>NW_027468859.1:4559620-4622120 GCF_046254945.1 Alosa pseudoharengus
TCAATTCAACCAGGGCCCACGCACTTAGGTCTCAAAAAATTCAGAAAAAATTACAAGAGTAATTTTACAGTGTGTCTCCTGGGTAACATAGGTACACCTGGTAATTTTTTCAGAATTTTTGTGCGTGGGCCCTGGTTGAATTGACATGGAATGACCCTAAACCAGTTTTGTTAAAGCAATTCATAAATCATGGATTAGGTGTTGTCCTTTATTGTGTTCTGCTCATAATATATGTTGTTGTTGCTGCTGCTGCTGTTGTTGCTGTGCTTTTTCTCCTTAGTGCTGTGCGCCGTGTTAAAAACTGTGCCCCTTCCCGGCACTTCTCTGTTTTGTGTTTATAGTTGCAAGACCCCCATTCGTATGAGCAGGTCTATAAGTACTTAGACCTCCCCACACAGGTATGTCTCAGCCTACCTCAGCCCATCTGCACTGTGTGTGTGTGTCCCCCCCCCCCCCCCCCCTTCTGTTGCTCTTCCTTCCTTTTACTCTCCTCCACCAATGTTCTCTCATCGAACAGCTTCACAGCTGGCCTGGTCTGTTCCGTCCGCTAAGCAGGAGATCTGGAACATTCTTTTCAATTGAGTTGTATGTATGTAATCAGATAGCACCTTTAAGCCCGGGGGCGTGGTGTTCTGTGGTGACAAGCTTGGGTGAGTTCACCCAGAGTATGTGCTCAATCTCAGAAGAGCCCTATGGCTTCATTCAAGCATATCAAAGCTACAGGGCTCTGTTTTCAGGAGATTTACTCAGAGTTAACTTACCTAGGTTTGACACAAAACCACATACTTTGAATACCCAGCTGATGTCTATGATGGCGCCTACAGTTTATGGAAATGCTGTATGTGAAGCAACTTTGTTATATCAGTCTTATGACTATGTTATAAACATGTCAGGACTGACCCTATGTCCCTTTATTAGTTACCATGATTAAGTTTGAGTTATTAGGTATTATTTAGTGATCAAGTTTGTGCTGAATGCTGTGATAATGAAAGGTTACCATCTTTGCTTACTTTCATGTCAGTTCTCAGGATTTTTTCTCAGGAGTTGCTATGACAGTTAGCGATAATGGTAACATGGCATTATTCACTGTTACATAACATTGTTTTTTGTTCTAACTATTCCACAGTTATACCTGTTATACCAGTTATACCACAGTTATACCTGTACCTGTTGCTTAATGTAGCAGGTGATTTTGAACGTGCTGATAGTGGAAATAAATATTCCACATTAAAGGAATTATCCGGAGTAAAATGCACTTTAGATCGATTTCCGGATGATTGGGGGTACATACGTTGAGTTGACATCAAAATTATGTCATTCGGATGTGTTTTGAGAAAGTTTGATTGTACCGTTTTCAGTCACAACTCGTAGCCTGGAAGTGAGCGGGGCATTTCAATTGCGCCGCTACAAAACGCTATTTCTATACCTCTTCTACAGTTCCAAACAACATAACACTTACGTGGTAGTGAGTAGAGGGTCCCTAAAGCCAAACCGAAGTATCCCGAGGTCTTTATGTGGTCGAATAGAGAGTCCAGAATGAATTTCATCAAGCCAGTACCTTTCCGGGAATGTTGCCATCTTGAGGGGAAAGTCCGTAGGAGTCTTATTGCTGTGTAACACGCTCTGGAAATTCACAATTTCGTCGCCGTTTTAAAAAAAAAAAACATAGTCCAGTCCATACAACTTCATTTCAATTTCGAAAGAAATACTGGACTATGTTTTTTTTTTTTTTTTTTTAAACGGCGACGAAATTGTGAATTTCCAGAGCGTGTAACACACTCAGCAATAAGACTCCTACGGACTTTCCCCTCAAAGTAGCGGCAAAGATGACAACATTTCTGTAAAGGTACTGGCTTGATGAAATTCATTCTGGGCTCTCTATTCGACCACATAAAGACCTCGGGATACTTCAGTTTGGCTTTAGGGACCCTCTACTCACTACCACGTAAGTGTTATGTTGTTTGGAACTGTAGAAGAGGTACAAAAATAGCGTTTTGTAGCGGCACAATTGAAATGCCCCGCTCACTTCCAGGCTACGAGTTGTGACTGAAAACGGTACAATCGAACTTTCTCAAAACACATCCGAATGACATAATTTTGATGTCAACTCAATGTATGTACCCCCAATCATCCGGAAATCGATCTAAAGTGCATTTTACTCCGGATAATTCCTTTAACCTTAAACTTAACACCACACCTCAACACTAGCATAACTGTGTCCTTTCGCTGTAACACCACGCCTCAACACTAACACAACCTGTGATAGCATAAGCCATGTTACTGACTAATTATTTCTGGTGATATGATAGTGTCATATTACAATTACAATGGTTATTGCCTCAATGCTAACCAAACCGACACACACACACACATACATACATACATACATACATACATACGGAAACTATCTTCACTGTGTTGTTATCATACAGCATACATAATGCTATTACCTTAGCATTGCTAGTATGATAGCATTGAGGCGGTACTGAATGACACCACATATTTTCCATGTGAGACTGCACCAGACACAACACTCACACACCAGCAGATAGGCTCTTGAGGATGGGGGCAAAGCGAGTGCAATCTGACACCTGTCACTCAAACTGACAGCCATGTCAGCAGGAGACCTGTTGTCACGCCACACACATCACAGATATAACTTTGCACATGCTGGTGGGAGAAATGTAACCCTTTCACAAACGCACGCACGCACGCACACACACACAGTGCACAGTGCTGTGTGTGCTCAAATTGCTGATGACCGAGTCTTTTTCCTGTGTGTGTGTGTGTGTGTGTGTATAGGTGTGTATGAGTGTGTATGAGTGTGCTGACAAGGCTTTTAAGTAAAATTGGCTTAAAGTGTGTCTGAGTGTACAATGTAGTCGGCTTTGCTTTCAAATCTGAGTGATAAGAGGCAGAGCTAACCTCTTACCCTCTGTGTGTGTGTTTGTGTTTGTGTATTTGTGTGTGTGTGTGTTTGTGTGTGTGTGTGCCTGTATCACTTCAGAGCAATGCAAGAAATGGTAGTCTGTATGTCTCCCCTAACCTGCCCCCCCTCTTCTCTCCCCATCCAGATGAAGACCATCGATCGTACAGCAGACCCGGAGAAGATTCCGCGGGCGCCTCACGACCGCAAGAAGGACTGGCAGAAACTCGCCCTTGGACCAGAACTAGCCCACGATGAGGCTGAAGTACAGCAGAGGGACCCGGGCAATGGCGCACGGTGTGTGTGTGTGTGTGTGTGTGTGTGTGTGTGTGTGTGTGTGTGTGTGTGTGTGTGTGTGGTATGCACATTCAAGTAAAAAATATCTGAGAGTGTATGCCGATATCTGCCTGTTTGTGGCTTGAATGTTAGTTCTCATTTATATGTCGCTTTGAATAAAGGCTGAATAAATACATTATGTAAATGATTGTCATTTACAACTTTTTCCTTGTGTGCTTTTTTGTTGTTGATTGTTTATTTATTGGTGTGTCTTGTTTGTTTGTTTGTTTGGCAGGCAAGTGACGTACACGATGGAACACGACGGGGCGTTCTCATTGGCTGCTCTCCCATACTGTCAGATGAATGAGCTTCTGAACCGAAGAGACCAGGCAGGATACGGCAGACCTCACGAGCCCCCACCCCCACCGCCACCCATCAGGTACACACACACACACACACACACACACACACACACACACACATAACCTCATGGGCCCCACTCTCACCTCCTGCCAACCTCGCGAGTAAATAGGAATCTTGTCTGATCTCCTACAGTCTCCCACATACAGTCATTTTTATTGTGCTGAAATTGGTAGATGCCAAACAGAAAAACGGCATAAAAAGTGCTTACTGAGTAACTAATGACTAAGTATCTCGATAAGAAACTTGTCAGTCTGATGGCACTGACATGTTGATTGGCATACATATTTGCTTTCGAGACATAAACTAAGCATTTTGAGCAAGTTATGTGCTTATGCAGGTAATCCACTGTGTGGTGCAGTTTGCACAAGTAGTTTTGAGAAATGCACTTACTGTTACTACCAGGGGCGTCGCTAGCTATTTAAAACATTCGGGGCTAGAGCCCAGAACTTAGAGACCTTTTTGTCCGGGGGTTGGGGGGTTTCTCCCCCGAGAGATTTTGAAAATCGGGCTGATGAACATGCAATTTTAACCAGGGTTTTGAACCGAATTTTTTTTCCAATCGGTTGTTCCGAACAGAAACGGAATTATAACATTTCCGGTTATGAGTTCCACCAATAAATTGACGTTCCCGAACCGGTTAGAACAAAAAAATACTGTTCCCGGAACGGTTAATTTCGTTCCTGTCAGCTGTTTAATGCTATAGAATTATGTCACATCTTTCTCATCCAGCTTAAACCAAATGTAATAATATTACAACCATTATTACATAATAATATTTATATTATTAATAATAATAATAATTAAATAGGCCTACAATTATTTCAAATGTGTAGTTTATTGTTAAAAGACAAAAATTTCCACACAAACGTAACGACATTATTAAGACACGTGGTTATGCCACTCGGGCAACAACAAATTCCAACTGTCGGGGGAAAGGCCATCCAGTAGGCCTAATGTTCGCTAGTCCATCATTAACGTGGAGTCGACAAATATAGCTATTGATATTGTGTTTGGAATGAGCATTTTAATTAATGATGGATCGTAATTTACCTCTTATTTAAGATGTGGAGTGGAGACTTAGTAATCCACCGCTCTCTCTCCATTCAGTCAGCGAATGTCTGATGTGATGTCACACAGGAAGTGAACCTCAGCCGTAACGTGCGCAGGAAAATAATTACTTTTTTTTTTTTAGTTAATTAGGCAACGAAAACTTTGAGGAACGAAATAAAACCGGTATTAACCGGTTACCATTATTTTTAAATAAGTGTTCCTGTTCCAGAACATAAAAAATAATAACGTTTCCGGTTTCGTTTCTGTTCCCTTTAAAATACAAAAAGTTCCAGGTTTTCGTTTTCGTTCCTTGAACCGGTTCAAAGCCCTGATTTTAACCTACTTTGAGAATGAAAAGGAAGGCCAATTGTAATGACTCACGTCACGGCATTCTGAATATTTTGATGTTTAAAGACCGTGTAAGGAGAACGTCTCTTCTGCCAAAGTGCACCACATACAACACCCAAAATATGACATTAAAATAGCCTGTAGAATAAACATCGTCATGCACCTCTGTCAAGTGCACAGGTGTGAGCGTTCGTCTCGGGATAAACATTTGGACGTCATTCCCTTCAATTAATGGGCTATGGGTGCCTTGAAAGCAATGCATTTGGGTTGTGTAGGCTATCACGAACTTTTGCCCAAACAAAAAGTTCCATTCTGTCAAAATCAAGCCCAACATGCATTGCTTGGAAGCCCCCTCAAACGAGGTCAGGTTTACCATATTTACTGCGCATGTAAAACAGAGGTGACCGAAATGTCCTCCTGGGTTGCGGGAGATGATGACACACTGTGAGTTTCCACTTATTGTCCCTGCTCTGCCCTTTTTTTTCTCTAAAGAAACTTCTAATATCCATCTGTCCTTCTGTACACTTATTTCGCTAAGGCTAGTTAGTAGAAGCACGAAACAGCAATGCGTAATAGCGTAGAGGAGAATTGAAATTGCAACATTTTGCAACAAACGATTCTAAACCTGCCCAGATCACGTCAAATTTTCTTGCACTGCTGTTAATGCACACAATGGACACAAAACACAAAAGTCTCTTCTACGGGGCTATTTATTTCATTCACGATTAGAGTTTTTGTTGTTGTTGACGGCCCATAGATCCGGGGCTATAGCCCCGAATGCCCAGGTCTAACGACGCCACTGGTTACTACGTTAATGATGACTTGAGAAATGCAGCAAATTGACTGTCATAGTAATACTTTAGTATTGTGGCCATTCTAATCCGTTTTCCCATCTGTGTGTGTGTGTGTGTGTGTGTGTGTGTGTGTGTGTGTGTGTGTGTGTGTGTCTGTCTGTCTGTCTGTCTCTCTGTCTGTCTGTCTGTCTGTCTCTGTCTCTGTCTCTCTCCGTCTCTCTGTGTCTGTGGCAGCTCCAGCTCTGGCCTGTCGGACAGCCTGGTCCAGTCTCCCGCTCGCACCCCTGGCTTCCTCAACTCCGGCACCCCTCCTCCCCCTCCTCCGCCCTTACCCCCTCCCCCTCCCCCCCTTCCCTCCACCGTCCAATCAGGTGCGGGCCTGCGCGGCACGCCGCCGCCCCCCATTCCGCCCATGCCCAACCAGCAGCCCCCGGCCATCCCTCCGCCTCCCGCCCCCCTCCAGATCGCCCCGGGGGTCCTCCACCCGGCCCCGCCCCCCATCGCCCCTCCGCTCCATATGGTCACCGGCTCCCCGGCGCGCCTGCAGCAGGACAAAGGCCCGCCCCCGGGGATGACGGACGGCTCGGTCCTGCCCCCTCCTCCCCCACCCCCTCCTCTTCCGCTGCCCGGAGCCAGGAGCTCGTCCCCTTCCATGGCGGTCCTGCCCTCGGTCTCGTCGCCGCCCACTCACTCGGCCCACGATCCCAAGCGTCACCCGGCCAACCTGCCACCCATCAGCGACGCCCGCAGCGTCCTATTGGAGGCCATACGGAAAGGTAGGCGGAGCCTGAGACCACAAATATTCTCAGTTATTTGTGTGCTTCAGTTCTTCCTTTGGATTCAGTTATCTGAAGTGGGCCCATTGGGCTTTTAGGATTCTACGGTTCTTGTTCCATGAGCACTGGCTCAGAACCCAGCCTGCTGTCACTTCCTGATCCCACCCCATTTCTCTCTTCCATTCCTGTCACTTTTCACTGTCCCTATCTGAGTAAAGGCAAATAAATTAAAAAACATAACTCTCTCTCTCCCCCTCCCTCTCTCTCTCCCCCTCCCTCCCTCCTTCCCTCTCTCCCTCCCTCCTTCCCTCTCTCCCTCCCTCTCCCTCCCTCCTTCCCTCTCTCCCTCCCTCTCTCCCGTGTCTTTGTGCGTCTGTCAGGCATCCAGCTGCGGAAGGTGGAGGAGCAGCGTGCCCAGGAAGAGAAACACGAGCGCGTGGGCAACGACGTGGCCACCATCCTGTCCCGCCGCATCGCCGTCGAGTACAGCGACTCCGAGGACGACTCCGAGTTCGACGAGGTCGACTGGATGGAGTGAACGAGAGAGAAGAAAGAAGAGAGAGAGCATCACTCCTTTTCTGTTCCTCCCCTACTCTTGTTTTTTTCCATCATCATCATCATCATGCCTTCATCACAGCTTTTTATCTCCATCACTTCCTCTGCTCTCATCTGCACTTCCTGTCTTTTCTCTTCTCTCTCCGTTTCATTATGTCTGTCTGCCTATCGGTCTGACTACCTGTCTGCAGTTCTATCCATATTCTTTCTTTCTTCCTTTCTTTCTGTCATTCCCACCATCCCCATGGTATGCCTTGTATGGAGATTTCGACCATCTCGTTCATTTATTTCCCCTCCGGTGTTCCATACAGCTATGTTATAGGACAAGGAAAAGAAACTGTTTTTGTATTCATTTTTACTACACATCTTTGACAGTTTAGATTATAAGATTTCAGTTTTAAATTGTGTGAACTCTTTCATCTTGTACAGTTAAAAAGAAAAAAAAACATGGAAATAACTCAGTGTCTTGTTTTCGCACAATGACATTTGAAAGAGCAATTTAGAAATCTACCGCCCTGTTTGTCTGTTTATAGTTTCATGTACAAGCACTAGGAAGGTCAGAATTTCAGTTTGGGCTCTCTGCTGCCACCCTCGGGGTGATGAAGGAATTACAGACTTACTGTTGTGCTGAAGAGATTTTTTGTTTGAAGAATTTTTTTTTTTTTCAAAAAGCCACTAATTGAAAAGGAACCTTGGAATGCCATTAGGAAGCAGTTGAAAAGGAAGTATGTGTTAGGTTTGCAGTAAGAAGGTCAGTTGTTTCTCTGCGTATGTGCGTGTGTGTGTGTGTTATTTTTACTTTGGGAATGGTGTCGTTGTTGAGTGAAAAATTGTAGTGTCCTGTTGTTGTATCTGTGAAAGAAAAGAAAAAGAAAATGCAGTGAAGCAATTACCAAACGACCCTGGTCATACTGAGAATTTTTATTGAAGTTTTGCACCTGTTTTACCTGAGTGTGTGTGTGTGTGTGTGTCTGTGTGTGTGTCTGTGTGCGTGCATGTGTGCGTGCATGTGTGTGCGTGTATGCATGTGAGAGTAATTTGAGTGCTTAAGGTAAATCCACTACAAAGAGCCAACGAGACTTTGACAGCGAGCAGCTACCATACACATGGGGAGATTTTAGTTAATGTAAGGGATTTAAAAAAAAAGAAAGAAACTCACATCTATACAAAGTTAATGGCAGCTTGTCGCCTTGACAAATTTTAGAGCGATGCAACACACTAAGCCATACTTGGGTGATGTTTTTAAATATCAGACAAGGAGGTTGCCAAGACGGTTTACCATTGCTCAGCCTGTTGGCGGTGAGACGACGCGTTCTTGCGACTGGTGAAACAACCCCTCGCGGTTCTTGCGACTGGTGAAACAACCCCTCGCCGTTCATTCGTTTCTGTATTTCTCTCTTCTTCTATGCCTTATAGTTTGTATAAACGTATTCGTTGAGTTAATGAATGTACTGTGCTGTCACTACTTGCTTGCGTTGGTAAAAGGATTTAGCTGTTTCCATGTCCCTGTGCGGAAGGTCAAAAATACATTGATTTTTGTTTTGTTTTGTTTTGTTTTAAAAAAAAAATGTAAGCGAGCCTTCCGTGTAACTTATGTAACTGTTGACCGTCCCATTTTGCTTGAATTAATAAAAATCTAATGCTATGTTACGATATTTGTGATGTGTTTCTTCATTCTCACCCAATGGCAGTAGCCCAGTCGTGTTAGGATGGATGGACAGACAGACACAGCAGAGTCAATATAGTGCAAACAGGGTACAATGAAATTCTTACTTTCTTGGTCCTCCATTGACACACTTACCTAAAAAAGAAGAAAAAGACTTAAATATAGACTTAAGACTCAGGGCCAGATGTACTAACGCTTTTGCGCCCACTTCAGGCATATTTGTTTCGCAACGTGCGTGTAAAATCATTGCTAGGTATGTACAAACAGGCCGCAATGATGTAAAAGCGCAAACTGCCTGTTGCGGGAGCTGAAAGTGGCAGATTGCGTTTTTAATGTCTTGCATATGCATTCATGGGAGGATCCAGGGGAAAGTGGGAGTTTAGCGTAAAAAGATGGGAGGGGAAGAGTAAAGAGCGCCTAATTATGTATTCCGCGGTATGTACAAAGACTGCTCCTCAAAGCGCACGTCTATTCTGCGCCTAAATACTTCCGCCTTGTAAAAGCAGGTGTTAATCCAAATTGCAGTTCAATGCGTCAATAAGAGAACCTTTCAAAGACAACAGAATCGCTATTTAGAGCACCAGTTTTGTAAGTCTTTGTACTGTACTATCAAAAGCAACATTAAATTTCGTTGGCCTTTCGAATGTCTTACTTTCACTTTAACGTCATTCACTTAAACTTTCCTACTTGCTAGATTTGACCAATCTTCCATAGCCTACGTGCACAAGTATTTTGAGTAGAACTACTGATCTTAATTATCTCCTTGCTTGTTGACATCTTATCATGTATGGTATTATTTCATGATCGCTAAACGTTTGATTCTTTTTAATGTTGTCATCAGTTAACTTCATTCAACTGCGCTTGTAGGCGCTGGCATTCAGTTGTGGACGCTCGTAAATTGCGTTTATGGGCGGAGAAAGGCAGAGAAAAGCGCAGTTTACACTAAGGATTGACCGATTGATAAATCCGACGGAAAGTTGGGTCTGACAGCGTTCGCAATGTGCGGTTTGTCCATGGCGCTGATAACGATACGTTCGAAAATGTACGTACATCTGGCCCTCAGTATATATTGACAGCAAGCAAATGGTACTCACTAGAGAACAGATATACAGTATAAATATACAGTACACGTGTAGTGTTGTGATAGATACATAGACACAGCATAGACATTACAAAGAGCACACAATCAAAGACACTTTTACAAACCTAGATAAACCTACACATAGTTGTACGCGTAGTAGTGAGTTTTTCCAGACAAACTTCCACTTGATGATATATAAATAATTACAGAATAAATAATTACAAAAACAAACCACAAGCGCACTCAAAAAGACTGGAGTGGCTTGGGAACTCTCTCAACACTTAAATAGTGTTAGGGTTAGGATCAGATTCCAAAAATAATTCCGTGGAAATGCATGAATTCCAGTTGCTGCTACTGGAAGAAACTGGAATCCATGCATTTCCACTGAATTATTTTTGGAATCTGATCCCTTATCATACCTGTTCATTCTTACTCGTAGCTCGACTTATCGTGACTAAATTCAAGATGGCTGCAAACGCTAAACTTCGTGAAGATACTGTCTGTATAAATCGTCTTGTAAGTAAACTACCAGTGCTTTTTCAAAGTTCGCAATGTCTCGTTTTAAATGTCAGGGCCTACGGTAGTCTACCAATGAAGTGTGGAGATACATTGAGCCTCGTAAATGGTGTAAAACAGTGATTTATTTGCATGGCTAGCCCGATGCCGAAGCACCACCATTGAAAAAGCTGTTGGTAGCATCGGCTAACTAGCGCCAGATTTTGGAGTGCAGGGGACAAGCCGAGATGGGCTATGAGACATACATTCACACTCGGTATCATGTTTCAACACACTTTAGGTCAATATCACACCGGAATTCTCCTTTAAGACTAATACAAAAAAAGGATATTTAGAAATGTTGGCCAACTGGAAAGTATGAACATGAAAAGTATGAGCATGTACAGCACTCAATACTTAGTTGGGGCTCCTTTTGCCTGAATTACTGCAGCAATGCGGCTTGACATGGAGTCGATCAGTCTGTGGCACTGCTCAGGTGTTATGAGAGCCCAGGTTGCTCTGATAGTGGCCTTCAGCTCTTCTGCATTGTTGAGTATGGCGTATCACATCTTCCTCTTCACAATACCCCATAGATTTTCTATAGGGTTAAGGTCAGGCCAGTTTTCTGGCCAATTAAGAACAGGGATACCATGGTCCTTAAACCAGGTACTGGGAGCTTTGGCACTGTGTGCAGGTGACAAGACCTGCTGGAAAATTAAATCTGCATCTCCATAAAGTTGGTCAGCAGCAGGAAGCATGAAGTGCTCTAAAACTTCCTGGTAGACGGCTGCGTTGACCTTGGACCTCAAACACAGTGGACCAACACCAGCAGATGACATGGCACCCCATACCATCACTGACTGTGGAAACTTTACACTGTACTTCAAGCAACGTGGATTCTGTGCCTCTCCTCTCTTCCTCCAGACTCTGGGACCTTGATTTCCAAAGGAAATGCAAAATTTACTTTCATCAGAGAACATAACTTTGGACCACTGAGCAGCAGTCCAGTCCTTTGTATCTTTAGCCCAGGCGAGACGCTTCTGACGCTGTGTCTTGTTCAAGAGTGGCTTGACAGAAGGAATGAGAAGGCTGAAACCCATGTCTTGCATACGTCTGTGTGTGGTGGTTCTTGAAGCACTGACTCGAGCTGCAGTCCACTCTTTGTGAATCTCCCCCACATATTTGAATGGGTTGTTTCACAATCCTCTCCAGGGTGTGGTTATCCCTATTGTTTGTACACTTTTTTCTACCACATCTTTTCCTTCCCTTCACCTCTCTATTAATGTGCTTAGACACAGAGCTCTGTGAACAGCCAGCCTCTTTAGCAATGACCTTTTGTGTCTTGCCCTCCTTGTGCAAGGTGTCAATGGTCGTCTTTTGGACAACTGTCAAGTCAGCAATCTTCCCCATGATTGTGTAGCCTACAGAACTAGACTGAGAGACCATTTAAAGTCTGTTTTGAGTTAATTAGCTGATTAGAGTGTGGCACCAGGTGTCTTTAATATTGAACCTTTTCATAATATTCTCATTTTCAGAGATACTGAATTTGGGGTTTCATTAGTTGTCATTAATAATCATCAAAATTAAAAGAAATAAACACTTGAAATATATCAGTCTGTGTGGAATGAATGTATACATTGTACAAGTTTCACTTTTTGAATGGAATTACTGAAATAAATAAACTTTTTCATGATATTCTAATTATATGACCAGCCCCCGTATATTAATTCGCCAAACTCACCTTGCATCCAAGCTGTACAATACAGATAGTAACATTGTAACATAGTAACATTGTAGCATATGACAGACGTGGATTTAAGCTAGGCCTAATACACAGTATGAATATTAGAATACACACGTCAGGGTGTACTATTTGAGAGGAGAGGTTGGCTAAGTCAGGTAGCCTAAGCCATGTAATGCAAGTTTCTTTTATTCAAAAGTTAATAAGAACTCCTATACTTAACAATCCATTTATTTTCCTACTGTTTTGTGTATAATAGGTAGACGTTGACTTGCAGTGAGCAGGTTATGTTGGGAAAGAAGGAACACAGCAATAATATAATTTCACCAGGAGGTGTCAGTATGTGCATGGTGTTTGTGCTTGCCAGAGGGCCAGTAATGAGACCTATCGGGCTCATTTTACATTTAACATTTTTTAAAAGTTAAAAGTTAAAGTTTACTGATATTAGCAGATGCTTTTATCCAAAGCGTCATGGACTCACAACGGCGGGAATCAAGCCTGGATCGTCAGATCGGTGACATTACCGCTGCTACATCACACCTGTTAAAAATAATATGAAAATGATCATATTATGGTTATGGTTTAAAATAAAAGTGAAAAGGCCTACATTAAGCATAATAGCTAATAGCAACAATATCAACAACAACAGAAAATATTATATTAATAATATATATTAAATTAAAATGAAATATGAAATTATGAGTTTTTATATCAACAAGACCATTAAGATACATACCATAGCTCTGAAAGAGAAATAATGAATTAAGTATAAGGTGAACAGATAGTCTTTGAACACTTTTCGAAAGTCTCAAAACTATCATAAGAACGCAGAACACACAGGTGCGACTCATTCCACCAATGAGGAACCACCAAGAAAAAGAGTCTTGATTGTGACCTGACTGACCTCTTAGGGTTAATGGCTGGTCGACACAGCAGACTCTAATCAGAGAACCACAGTGGGCAAGAGGCGATGTAGAGCTGGTTCATGGAATTAGCCCATTTCACAAGATGGGGCCGCTGTGTAAATCAACTTCCTGTGGAACAGCACAGTCCCATAGACAGCAAAAGAAAAGTCCACAGGAAAGACAAAAGCAGGAAGACGTTTTACCTGCCAATTAAGGCATCATTAACATCAACAAGGCCGGACACCTGGACACTGTGAAATAGGCTTATTCAAGTAGCAGGTAGCATATCCAGTACGTGCCCTATTGGCCAGAGCGAGGGATTTGAATTTAATCCTGGCTGCTAAAGGAAGCTAAAGTAGTAGGCTACACATCTGATCCATATGAATGTGTTATGGGAATCAACCCCTTGACCTAATTTGCTGTACAAGTGGAGAGACAGCATGCCTTCACTATTAGGGATTAGGGTTCCAGGAATATATGTGTAGGGCCTTTAGCCAGTAATGTTGTGAATTTAATTCTGGCTGATAGAGGAAGCTAAAGTAGTAAGTAGCAGAGGAGTTAAATGTGTCCTTTTTGGCTGTAGCATTCTGAAACAGATTCTGTAATGGTCTCACTACTCAAGCAGGTAGGCCAGCTAACAATGAATTGCAATAGTCCAGTTTGGGAAGAACCATGGCCTGCACAAGATGTTGTGCGGCATATAGTGCCAGATAAGGTCTGTTCTACCTGATGTAGTAAAAGAAGAACCTACATGATTTGTGCCTGAGGCTACATGCTCAGAGAAATGCAGTCAGGCATCAATTGTGACACCCAAGTTACGTGCCGATTTAGTTGGGATCAGGGAGGATGGACCAAACTGGATGCTATTCTGTTGGGGAATAGCTGTATTAGCTGGGGAAACCAAAAGTTCAGTTTTGGAGAAATACAACCGAAGGTGTTGATCTTTCATCCACACTAAAATATCCCAAAGGCAATGCAGAAATCTGCCAAGACACACTAAATGAATGTCCTTTGAGGTAGGATGCAAACGTAGAGAGGAGACTGTCATGGTTCACGTTCAAAGGCTGCAGATAAGTCAAGTAAAATTTGATGAACTGCACAGAGGCCTTAGCTACTCAGTGCTACAGTCACAGACAAAAGAGCAGTTTCAGTAAAATGACTGCTCTTGAAACCAGATTGTTCAGGGTCTAGTATGTTGCTCTGAGATAGGAAGACTTTCTTGAACACCACTTTCCCAAGAACCTTTGACAAGAAAGGGAAAAGGGAGACAGGTCTATATCTTCACATCAGCTGAATTGATTATATTATTAATCAACCCCTTGACCTAGTATAAAAAACAAGAGTTTACTCTACCAAGAGAGTTTCCCCAACTATTTTTTATTCTTGTTTATATTCACCCCAAAGCTAATGCGAACACAGCCTCTGATGCCATCATGAACACTGTGAATAGACTGGAGCTGATTTCACCTGACTCACCCAAATTTATTTTGGGAGATTTTAACCACTGCCTAGACAAATCATTGAAAAAATTCCAGCAATACATCACATGTGCCACACGTTTTGACAGAGTTCTTGATAAGTGCTATGGTTCTATATCAGGGGCTTATAAATCTCTACCCCTCCCTCCTCTGGGAACTGCTGACCATAACTCTATCCTCCTTGCACCTGAATAAGCACCAGTTGTCAAGAGAAGAGAGAAAGTGGTTAAATCTATAAAACAGTGGACTGAGCAAAGTATTGATGAACTAAGAGCATGTTTTGAGTGTACATCTTGGGACATATTTTTACAACCTGATCTCACCCTAAATGAGCAGGTTGACAGTGTTTCATGTTATATATCTTTTTGTGAAGATAATATCATCCCCACGAAAGAAATCACCATCTTTCCCAATAATAAACCCTGGGTCACTAAAGAACTTAAAGCTATCCTGAACAAAAAGAAACGACTGTTCTACACTGGATCTATGTTGGAGAAAAAACAAGTCAACAGAGAGGTGAAGCAGGCCATCAAAAAAGCTAAAGCAGCATATAAAAGCATGATCGAAGAGAAATTCAGACAAGGTAATCTCCACGAGGCCTGGCAGGGTATTAAGACAATGGCAGCAGTCAACACTGTGCCTGACTTCAGACCTGTGTGTGTGGCTGGCAACAGTGAGGAATCCCTCTCCAATGAGCTTAACTCTTTACACCAGGTTTGAGAAAGATCACCAGTCTCAGTTGGCGGATATCATCAGTAGCTTGACCCCGAGTGACCCCATCACAATCACTGTTGAGTCTGTGGTGGAATGTCTGAAGAGGACACAGATCAAGAAAGCTCCTGGTCCAGATCACATCTGCGGTTACACACTGAAATACTGTGCTGAGCAACTTGGAGGAGTTTTCCAGCAGATATTCCAGAGGTCTTTATCTACTGCCAATGTCCCACAGTCATGGAAACACTCCACAATCATTCCCATTCCCAAGAAGAGCAGCCTTAAGGTCCTGAATGACCTAAGACCCATAGCCCTCACCTCCCTTGTTATGAAGGCCTTTGAGAGGATTGTGAAAGCTCACATTATCAGCGCCACAGCTTCAAAGATGGATCCTCTTCAGTTTGCATATCGTGCCAAAAGAGGGGTGGATGATGCCAAAATCTACATATTGAATGCCATCCATGAACATGTAGAAAGCCCAAATTATTTTGCCCGGCTCCTATTTGCGGATTTCTCATCTGCCTTTAACACCATTCAACCTCACATGCTGGCTAAAAAACGTATGGATTATTTCAACCTGGATCATCAGCTAATTCTGTGGATTACAGACTTTCTGACCCAAAGAACGCAGATGGTGCTGGTCAACAAGAGGTTCTCTGACATCAGATACACGTCCACTGGCTCACCCCAAGGTTGTGTCCTCTCACCACTACTTTTCATCTTGTACACAGATGACTGTAGAAGCCGCCATGCTGATCGTCACCTAGTGAAGTTTGCTGACGATACTGTTCTCCTTTCCCTGCTACATGGTTCTGTCCAAGATCACGAGCCTGTCCTGTGGAATGGTGTGATAGCTCATTTTTGGAGCTTAATGTTACAAAGACCAATGAGCAGGACTGCAACTACAATCCATGGGGAACCAGTGGAAGTTGTACATGAATATAAATATACCTGGGCACTATCATTGATGACAAACTGCGTTTTGACTCTAATACAGAGGTGATTATGAAAAAATGTCAACAGAGGCAACATTTCTTGAGGAAGCTTTACTTCTTTGGAGTGAACAGGAAGATTCTTAGCATTTTTTACACCTCCTTTATTGAAAGTGTACTGACCTTTTCATCTATATGCTGGTTTCACTCCCTCTCAGTCAAAAATAAGAAACACCTCCAGAGCATTGTGAACACATGTTCTAAAATCATTGGCCACCCTCTTCAGTCTCTGACATCACTGCACGACAAGGCAACATTAAGGAAAGCCAACTGCATCCTAGAAGACTCTACCCATGTCCTACACAGGGTTTTTGAATGGCTGCCCTCTGGCAGGCATCTGCGCTGTCCTCTGGCTAGGACTAACAGGAGGAAGGCCACCTTTACTTTTGAGGCTATTCGCCTTTTGAACTTGAATCCAAGCCCCCTCCTCCTCCATCTCCCGGGACTAACCCCCGCCCCCCCTTACACTCCTGTCTGTCCTATTCTTTCTTTGTCTGTCCTGTCTTATATGTTGTGTTATGTCTTATATGTTGTGTTATGTCTTATATGTCACTATGCCTGCATAGAGAAAATTGCCCCTCGGGGATGAATAAAGTTTTTTGAATTGAATTAAATTGAATTGAATTGAAAACAATATGAATATTTATTTGATGGTCCACTAGTCCTCTAAAGTGGTGACCCACTAGGATTTTTTCCCTGTTTACCAGATGGCCAGTACACCACTGTGTGTGTGTGTGTGTGTGTGTGTGTACAACACTGTGTGTGTGTGTGTGTGTGTGTGTGTGTGTGTGAGAGAGAGTGTTTCAGTGTCCTTTCTGGCTGGTTAAAGACCAGACATGCTGTTCTGAAACAGATTCTGTAATGGTCTCACTACTCAAGCAGGTAGGCCAGCTAACAATGAACACAACATGCTTACCGGCTATAGGCCCTACACATATTCCTGGAACCCTAATCCCTAATACACCTCAATGCCTGAACAAGTGCCCAATGGTTATTTTCAACAGAAATGCTCTGTGTGTGACACATATTTCTAGACTCCTCACAACCAGTACAGTTATTGATGAATGTCTTGCTTATCATTTTTATATTTGGTTTTAAAAACAATACTGTTAAAGGATTGAATAAAAATCTGCACACATCAGTCTGTTCAAAAGAAGTTTTAACTCACAGACTGGAGTGTGCAGATTTTTCCTCTATCCTTTATACAGTAAGTTACCTATCAATCCTGCACCTTGACAGATGAGCAGTGATCTTTGACTTTATTCAAAAGCAATATTGTTAAAAAGTGGACTGCACAGAGCTTTTATAGAATTTTATCCAGTGTTGTATTGTATCTTGATGTGCCGGAGGTGAATGTATCGTTTTTATTTACAATAAGACTTGTAACCCTATTTTCTGGACAGACCCGAATGTTTTACAACTTAAATTTGCCATTTGAATGTGGTAAAAGATATGGAGAAATCAAATGTCCACAGAAATCAAATGTCCACACACACACACGCAAACACACACGCACACACTCGCACAAACACACACAAACCCTCCACTAAAAGATTACTTTTTCAGCGATTGCATCGTTTTATGCGATTCTCAGGCCTGCGAACGCCGTGATCCACTAGGGGACTTCAGCACCACGGTTAGCTGCAGTGTTGAAGATCATGCCAGTCGATTAAGATAACGAACCATTTTCATATATCTCTGCCCTCTGCTTGTTTGCTAATAGCTAGTTTTTTTTTAATTACATGCTGTATGGGAGGTCGACATCTGTCCTGTGGGTCGATGAAGCCACGTCACTAACTTTAGCTTCGCTGTCACCTAGCATAACAGCCACCCTACGCGTTACTAACAATGCAGTGTGCCCATCACACTCCCACGAACTGCTGTCGCCTACTGAGGAGATACTACACACACGTCAGAAGGGTAACCCAATATGTCAACAGAGACTAACGTGGATACACAAATAAACACAAATAAAATAAAACAAAACATAAAAGACTAATGTCATTTTCGCCCTACTAGGCCTACGTCGGCGGCTGCCCTTTTCATCGGCTTCTTTTCGCCTGAATAGCGTGGAGACACATGCACGACTGTCTAAACACTGGACCAGATAAGTTTCCTCTTCCAGGCTTTGCGACTGCGCGAGGCAGCTTTGGTATCTGGGGTCTAATGGGGAAAAAGCGTTTAAGTCGTGCTCGCGCCACTGATGGGAACGAATGAGGATGCTTTATTAGTGCCCGGCACCGGCTCGAGACAGCCTGTGACGCACTGCAGCGCGAATGCCTCTCTCTCCGACTCATGGAAGCTGCGATTGTAGTGTGTTAATTTATTCTTTGTTTTGTGTGTGTGTGTGTGTGAGAAAGCAAGACAGGATAGCCCACTATGTAGACAGAGGCAGAGGTATTTCGATAAAAGGATTTCATATTGTTTCACATATATCCATAAGCGTGAATATACTTATTAATAAGGCTGTTTGGATTTGTATACCATAGGCTACCTAATGTTTTCGTAATGCAGGCCTAAAAAAAAAAAAAAAAACCTGTTGGGAATAGCCTACCTTCAGCAGCAAGCATACTCATACCACATTTTTTTAAAAAACCGTACAGGCTATCATTTGTTGGTGCTAATTTCTTTGATGAAGTGGGAAAGTGTGTGCTACATACAGTACGTGACACTAAAAGGGGAATAAAGGGTGGAAGTAAACTTTCCTACACCTAATTTACACGGAAACAACTGGGGTCCTCTGGGGAATACGTTGGTTAGGCTGTTGCTGCTGAACAAGGACAGAGGGAGCTACACGTGGCTCTGACTGAAGTAATACACGGGAGACCGTTGTTTTTCCAGTTAGTTTATTCATATAGGCTTGTCGGTCTGGTATAAAATATACAATCATAGACAAGTTTTACAAAATATAAAACCATACACAATGGACAAAGTACAAAGTATTTTCAACCAAACACAAAGGCCTATGCAATACTGCTTTGGCATTTTTTTTTAAATATCACAGTAAAGTGCAAACTTCTCTTTATTCATTTTTGACAAATGTACATTGTTTGGCGCGCGCATACATACACACACTCACATACACACTTCGTCTCTTTCTCATTCGGACACGATAATTTGTTCTGGTGACTCCTATCTTTTATGGTAAAGTGCAGATGTGTAACGGACATTTAACACGCGAGTCACATGTTTACATGAATCGGCAACAGTTAGCAGAAAGTGGACCGTAGAGTAAACTTTTTGCTGTAAAAGAGCTCGTGGGACAGTCAAACATACATGGCTAAGTCACACCTCACTGGGAGACCGGGAACGACAAGAGGCGTTCGTTTGAAAACAACCGCAGAAAAGTACTGAGAGCGCACGCTGGATGTCTGTGTTCCGGTAGGCATATATGATGGGGTTGATCATAGAGTTGTAGGTGGCGGGAAGAAGGGTGGCGTAGGTGTACACGGAAGGGTACTCCGGCTTCCCCACAAGGCAGTAGACGGCGAAGGGCAGCCAGCTCGCGCCAAACGTACCCAAGATGATGGCCAGGGTGGAGACGCCTTTCTTGGTGGCCACGAGGTGCGAGGTGCTGAAAAAGTGCTGCTGCAGAGCGATCTGGTGCGCGTGGCGACACACAATCTTGCAGATTTTGAAGTAGAGGCTGAGCATGAGTCCGAACACCACGAAGAACGAGGCGGCCAGCAGCGTTACGTGCTGACGAGTGAGCGGGCGCACGATGCTGCACGTGCTAGGCTCCTCGAGACAGTTCCAACCGAGCACCGGTAGCAGTCCAAGGCACAAAGACACGCCCCACGTGCATGCCACCATCAGATGCACACAGTGTAAAGTCTTCTCGGAGAAGTAAGTGAGCGCGTTGTAGAGGGAAAAATAACGGTCCACCGTAATGGCGAGAAGGCTGCTGACCGACGCGGTGAATGAGGCCACGAGGAAGCCGACGGTGATGAGGCTCACGGTGTCGGATGAGGTAAGGTACTGGAACGCGAAGTTGAGGATTAATCCCACACCCGCGAGCAGGTCGGCAGTTGCGAGGCTGCCGATGAGCACGAACATAGGCGCACGTAGCGTGGGAGTGTAGAAGATGATGGCCACCACGAGTGCGTTCTCGCACGCGATCACGGTGCCGGAGAGGCACAGCATGATGTCCCACGGGTTCACGGGAAACTCAGAGGCGGTTGACAACTCGAGAAGGGTGCCGTTGTCATCCGCCCAAGGAAGCAGCGGAGAAAGCTCTACCGTCTCGTTCACCAGATCACTGTCATTCATCTCTTTTCCCCTAAAAAGGGAAAAAAAGAAAAAAGAACAAAAAGAAGAAAGAAAAAAATAAGCGATTCGTTGTATTGCCTGCTTCAGATTATTACAATGGAAATGGCAGAACGTTTAAAAGAACAAATGTAATCAGCTATTTAATCTACAGAGACTTTAGTTTATCTTGTAGAAAGTTGCCTTGAAATCTGCCCCAACGATTATATCAATACTAAAATCATATAATAAAAGTTACAGACTTTTCATCAGCCGTAAACTAATGCATAAATGAGTAAAAGACTGCAGAAGGGTTGACTGAACTAGATTATTGGAACAGAAGTGTTGAAACAGCCTATAGCCCGCAATGTCGCTGTCCGTGGTGCTGAAAGCTTTCCGCTTCGTTCCACATGTTTAGAAGTATAATACCCTCTACCTTTGCAGCTGTTATAGTCACCGCGGAACACTATTTCAAACTTCTGATTTTTGTGTTTATCAAAGCCACACTTACCAGTTTTCATAGGGTAGTTCTTGTCTCGGTGGAAACCGTCCTGTTTGTTGGATCGCAGAGACTTTTCTTGTTGCTTCAGGTAAAACCTTTCGTCCTGCTCCGGTTCCCGCGCGCGGGAGAGACAGCGCACACCGGGGCTACGGGAAGCATTGACTGGGCAAGATAACGTGAGGCACGACAAGACCAAGATGACTTGTGTAGGCAAGGTCCGCGAGGAGCGCTATTAAACACTACTGACGTCACTACCTCTCTTGCTTTCTCTCTCAGACTAGGGCGACGGACAAACACACACACACACACACATAGGCGCGGGCGGGAGAGAGTGATCACATGTGGTCGAAACACATGTTGGAGATGTCCAACGGTTACTGAAGCCCTGGAGTACTAGAACGGCGAAAAGTGATTCTGGCTCATCTCCAAACATAGGCCTACAGCTACTGTAAATATGTTGCTTTGCTCTTAGTAGTGCGACACCAATGCTGGAGTGCTTATCTTGTAAAACAGATATAATTACTAATCTAATGTTCCTACTAAAATTGAGACTGCTTACATACACACTAAGCTTTGACGGTGACATGTTTAAACACGTGAAAATACGTCGTTGGTGGTTTTTAAGAAACTGCTACTACGACTTGTGAACCGGTACCATCCGACTTAATTTGGCGAAAACAGAGACCATGCACCTTTGTATATTCAACGTGATGCTGCGTTTGCAAGACTCAATCGGCCGTGAGCGTTTTCGTATCCGCAGACAGCAAAAAAAAAAAAAAAACACACCCTGACTTCATGGGTCATCCACCGGACGCAACGGTGGGTGCTTAGCAGCGACTGCTCTAGCCCCATGAACGCGTAATCATTCGCTCGCAAGCGTGGACGCGCGCACACTGTGACAGGATGCTGTAAATAGGAGACAGTAATGCGTTACCATAGTGCATAGTGTACTTTGTATTGTGCGGTGTCTGTGTGGCCCTTAAAAAGTCACTTTTAAAGGCCGTAAAGTGACCAAAATACAGCAGGTAGGCTAATACAGCAATCATCATGTGTTCCTGAGTGTGTGTGTGTGTGTGTCTACCTGTTGCATCTCTATCTGTTTATAGCACTCCAGATGTCCTTTCTCAGAACGTACCGCTACTACCCGGGATCGGTTCAGCCTGAACTTCTTGCTTTCATTTGTTCCCCTTCCCCTCTCGCAGCACTATGCAGGTCTAGAGCCCCACAAGCTGTCTGAAAACAGACAGATAGCACACACACATCTTGAGACTGACAGTCTTAGGTTAACCCTTACAAGCCAGGACCGTGGGTCCTTCTGGATAGTAGAAACATATGCCATCAACACTGGCTAACACTTCAACCCTGCTTTATGAATGTAACTCAACCACGTCATAATTTTTTCAAGGTCCATGCTGTAGGCCCATAGTTATATCAGGCTCCCATAATAAAGGTTGTTATATGTTGTGTTGTGTCACCTGAAATTATCACAACTGTGTAATGAGTATATGACGTTCTACAGGATGCCATTTTCATAAGGCAAAGGTACCACAAAGACTGCAGAATGGGTAAAGTGAAGAGGGAAACCAGCAATACCTGATGGTTAAGGCTACCACAACATACATCTGCCACCTCAAATTTGGGCTTGAAACTCACACACACAGACAGACTGATAGAACTGATATTAAACTGTATGTACATTGTATGCACATTAACAAAAGCTTAATAAACATCTCAAGTGACATAAACCAGAGACAGAGAGACAATTGATAACACTTTAATCCTTTATGGATACCGACTAAGTCAAGTGCTGCTGGCTTCCATGGGACAGACCTGACAGCAAATGGAAGGCCACAGACTGCGGTGTGTGTTTGAGGTCAGCTCTGTTGTTACATGATTGGGCATTTGAGGTGTTTGTGTGACAGAACGCCGTGTCAGCACTGTGTGTTTGTGTGTGCATGTGTGTGTGTTTGAGAGAGAGTCTCTGTAGTATCAGCTGTGTGTGTGTGGGTATGGGAGTGTGTAGGGCTTGGAGTGTGTGTGTGTGTGTGTTTTCTATGAGCCATTCTCAGCATGAAAGCACCTTCCACCCACTGGTCACTGTTCAACCACTGATATCCTAGCAACCAGGGTCACCTGCACTTTATTGCACACGGGGGGTGGGGGGCTGAAAGAGAGAGAGAGGGAGAGAGAATAGGGGAAGAGAGAGACTGGGGGAGAGAGGGAGAAAGAGAGAATTGAATTGATAGAGACATACTGTAGCAGAATGGGGGAGGGGATGAGTGTTCAGCATTATCTATCAGTACGACAAATTATGGCAAAGGCATCACAACAGCCTACACAGACACCAGAATGATAGAGACATATTGTAGCAGAATGGGGGAGGGGATGAGTGTTCAGCATTATCTATCAGTACGACAAATGATGGCAAAGGCATCACAACAGCCTACACAGACACCAGACATACTGTAGCAGAATGGCCTCTACACAGACACCAGACATACTGTAGCAGAATGGCCTCTACACAGACACCAGACATACTGCAGCAGAATGGCCTCTACACAGACACCAGACATACTGTAGCAGAATGGCCTCTACACAGACACCAGAACAGCATAGCAAAGGGAGCAGTCAAGAGTAAGAGAGGGAGACAGAGAGAGAGAGATACAGGGAGAGGGAGACAGAGAAAGAGGGAGACAGAAAGAGAGAGAAACAGGGAGAGGGAGACAGAGAAAGAGGGAGACAGAAAGAGAGATACAGGGAGAGGGAGACAGAGAAAGAGGGAGAAAGAGAGAGATACAGGGAGAGGGAGACAGAGAAAGAGAGAGAGATACAGGGAGAGGGAGACAGAAACAGAGAGAGATACAGGGAGAGGGAGACAGAGAAAGAGGGAGACAGAAAGAGAGAGAGATACAGGGAGAGGGAGACAGAGAAAGAGGGAGACAGAAAGAGAGAGACATACAGGGAGAGGGAGACAGAAAGAGAGAGATACAGGGAGAGGGAGACAGAGAAAGAGGGAGACAGAAAGAGAGAGAAAGAGTGAATGAGATGGGGGTTGGGGTGCTACAATGAAATGCACAGGAGACAGAGCAACAGTAGTTTGATCAAAATTAACTTTAATAAATAAATAGGATATTAACACTGAACGACCTTTCATACACATAAACTTGGGACAAAATGAGAGCAACTATTTAAAACAAGGCATACAGTTGGTCATACTGCTTATGGTCCAATCAGCTTTGAATTATAAAAAAAAAAAAAATCCAAAACAAAATTACATTTCATTTGAATCATAAAAACGTTTCTGTTTTTCCTTCAACCACAAATAGTAAAACAACTTTAAAATTCAACAAAATTAACTTAATACAGTTTTAATCATTTCTAAACATGATCAACTGAACATAAAGGGGGGGGGAAAGTCAAAGCAAAGAAAACCAGGCACAAATAAAATACAAATAAAGACATCTTTATCTTAAAAAAGCTTCCAAAATGCATTTTTGTCCCAGCTAGTATATTACAGTGCGGAGGGTCACTCTGTGTGTATTATGGGATGGAATCGGAATGTGGCTCAGAACATACAGACTAAACACAATACTAATTGAACCGCACGGTTTAATATGCTCACCACCGCATGGAATGTTCGGATGGCGGACAGTGATCGAATGCCTATTAAAATGCCTCCAATGCTTCTGGTAATGGGTCTTCCAAAAGGCCTACTTCAGACGTTGGCTCATCCAGTCTCTGTCTCGATCTGGCTCTCGCATACACGCACGCACACACACACGCACACACGCTATGCATGAAGTAAATGTGGTGGCCTTCAGAGTCTCTGGGGAGAGGAAGACTGCAGGAAAATGACTGTGTTTATTCATGTTCCCGTGTTGTGTTGAACTTGTTAACATCCAGCCATTTCTCATGGTGTGCATGTGTGCATAACATGTCTTGATGCACTCCCATTATATGAGCTGTGTGTGTGCCTTTGTGTGTAACATGCATCAGTTCTTGATGTACTCCCAATACATGAGCTGTGTGTATGTGTGTGTGTGTTCTACATGTATCGGTTCTTGATGTACTCCCGATACATGAGCTGTGTGTATGTGTGTGTGTGTTCTACATGTATCGGTTCTTGATGTACTCCCAATACATGAGCTGTGTGTATGTGTGTGTGTTGTACATGTATCGGTTCTTGATGTTCCCCCCGATACATGAGCTGTGTGTATGTGTGTGTATGTTCTACATGTATCGGTTCTTGATGTACTCCCGATACATGAGCTGTGTGTATGTGTGTGTGTGTTCTACATGTATCGGTTCTTGATGTACTCCAGATACATGAGCTGTGTGTATGTGTGTGTGTGTTCTACATGTATCGGTTCTTGATGTACTCCCGATACATGAGCTGTGTGTATGTGTGTGTGTGTTCTACATGTATCGGTTCTTGATGTACTCCCGATACATGAGCATGTCCTCTCTGCACAGGCTCCTGATGCTTCCGTGGCTGGCGTGGACGTGCGCCTCAAACAGCTCCTGGCTCTCCGCACACACACGCGGCACACACACCTCATAGATGCTGTCGCTAGAGAAGTAAGACACCGGGGCTCTGTAGGGTCAACACACACACACACACACACACACACACACACACACACACACACACACACACACACACACACACACACACACACACACACACACACACACACACACACACACACACACACACACACACACACACACACACAGTTTAATTGCAGCATGAGTCAATGGATAAATACTTTTTAAAAACAGATAAGGACTGAGATATACTGGCTTCCATGCACTTCCTGTGTCTGCTCGGTGTATTGGTCGTGGTCGTCCTCCGTGATGTGTATATAGATTCAGTTCTCACATGGACGCTAGGAGCAGTAGTATAGACGCAGTGCATGGACGCTAGGAGCAGTAGTATAGACGCAGTGCATTGACGCTAGGAGCATTAGTATAGACGCAGTGCATGGACGCTAGGAGCAGCAGTATAGACGCAGTGCATGGACGCTAGGAGCAGTAGCAAAGTCCCTCCACTCGGCGGCCATATTGCAACGCTTTTTGGGCACGGCAAGGCTTCACGACACCAATCTTGCTCCAGCGGCGAGATCACAACACATGATTGGCAAGATGTCTTCACAACACAGCACATGATTGGCTCAATGTATTCACATGTCGATGTTTTGCCGTGGAAGGGGTGTGATATGCGTAGACAACTGGCATATTGGCGTTACAAACTAAGCCCATGTATTTCTATGGAGGATTTTTTAAGTGCTGTGTCTCCTCACTATAAAGTCTCTGGCAGTAGTATAGACGCAGTGCATGAACGCTAGGCGCAGCAGTATAGACGCAGTGCATGACTGTGGTCTGGTGAATAGGGTTCTAAATTAACACCCGCCAACCCGCCAAATGCGGGTTAAAATTCATTTTGGCGGGTGTTAATAAAAACGTACTAGCCTGTTTGGCCGGTGATGCATGAGGCATTACATGCATGATACATAAGGCTCTGTTTTCGGTCATATATCCCCCGGCAGTACTTCCTACATTTCCCATGACCACTGTGCCGTAATGCTACGTCGGCTGCACGCAGTTTGCAGTGAAACCAGCGCGAGAGACCATGGAAACGAACTCTACCAGAAAACACAAGGAGTTAGAAGAACGAACGGAGCCAGAGCAGGGAGCATAGACTGAAAGAGGAGGGAGTTAAGGAAAGGTAAAGTAAAGTAAAAAGTACCTAGCACATGTACATAACACAAATACATAATGCATTATAATATATTAACGCAATTAACGCATTGTGTTTACTTATTTCCTTTGTGGGGGGCTGATGTCATGTAACGGAGGCCGCAAAACCTGAAGCAGCAAGATCGTTGGAGTTAGCTGAAGATGAAACGTGAGGAGCTTGTAGGCGAAAATTTTCAGTTTTAAAAAGGTAGCCTGATCAGTTATCACCACCACCACACGCATCACGCACTGTGCGTATAGGGCACCAATAGACAGAGGAGGGACCAACATTTAGCCAATAAATAGTAGCTGTACTGCAAACTGTTTTTCCTCTTGTTAGAGAAAGTATACAATGTCAACATGCACCAACAGCATGTTACATAAAGATGATACTTTTCAGGTCCTCTCTATAAAGATCCAACTTGAACATATAGGCCCTATGCTACTCCATTTAATTCAGAACGTGTCTGAGTGCGCAGGAGAGGGAGAGAAAACGAGTGGCAGGTTCTAGCTGGCTTGTCATTGTTGATGATAATTGATATCTCCTTTTTATTAAGTTAAGATTAAACTAAATGCGGCAGTGGTTGGGACAGACTTATGGGGGCGAGAATAGGAATGAAGCAGGGGATGAGGATATCGATAGAGAAATAGATAGATAGAGATCCCAAACATGAAATGAAGTGTATATTTTGTATTCATGCCAACCATGTTAATAAAATTACCAAATGCATTCAGTGACACTCATCTCATAAACTCATAATTCTCTTATTTTCACCGGAAAAAAATTGGCTAATAGAAATTCTGATTGGCTAGTAACTTTAGAAAGTTACAAGCCACATTGGCTGGTGATCAAAAAAGTTAATTTAGAACCCTGCTGGTGAAGTAGTCCAAGTACTTGGGCAAGCGAAGGTACATGTGAAAGTTAGCGCTTGGTCAAAAATCAAGTTAATCCCCAGCCTAAGACAGATATACAAACTGTCTGTGAACAAACCGACAGACAAGTAGACAGACAGACAAGAAAGACAGAAAGACAGACAATGCAAACCAAAGCGATGGAGAGATGTAGAGTACACAGAGATCGGGGCTGTGGGCTAAACATGACTGTTCTCCATGGGTCTCCATGGGTCTCCTGCTTGCTATCCCTTTTTGGGAGAGATGACAAGAGAGCCAATGGCACAGAAGTGACAGAACCAAACCAGAGTATCACGCCACACAGGCACACACTCACAATGCCCGTTAAGACCCACAGCTTCTAGTATCAGAGTGTGTGTGTGTGTGTGTGTGTGGCAAAAACATGGAGTGTCAGTGCTAGGATCTGCACCTAGGTCTCTCTCAAACACACACACACACACAGACACATATAAGGTACATACTGTGCGTTTGAGCAACAGGTTGATGTCCCTGCCTGCAATTCCCTCAACCCGGCTGATCAACATGTCCAGGACATTCCACATAAAGAGGAGTAGTGTGCACAACCTCGCTCTCTCTCTCTCCCTTACACACACTCACACAGTGTGTCATTCACACCTCAGAACTTCCCGGTAAGAAGACGCGCCTGGCATAGTTTAGCTAAAATTAACCATTATACACACACACACACACTTTCTCGCACTCTCAACCACCAATGTTCAATGTTTACTTGGCAACAGGTTTATTTCCTCATCTTCCTCTAAGAAGACCCATATTCCATCCACTCATTCCAGTTCGAAAACATGCCTTCTGGATTCAAATTCAAATTTTTGTCTGGTACTGGTACAGCAGACCTCTCCGGTGCCATTATCACACCAATAAAAACAGTACAAAAACACTCCCACAAGAAGGTCCATTCTATCCTCAGCTCGGCGATGACACACGGGCCGATTTACTGAACACGGCTGCAGGGCAAACATGACTCGGTTTCATAATACACATGACTGGATGTGGGCAATAATGTGCCTACTGAGGATTGTTGAGGATAATTGAAGTTCTCCAGATTAAAAAAGAAAATGTTGTCTAATATCAATGGGCAAGAGGACAAACACGTAGAGTGCTGAAGATGAATGTTCTCCATACAAACAAACAAACTCTCTCTCTCGCTTATACTGAATGCACACACGCACGCAACGGGGTACCCGATGGGTACCCGCATAAATGTTGCTCAAACGGGTGGATTGTGACATTCACGGGCGGGGGTGTGGGCGGATAAGGAACTCTGTGCAGACAGGTAGCAGATGAGAACCAAAACAGTATTTTAGTTTGCTGAAATAAAACACAAATGAAAAATATGCACAATATTTGTATGTCTAAATTACCGTTACTACATCACAAATATGTGTTTTAGTCAACGATAGCCTACGACCTTTGACCTTTACGTCACTACTGCGACTTTTGATTTCTTTGATGCATCTCCTAGGGATGTAGGGATAGACCTACAAATAGCTCTGTGATGCTCAGGTTGCATTTTTTCTTGTAATATTAATAGGTCTATTTGTGTAATGTTCTGATGCAGCAAGCTTTGTGATTTGGTTCGTTATTGTAAGATTTAGCACTTGTTCATTAGTTTAAATTTTAGATTGACAGATTAGTGCTGTTTGTCAAAGCACTTATCACTGGGCAAAGGATTGTCCCTACAAAAATGAACAGGCAAAATTAACAGAAGATATTGAGAAGTTAACACAAGATATAGATGAGTGTAACATAACTGTGTTTTCAAAGGATTCATTGTCTGACGGGTATATTTATGGTGGATGCTTTGGGATCAGCGGTCCTTGACACAGCCTGTACCAGAACTGTATGTGGAGAAAAATGGCTTGATCATTATGTAGCTGGATTACAACAGAGTGGGTTAGCCAAACTACAGACCAAAGACAGTACAAGATCATTCCGGTTTGGTGATGGCAGAGTTGTCCAGAGCCAAAGAAATCTGTGGAGACTGAAGAAGTGTGTTTACGGACTAGCAGACGCTTCTCTTTATTGGTACAGTAAAGTGAAAGACACTATGTATCAGTTGGGAGCTGTACTGTCACAAGTTGACCCAGCAGTATTCTACTGGCTGGATGATTCCTGTAATGTCATGGGAGTTCTTGCTTGCCATGTGGATGACTTTATCTGGGGAGGTTCAGAAATGTTCTCCACAACAAGCAGCTTTCCAAGTAGGCCGAGAAGAGCACAACACCTTCAACTACATTGGAATAGAGTTCAATTCTTTGAATGATGAGATACAGGTACAACAAAGTACTTACATACAGAATCTGATACCCATTCCATTGCATCCAGTCAGAGCTACTCAGCGAGAGTCTCCTCTAACAGACAAAGAAACTGACATGTTGAGGTCAAAGATCGGCAAATTCTATGGGTCGCAAGACAAACAAGGCCGGATGTAATGTGTGATGTATCCATCCTGGCCTCCAGTACAAAACATGCAACTGTTTAGACTCTGCACTGTGCAAATAAACTGATCAGGAAACTAAAATCTGATGAAGTGACCTTGAAGTTCCAGCACCTAGGAAAAGATCCATGAAACTAGTAGTGTTCAGTGATTCTTCAATGGGCAGCCTTCCAGACTGAAGGTACTCAGGGTGGGCATCTAATCCTGCTCATGGGAAAAAATGGAAGATTCTCACCTATATGCTGGCAATCAAAAAGAATCAGAAGGGTGGTCAGAAGTACTTACACATACAATAGATCAGTCATTGCTTGATGCTGTCAAGTCCACAAAATCAGTCACTGAAAAGCGACTGCGTCTTGAAATCAGCAATATCAAGGAGCTCCTTCATTCTGGAACCATTCAACACATCATGTGGTCAGCTACCAAAGAACAACTCGCTGACTGCTGGACAAAGAAAGTCAAGTCAAGTCAGATTTATTTATAAAGCGCATTTAACATGCACATAGTGCAATCCAAAGCGCTCCAAACAAGACACATAACAACAAGACAAAAGATGCAGGATGGAGGCGGCGTAGTCGCCAGCGTACCCATGACATCAAGACAAGACAAATACATTTAAAAAATAACAAATACAAAAAATGCCGGACGGAGCGGCGTAGTCGCCAGCATACCCGTGACACCAAGACATACAAGACAGACAACAAAACAAATAAACAAATAAAAAAAAGAAAATATATTTTAAAAGGGGAAAAAGTGATGTTAAAATTAGTCCAATTTCCAAACCAGCTGAAAATGTCCAAGGGCAATGATGATCTGTGAAAACTGCGCACAGAGCTGTGTCTTTACAACCGATGCAATGCCAACAAAGTTCTTTAGCAACTGACCAACCCGGTGAATTCACTGGCAGTCTGGAGATAACGTTAACGTTAGAAGCTAAACCTGCTAGACTGCAGTCTGGAGATGATGGAAGCACAGTACAAAGTACTGAGCGATCGTGTAGATCCGCAATTCGGTGGACTTAACAGCGACTTTGTTGCTCCGTGAGAATGCAGCTCTTCACCGTTAACGTTAGTTTGCAGTTGGTAAGGCAGCTCGCAGGTCAGCAACAGCTCGGCGGGCACGGTAGATCTTTCGCAGAGTAGAGCCTAGGTCCGGCTGTCCCGAGAGATCCACTCGACCAGACAGTGAAGTGCACTGTTCACGGATGGATGGAAGGATGTCAGAGGCCCAGTTAGTCTGCAGTTGGCATGGCAGCTCGCAGGTCAGCAACAGCTCGGCGGCCACGGCAGATCTTTCGCAGAGTAGCCTAGGTCCAGCTGTCCCGAGAGATCCCCTCGACCAGACAGTGAAGTGCTGCACCGCTCACGGATAGATGGAAGGATGTCCGATGCCAGCTAGGGCAAAAGCTAGCCATAGCAAGCTCCCAATGGACAAATGTCAACGACATCAGCTGACTTAGGAGTAAAAAGGACTAAGAATAACACGAAAACTATCAAAAATAGCGTAAATAAATAGGGAAAACATTTAACTAGACAAACCAATAAAAAAATAAACATGACATTACATAAAATTACGAACATTACATAAAAACAAACAAAAACATGATGCCAGACGGAGCGGCGTGTCTCGCCAGCGTCCCCGTATCCTAGCAACGAAAGGAACATCAGCACTTGTCCTGCTGAGGGCTCTCAGCGAAGGTGTATGGTGACTTAAAGAATGAGAGGACTAAATAAGAAATCAAAGGGACTGATGTTATATGTTTGACATAGAGTTTTGATTATTTAACAGTTCAGTTGAAATAAGGAACTATGTTGTTTTCTTTAAAGAAAAATGGGGAGTTTGTTAAGTGTAAATGCGCATGTGTCAGCACGGGGCAGGCAGTCGTATAGAGAAACAATACCAGTGCTGTATGTGTAGAAAGTGCTCCAGTAAAGTTAAATGTTTTGTACCCTTCGTTGTCATTTATTCGAGTTAACAGCTGCAACTCATCAACTCTCTCTCTATCTCTCTCTCTCTCACACACACACACACACACACACCTGCAGACACCCTCCTCTCTCTCCCTCATGAACAAACACACACACCGACCTAATAGACACCTCTCTCTCTTACTCTTACACACACACACCCACACACACCTGCACAGACACGACCCTCTCTCTCCCTCATGAACAAACACACTACACCATCTGAATCAAACAATGTTCCATTCAATTCAGATGCAAATGCTATTTTCTGCCCAGCTAACAACTAAAACGCTGTTGTTAGGCAGTTTTAGATGCTGTGGTCTCCTGTCTTCCCATTATAGTTGTGGACAGACAAATGGAAGCATAAAGAGCATGCCCACCAGGTAAACCTGCCTAAAATATGAAATGGACACACACACACCCACACGGAGCAGCAGAAACCTTAAACTCCTGCCGAAATGGTGTGGAAATGGACCATGACAGATGCCCTGCGCAAAAAGTGAGCAGCGATTTCAGAAACACACACACACACACAGAGGACCCAGCTGGCCTGTACACGTGCCAGGGGAAGTAAATGGCCATGACAACAGGCACACTCTACAGAAGCCGTCCACGCTCACAAAGGAATAATGATGGTGTGCACATGCACGCACGCACACATACACACACACTCACTCTCTCACACACACACACACACACACTCACACATGTACAAATACAGAGATTTTGAAGGCTAGGCTTATAAGGATAGGAACAGCGCAGGCTGTAGGTGCATAGGATGGTGTGTGTGTGTGTGTGTGTGTGTGTGTGTGTGTGTATGAGTATGTGTCTACGTGTGCTTGTACATTCTCAGGGTGGATTAAGACATGTAGAAGTGGCAGACAGAGGATGCTGTATGACATAATTGCAAAAGGGTTCGACTGTTAATGCAATATCTGGCCGTGGCCCACTGGTTAGCACTCTGGACTTGTAACCGGAGGGTTGCCGGTTCGAGCCCCGACCAGTGGGCCGCGGCTGAAGTGCCCTTGAGCAAGGCACCTAACCCCTCACTGCTCCCCGAGCGCCGCCATTGTAGCAGGCAGCTCACTGCGCCGGGATTAGTGTGTGCTTCACCTCACTGTGTGTTCACTGTGTGCTGTTTGTGTTTCACTAATTCACGATTGGGTTAAATGCAGAGACCAAATTTCCCTCACGGGATCAAAAAAGTATATATACACATATACACATATACATATATACATATCTACATTCATGATTTTGCACCCATTTGTATCTCTTGCCTATACATTCTTTAGATTTAGATTTAGGATTGAATGGAAGACTGTCTGAGCTCCTCTGCCTATTCCCAGGCGTGACTCTTTGTCTATAGACACTAGGTGAGCAGGAATGGGCAGTTTTCACCTTCCCATTGTCACTAGTAACTGCTCCAAGTACTCAGAAACTATTCTAGCATACCAAGTACAAGGCGGGGTCTTCCTACTCCCTCCAGGAGACCTGCCCTTGTGACCACCCCTGTACAACTGTTTCATAGTCATAAAGAGCTAGAGGTCACACCCCCCTTTGTTTGTAACCTACTCAAGCTTAGGTTGCTTCTTTGTCTAGTTAGAGATACTGGTGATTTGTTTGGGTGAAACTTGAACCTTGATGCGCATCACTGAAAGAATAAAGCCTGTTTCCTGATTGACCATCATCCTGACTGAGTCTCTAGTTATCTCTAGAAAATGACCTTTATCATTACACAACACAATGCAGAGATGTGTGGGAGGGGAGACACCACCTCTGTTGAACAGGCAACTACTGTAGACTATAGGTTAGCGAATGACGTGTAAAAATTGAAGACATCAATGGTTGCCATGGTTTTTCACAATACTCCCACTTTACCCAGAAACGCACGTGCATGAGTAGGAAACCGTGACACGCACACTGTGTCTTCAGCAAAGTGCAGAAGAGTAGAAGACCTTGGAGCACAGGCTAAATGAAGATCTAAACCACCTCTAAATGATAACGAGTTCAGGTAAATGAGCGCACGTGCGTGTGTGTGTGTGTGTGTGTGTGTGTGAGTGAGAGAAAGTAGATATCCTCCTATAAGGTTGTGACGGACAGACACGGCCACGTTTCACCCAAGTGTGACCTTTCACAACATCCTGTCTGTATCCGCTTGTCTTCCAATCAGAGAAGAGAATCTGCGCTCATCCACCATGTCCGCTGAATGCTTGAATGGAGAGATGAGCATGACCATCGATGGACAGATAAAAAAGGTGAAGGAAGGATGAAAATAAATGCTGCAGGACAATAGCATTACATAACACTGATCCTCTCACACCCTTTAAACCCCCACACACACCCACACACACTAAGCTGACCATGCCCGACACATGTGTTAAGGCAGACACACAGGCGGTCATGTATTAAGCTTCTAGCCCCCTGGCTCTCTGGCTCACACCTCTGCACACAGGTGACCGCGTGTGAGAGGAATCGATGCACACAGCATCTGTGTTTGTAGGACTAAGAGCGTAATATTATTTCAGTATGTGCTATTCCATACGCTCAGAAATTGGGAACATCTAATTATTTGGCATCTCGAGTATCAGTCAGTACATTTGTGAAATTAATGTAATGTAGTGATTACAGGCAGAAATACCCATGTCGTTAAAACACGTGTGTGCGTGAGGGGTGGGGAGTGGGGATTGGGGTGTGTATATGCTAGTGACTTAACATCTTCTTGTTCTTTGTGTTCACGTGTATGTCCGTGTGTGTGTGTGTGTGTGTGTGTGTGTGTGTGTGTGTGATTGACATTTTGCTGTCCTTTGTGTTCACGGCAACTGCCAGTGCCACCACATCTCAGTTATTAATTTACCCCAAAGTGGGTCTAGTTACCGTAGCAACCTTGTATAGTGAGGTGGTGTGTGTGTGTGGGATGTGTGTGTGTGTGTGTGTGTGTGTGTTTATTTGTGGCAGGAGAGAGTTTCTGATTGATCAATAGTACAACCTATCAGGAGGACATGCAGATATTGGGTCATGACCAGGCTTGGAATTTCACCATTTTAGGGGCAAGGCCACTTGTCCTTCAGTTGGGCATATTTGGTGGGGGGCACAAAGGCCACATGTCAGGGCACCAAGGACAAAGTTAACTATACAGTAGTAGGCTATAAAAAAGATCAAAATTGTATTTAGCCTATTCACAGCAGTGGACCTGCATCACTGTATGAAACATTACAAAAACATGAAACATGACATATTACCTAGAACTGTAAATCATCTGATCATCTAATATTTACAGATATCTAGGCTATATTTAACATTTATTTTATATTTGGCCTGTTATGAAATTATGTATTGAACAATTTAAGCACAGCTCAGCTTTAAGAAACTCAAATAGCCTAGACGCATGCTTAGCATTTTGTGATCATTAAGGCTACTTTAACAAACTCTTAGTCAGCTGTATATCCTCTGATTTTAATATTTACCGACATCTAAGCGATATTTGTAACATTTATTTTGTATTTGGCCTGTTATGAAATCACATAGAAAAATGTAAACACGTTGTGAAACTTAAAGCCCAAATTTGGAGACATGCATGTCGACATTTGCTGCAAATTCAAAACCGGATTACTCTGGAACGGCTAACTGTACAGGGGACTGCTTTAAACCTTTGTGGTCGGTAAGGTCTGCTGTTTATTTTAATATATGGTTAGCCATGTTTTGAACGAAGGGTTCGTGAAGTATTCCACCAAGATGAATGGGTAGGCAGATAGGCGCAGAACCTAGAATTTATGATTCAATTTAATTATAGTATTTATTTGTCTTGCGAACCGTTTACCAAACGGCTAACATCGTTTAAAAGCTGAGAAAAAGCTCTTTCATGTGATGTGATAGGCCTACTTGTGATTCAACTGAGAAGAATGGGTGAATCAGGACGCACTTTCTTTCTTGCCGTTCTCTGTCACTTTCTCCACTGCGTAAAAGACTACATTAATTTGCGCTGTGAATGCTAAGATTATTTTGTCAGGCCATAGGCTAATAAAATACGCTATTAGTCGGACGCAAACCAGAATATTGAAAAAAAGGGGCACCAAGGCCACAGTGGCCTGTAAACCTCTGATTTTCAAAGGGGCATCACGGTCAACGCAAGGGGCAACGATGGCCATGGCCGTCGTGGCCGCCGTGAAATTCTTACCCTGGTCATGACCACATTGTTTCTTTCATACATACCTGTGCCCAAGCACATACAATTACAAGAACCTACCCACACACAGCTAAAATATTTCCATCATCTAAGGCTGCCAATGTCATTCACACACGTGACATGCGCGCGCACACACACACACGCACACACAAACTTAAATCCCTTGGGGCTGTTAATATTAGCCTCACATGGGTCCTCACACACACACACACACACACACACACACACACACACACACACACACACACACACACACACACACACACACACACACACACACACACACACACACACACACACACACATAATCAAACGTTAAGATATTCTTAGTTGGCCATCACTTGGCTGTTAATATTAGCCTCACATGGGTCCTCACACACACACGTGGACCATTACCCCATGCAAGGCCATTGACCTGAGACTGGTAGAAAATATAAAGACACATCAGCAACCCACCAACGCACGCACCAACCCCTTTCCCTTGCTCAACTCTCTACCTTTATCCTATCCTCCATCACCCCCCCCCCACCTGTGCATTAGCAAAGACACAAGTAAAGACAGAAAGAAAATACAATACTTGTGTGTGAGTGAGAGAGATATAGGCAGTAAGGAAAGCAGAAAGGACATTCAACAGAAATAGCATACTTGATGTTTTTGTGAGTGAGTGAGTGAGTGAGTGAGTAGGCAGTAATGAAAGCAGAAAGGACATTCAACAGAAATAGCATACTTGTAAAAAAAAAAAATTCTGTCTGTGTGTCTGTGATATGGGTTTCTGGAGAGGACATAGAAGGGCAGATGTAGAGAGCGCAAATCCTCCTTAGATGTTATCTACAGAGTGTGTGTGTGTGTGTGTCTCTAATGAAAGCATGCATATGGGTCTGTAGGTCTGTATGCATTAGCTGAAAGATGGAAGAAAGGCTCTACTGATGTTATTCAAGTAAGTGTGTCTGTATGAGAATGTGTGTGTGTGTGTGTGTGTGTGTGTATGTGTGTGTGTGTATACACACTCACAGATTTATGATATGATCTGGGATTCTGTATTCAGCTGGATGGTCCGATTTCTCCACCTTGTGCTGGTTCTGACCCAAATGAGCGAACCTAAAACACACACACACACATTTACTAGGGGAGTCACAGACAGGATATTGCAGACCTAAACTTTAACACACACAGAGTGAGAAAGCAGTCCAAATTTTCTACTGCCAGCCTTAAGGTATAATGTGTATACAAACGCACGCAAATTCATGACACTTGTCTTTTGTACTTTATTACAGTACTCCATCCTTCAAAGCTCTGTGTTGATGGACAATGCAATCTTACAGACAGGCTACAGCAGGCATGTAACTGAAGCGTTCCGTTCATGCTGCAACAATTAGCTACAACAGACGTTGCAATGCATACATTCCAAAACTATTGCTTCAGTTACGTGCCTGATGTTGCCTGCCTGCATGTTACACACAAAAGAGAAGCACAAAAATACAGATAAACACACACATGTGCACACAGACACCACACCACACCCATAATACACACCTGTGGTAGGTAATCAGGTCGTCGTCACCCAGGGGTTCTGTGAGGTCGAGTCCGTACGGCTCTTTCATTGGCTGAGGTGGAATGTCCTTGAAAAAGGTCAAAGATTGAGGACAAACGTCAACTGAAGCACTGGTTCAAGGTCACTGCACACTGAGCCTACGATTGCACGATTAAAAAAATAAATACAACTTCACGCTGCACCAATCACATTTACATACCTACTTGCACGCCTACTACCGCCAGTTAGAGGGAGAGCAGATAGCTAACAAACGTTCAGAAAAAGTCCTGTTGGCAAATTTGAGGAAAAGTCGGTAAAGGGGCTATTTCACACAATTTGAGGGTGCTGAATTAAAATATTTTGTTTACCAAGCTCAATTTTGAGTTTTAAGCTTGGTAATTAGCATAATTCACATACTTTTTGGTTTTGCCATCAGATGTAATAGGAATTGCAAAAAATAAGGCATTAATATACTCTTTATGTATCAGATATGTTACAGGACAGGAATTACCCAAATGACCCTCAAGTAGCAAATGAAAATAAGCTAAATTGAAATAATAGCTAAAATTCAGTATGACGTTTAGAAGCAAAATAGATTCCTTGATAATAAATTGATAGAATAGTAGGTGACTGCTCATTTTTCTGTAGAAAGTACTTTGTCACTAACTATTATGTCAGTCTTTAAAGAGGATTTACACTGTATTTTCTTTTTACTGTAAAGGCTGTGCTTGCCTAGTTAAAACATCTCACTGGTGCTCTTTCCTATCATTCAAATTCCAGCCATGCAAAAAAATTGAAGAGTGTGCATGTTTGAGGGTTGCTGAAGAGTGCTATGGAGATTGCATTATTTGCAAAAAATTTAGACAAGATATCCTTTATAGTGCAACAAAAAGAAACATTCTCCAGTGCATCATTACTGCATATGACGCTGAAAGGGAAGTGGACCTAGGAAAAATCCTCAGCTAACTGATCAATGTCCCTGTACTGTAGCTATTGCAGATAGCGATGGTTATTTGTGAAGTGGAAATAAGTCTATCCTCACTCAAGTGCTGTCTAGCAATGTGGAATGTCCAGTAGTGATCACTGCAAAAACTGCTCATTCAACACTGATAATAGATGCTTAAGATCTAGTTATGTCTTTAGGACACCCATCTGACTGCAGCACATTTAAGAAGTATTCAGAAAAGTTTGTAAGAAACTTTTGTATTGTTATTTGGTATTTGTTATGTGGTAGCAAATCATGTTGACTATCAAAGAAAAAGACCCTAATGTAGGAATGCACACAGATATTGCAACAGATACGCTCAGGCCAATCCAAACTTTTCTCATCTGTTGTTCCTCGTTGGTGGAACACACTAGGGCAGGGTCATCCCTCTCCATTTTCAAAAAACTCCTGAAGCTCCTCTCATAGCACCACTTACAACAAGTCTTGCTGATCCTAGCACTTACCACCTGTCTTGAACTGACACTCAACTGTTTAAAAACAGCACTCACTGATTCACTTATTCTTACTGTACTCTACCGTTTTTAAATTGTCCTAAAATTGTTGATAGAATTGCTTTAAAACTTAACTGTTACCATGTTGTTAATCACTTTGGTTAAAAATGTGTCAGCCAAATGTAATGTAATGTAATAATGGTGTAGGCCTATCTGATTAAAGAAGCCCTATGCAACAATTTTAGCAAAAATGACCTTAATTATGCAGGTTGAGAGTCGTTCTGATGGTTCTACAACACTTTTTGGGTCGTTTGGTGGGTGTTTCGTCTCCCCCTAGTGCTTTTCCACGGAAAAAACGAATATGCAACTTTCTGGTCCCGGACCGAAGACATCCGGATGTGCCTCGGCGGAAGGCCTCGAAAATGTAATCAGATTGTAGTTTCTAAGAAGACTGCAAAACGGACTCCGACTTGGCTTTGTTGCTGTTGAAATTGTAAGTAGCCTACCCTTGGGTGAACTTAGTTTTTGTAATGTGGTTTGATAGTCTCTTGAACAATGTGTTTGCTCGACCGTTTTATTGTGAACCCTGTATGTGTTTAGCTTGGTTTCTTGATGGCTAGCTCGCTAGCTAGTGGGGGTTTAGCGTAGCAGTCACTTGCTACCGAAGCTGCAGGCGGAGCTATGTCGTGAAAAATGCGAGCCCAAATCAGGCGAAAACCCAGAAACAGCGAAGGAATAACCAGACTTGCATAGGGCTTCTTTAAGACCCAAAGAGTGGTTGAAACGTACTTATTAAATTACACTGGGAGCAAAGAAGACTATCTTTGCTTTTTTCCATTTGCAACTGTCAAAGAAATCCCATAAACACAGGAAGGACTAGGGTAGCCTACATCAGATGGCCTAAAGATTAGGCTCTTCTGCATAGCATTAAGTGATTTGCATGCAGTAATTTGAAACCTGACCTTGATCTAGCCTACTTTGGCTATTTAAAGGTAATTTATTGCCAAAACATCACACAATATAAATGAGCTATAACAAACAATAAATGACTTAATCACACACAAACTACTATTTTACTGACTACAAAAATATTAATTATGTAGGAAGTTTAGAAGGTTAAAACCCAGAATTGACCAAAAGTGCACCAAATTCAACACAAATGACTCGATACACTTGGAGGAGGCCTGCGTCCTTTCTTTTCCAGATATTTTAGGATTTGGATATCGTTTTAGTATCGAGTATCAAGATATTTATGGCAGGTATTGTATCGAAGTCCTAATTTTGGTATTGTGACAACACTATGCCAGAGCCATTCTGTTTTCTAGATGTTGTGATCTTGTTGCTGACGGTAGATGCAGTTCTGCATTAGGCTTATTCCCGCTATCTAAGTTCATATGTACTGTAGGATATATTCTGAGTTGAAAGTTATCTGCGCAATTTGTTATTGTGATGAAATGCATCCACCACGAGTGACTCACTATGTTAGCAATAAAAATATGGTTGTGTTTTGATTAGAATTTCCGAGTTTATTACATGTTAACTGTAATCATGTTCCCATTAAATATGTTAATAAACTATAGTATGGCTTCTTTAATGTTAAAACATGTATTTAGAGAACACTTTTATTTGGTTTTAGTGATTACTTTTGAAATCAACACAATTTAGGGAAAAATAAGCTAAAATAATTGCTATTTTATGTTAAAATGCTGATTATGCGGCTTAGACCTCAGAATTAAGCTTGATAAACAAATTATTCAGAATCAGCACCCTCAAATTAGGTAAGAAGGATGGTTTACCAACTTTTCCTCAAATTTGCCGTCAAAAGTTCTCTTCTGTGAAGCTGCTCTCCCTCTAAGTCATTAAAGTTTTCGGAAGAGGTTTCACATTCGGAAGAGGTTTGCTACGGCTCACATCTGTACAGTATCAGAGAACAAGGGCTCCTACTGCCCTGCCTACAGGTGCCAATCAGACAGCTTTAAAGCCCTGCCTACACATGCCAATCAGACAGCTTTAAAGCCCTGCCTACAGATGCCAATCCTGCCTACAGATGCCAATCCTGCCTACAGATGCCAGTCAGACAGCTTTAAAGCCCTGCCTACAGGTGCCATTCAGGGGCCTGCAGCATTGGGCACTGCACTAAGAAGTAAACAGTTGTGTGTGAAAACAATTGTGTGTGTGTGTGTGTGTGTGTGTGTGTGTGTGTGTGTGCAATTGCACAGTCTGACCATGTGGCACCTTGAATGAAAATGTGGAAAAGCAGCAAAGAGGGTGCACTGGGAGAAGAACTGTGAAAAGCACTCATGAGTCCTGACAGTCTACTCAAGGCCTTTGTTGAAACGTACCCTCTCACCCCGCACTCTCAGTGGAGAAACGTACACACAAAGTACATACACACTGTTACATAAGACCAGCCTTCAGCATTTTCCTTTGTGCATACTGACAGCTCTGGGACGAAATTCATAATCTTGCACATAACTACACTAATTCACAGAGAATGAAACACACACACACACACACACACACACACACACACACACACACACACACACACACACACACACACACACACACACACACACACACACACACACACACACACACACACACACAAGCACAGGCACGCTTCTAAACCAAAGCATTTAATTTCCAATCCTGCAATATTTATTATGTTCCTTGACCATTAATTTCTGCACTGCCACTTAATTCATTGATGGGTTTCTCAAAAACACAACTTCACACCCAACCAGAAACTAACATAAACAAGCAGACAAACGAATACGCCAGCAGGTGGATCGCACTACACTTTTTTTCTAAACCTAAAAGTGTAAACACATACACACAACCAGTATGACCAAAGCAAACACACATGCACACTGTAAGGATGATCACACACACACACCGACGATGAAGAAAGAAAGAAACACACAAACACACACACATACATAAACACACACACACACACACACACATACATAAACACACACGCACAGCAAAATGAAGTGCTGAGAGGTAATTGTTCCGAGAGCGGGCTGATAATCATATGTTTAAATATTTTATCAGTTTGCGGATTTCTCAGTTACCCTGGCGATCAATCCTGCCGGCCAGGCCTGTGGGCACAGCCACGAGTCTGCGTGTGTGTGTGTGTGTGTGTGACACGTGAGCCCAAGCACGAGCAAACATGCACACATGCTCACTCATATACACACACACACACACACACACACACACACACACAGACACACACAGACACACACACACACACACACACACACACATGCAAACATACACTTACACATACATTAAACACAGACAACAATATTCACACATACAGTACAAACTTCAAAAAATGCAACCGTGCCAAAAAAAATAAGATTGTGTGTGTGTGTGTGAAATAGATTTCATATCTGATCAGTCAGGCCTGCATAAGCATGGATATCGTATTCTCCACACACACATTATTCTTACTCATCTGTCTCTGCTCTATACAAAATCACAAATACACAGATGGGGGACATGCATACACACACACTCTTTCTCTCACACACACACACACGATACCCCATCATGCCTATCAACATAAACATAGAACCACTCACACAGAACACCGAACATGTCACGCCGCAAAACGTGTTTTTGTGTAGAATCTGGCAATCACACAAAATAACTAATTATCTCCCTCTACATACAGTACATTTATCCTTACACACACACACACACGGGCACACACATGCACACACAGAGAGAATCACTGTGATAAGGTAGATGATTCATCTGAGGTTGCAAATATTTTAATGTGAAATTTTACAGTCCATTTTCTCAGGGTCAAAATATTAAAAATTCTGCCACTAGCGCACCCCACCCCGCAAGCCACCCCATACCCGTGTGTGTAAGGGTTGCAGCCAATGGTCCTTGGATGCTTTCCGCTAGGACTTTTTAATGTCTTGCCAGTCAACATGCCTGGAAATAATTTATTTTATTTATTCATTCAATCATTTCACTGGCCAAATTTACCTGTGACAAATTACAATAGCATTATCTATGTAAATAACTACAATTTGGGTTGATATGAGAGAATGACAACATCCGAATCCGAATTCATCCGAATTCTTCGGCACGTTTTTGAGGGCCTATGGACACCAATGAAACGGAGCTATGTTTGAAACAGACGTCACTATTTTTGTAAGAAAAAGGAGCATAAACAAGGCTTTATCATATCCAGAAATATTATATTATATTTATATTTTTTTCCTTTTCAATTTACAGGTTAAATACTGGTCAATGGAAACCCTGGACTGGAGAGTTTGTATGTTGTGACAGAGACGATGAGTGAGAGAGTGTGTGTGCTTATCCAGATGCGTTTTCGGTGTAGAAGATAGGGCACCTGGGATAGGCCAATGGCACACATTCCCTTTACCATGACAACAGATCTCCATGAAAACACCGGAGCTTTCTAATCTTCTGAGAAGCATGCTGACGCTTTAACTGGCCTGCTCTGCGTCAGTCTCTCTCTCTCTCTATCTCTCTCTGTTTGTGTGTGGCCAAATGCTTTTTTAGCAGAAAATTAGTTGGACCCTTTCAGCAACAAGTGTGTCACACACACACACACACATACACACACATATATACACAAATGGAAAGCACTAGAGAGGTCAACATGGCTGTGATTGCAATTAGGACAGGATTAGCAAAGGGTAGTACAATTTAGGTGTGTGTGTATCCGTGTGCATTTTCTGAGAAACAGTTGGGAGACCCCACAGCTACACAAGTCATTAACTGTATTTCCCTTCTTTTTTTAATAGATTGGTTTAATGGGAGAACACGCTGTATTTGACCTATTACAATACAAAACACACATGGGTCACAGGGTCACAAGTACAGGCGCGCGCACGCACGCACGCACGCACGCACGCACGCACGCACGCACGCACGCATTCCAAAATCACTGAGTAATCGCAATCTCAATACTGACCAAAACAATCCTGATAATGATTTTTTGCCATAATGGAGTAGCCCGAGAGCTTCTATAGTGGCAGGCTGAAGCATCCACTTCCAAGAGACCAAGAAAGAATAATGCAGAAAATGCACGTCGCAGGTTACTAATTTCTTCTTTCACTACCGGTAAAAAGTTTGAGGTCACTTAGAAATTTCCATCCCACTCAATTACAGACAGAATACCAGCTGCACTGTTTTTTATTTAATCAGGGCAGCAGTTTTCTATGTGCTTACATAATTGCAAAAGGGTTCTTGACCGTTGCAGATATCTTCAATATACAATATGCAGTGTCTACATCAGCAACCATTCATCCAATGTTCCAAAGGCACATTCTGTTTACTAATCTGATACCATTTTAAAAGGCTAACTGAGAAAACATTGGAGAACCCTTTTGCAATTATGTAAGCAGATAATGTAATCTGAAAACTGCTGCCCTAATTAAAAAAAAAAACAATGCAACTGATCTCAGCTGGTATTCTGTCTATAATGGAGTGGAATGGAAATTTCTAAGTGACCCCAAACTTTTGACCGGTAGTGTAACTCAAAACACAAATAAAGGTAATCTCCATTGCAGTTCACATGGTTAAAAAAGTATTTGCAGCTTCTGATCTACCCTGCCCTATAGCAGACATCCCTCCGACCTCATGATCAATAGGCTAGGCAGGACTCCGCATCCATCGCATTTTCTTCTAATGCCATAATTCTAGATAATAATTCAAACCGCATTTCATCAACATGATGTACTGTAAATAATGTCTTAAAGGGACAACTTAAACTTGGCAGGATTTCCCCCTCTGCTGGAGAAATGGTGCATTATGCTATTTCAAACTGTGGGAAAAGGTAATGATAAAGCACATGAATTTGTTTACAAGCTAGCGAACGGTTAGCATAAGTTCGGCCGAACTATGTGGATGTTACATGGTAAGAAACACGATTTAAAACGAGTTTCTTGTTTCTCACTTCTCTTTCCGGGACGGTAGTCTCAATGTTGCAAGGTTGGTTTTCCCCCTGGGGACGCTAGGCGCAGTGGGGAAAGTCACCATTTTCACCGGAACAGGTCATTTAACCATCCAAATGATTTCTAAACGGGTTTATTACGTTGAAAAAGTTCCCCTTTAATGTTCAAATTATTTTGTAAACATGAAAGTTCAAAACAGCCTGTCTATCAGTCCGTCTTTGTCTCTGTATCTCTGGTGACAAAAGTCATTAATACAGTAACATTGTGACGGTCCCAAATGTGACCGCACATATCTAGCGCCCTGTCGGCACAGACTATGGGTTAGGATAAGTTTGATTCACGCACGCACACACACAAACAAATGCACGAACTCTTTAAACAATGTCACTCGCGCCAAATACATGGAATTTACGGCTATAAAAAGACTTTACTATGCATAACATTTTATTTATACAAAGTTGGTGCACAAACTTTTGTGTAAGGTGTTTGCATGTTGGGTTACCGGCGGCTGCTGCTGCATTCTGTTCCTTCTGACTGTCCGGCAGCAAAAGGGTGCCGCCGGGAAACAATGGACCGTTTATTGTGTTCCGGAGGGAATTGGCCACGTTCAAGTGGGTATTTTTGAGGGATTTTTCCTTTAATTTTGGAGCCGTTGTTCCCCATCCGTCTCTGGTGGACTGCCTTTGTGGATGTCATGGGACCCAAGAAGGTGCCCGTGGTGCAGCCGAAGGTAGGGGCCATCGGAGGAGAAGACGTGGAGGGCGCTGATCCGGAATTGGCCAGTCTGGCCGAAGATGTGTCGATGCAGGAGCTTCCGGACATGTTCCGAAGCCACATGGCCCAACAGCAGGCCCGAGACATGGTTATGGAGCAAGAGGCGGCGCGACAGGAGAATCGATGGAAAACCCTGCAACATCAGTTCAGCCTCCTGCAGCGGGAAGTGCACGTGAGGACTACACCAGACCCTGGAGTACCTGCCGAGCCTGCTCTGGACAGCATTTCGGAAGTCCCAGCCAGGTCATCTTCAGCCATGAGCGGCCATCCTGCACCACCCCGGGCTAGTAGTCAAGCCAGAGCCCAGATAGAGAGGGAACCTCGAATGCAATGCTTGAAAGACACAGATGACATTGAGCATTATCTGGTAAAATTCGAGAGGATAGCCTTGGCGTGTCAGTGGCCAACAACTGACTGGGCAGTAAGGTTAGTGCCCCTCCTGTCGGGCAAGACTAGGGCAGCTTATGTTAACATGGACCAGGATGATTCACTCAATTATGACCGAGTTAAAGAGGCCATACTAGAGAAGTATGATATTAACCAGGAGACTTACAGGATGCAGTTTCGGAGTTCCGAGGTGGGTGAGGATGAGACACCGAAGGAATTGTATGTTCGACTGCGAGACCTGTACCAGAGATGGGTACAGCCCCAACGGCACTCCAAGGAGGAGCTCGCAGAGGTAATCATACTGGAACAGTTCCTTCGCATGCTTTCCCCCGATCTCCAAGTGTGGATAAAGGAACGGGACCCCGTGTCTGCGGCGGAAGCTGCCTCTCTGGCTGACATCTTTGTGGCGGCCCGGCGTAAAGCCCAGCCCTGGACATACAACCAGTGGAGAGGGAACAGAGAGACGCCTATAGGCCCCACCGGCAGCCTCAGCCACCCAAGAACAGCAGGGAGGGTAAGTCTGTGAGTGATAGGGGTGGTCTGTCCAAACAGAGCCCTGTTTTCAGATCTAGCAGCCCCAAAGTACCAGTTTGTTATCAGTGTGGGCAGGAGGGACACATAAAGCCAAAATGTCCTAATAACCCAGCCAATCAAGCTAACATCTGCACAGTGCCTAGGGCTAGCTCTCCCAAGATACCTGTAGCTCTCCACTGTTGTGCTGTAGAAGTAAATGGGCGGGAGGTTGGTGCACTGTTAGACACAGGAAGCATGCAGTCTTTAGTCTCCTCTGAGTTAGTGTCATTAAACCTTAGGAACTATTCGGTGATGACGCAACTGCGGTGTGTACATGGGGAGGAAAGGCAGTATCCAACCGCTAGTGTACATGTACAGGTATTGGGGCAGACTTACCTGTTAGAGGTTGGGGTGGTGGATAATTTGCCATATCGTATGACTTTGGGCCAAGATTTTCCAATTTTGTTTCATCTGGTAGCTGCTAGGAATGATTGTAACATGGCGGTGACACGAGCCATGGCTACAAATAGTGAAGTTGAGGTGCCATTCTCCGCATTGCCTTTCTATAATTCTGACATTGATGCCCAGCCAGGAAAGGGCAGGAAGGCTAAGAGGCAGAGAAGAAAGGAAAAGTTCCTGTATGGGGCTGCTCATCGCCAAGAGGAGTTGTCCACAGAACAGTTGGAGGTGCCTCTAGAGATACCCCACAATATTAGTAGTATGCAGCAGCAAGATCCAGACATTGGGCCGTTATACCAGCAAGCTCAGGAGGGGGCACAGTGAAGGGGTGATGACAGTGGGGAGGCAGGACATATGTTTTACCTCAGGAAGGGGGTGTTATATAAAGGGGGTGGATCAGAGGCAAGGATGGTAGTCCCTCAGAAGGTTAGAGGAGTAGTCCTCGAGTTAAGCCATTCTATCCCCTGGGCAGGTCATCTAGGCAGGCAAAAGACCAGTGCCCGTGTTAGCCGCCATTTCTATATGCCGAATATGACCAAAGACATTGCCGAGTTCTGTAGGGTATGTCCAGAGTGCCAGAAAACCACTAGCAGATGTCCCCCTAAGGTTCCCTTAGAGCCTCTGCCCATAGTAGGAACACCCTTTGAGCAACTAGGAATGGATGTGGTAGGACCCCTTGAGCGTAGTTAAGCTGGAAACCGCTATATGTTGGTCATCAGTGATTATGCCACAAGGTATCCCGAGGTTTTTGCATTGAAGGCAGTGAAAGCTAGAACTGTAGCCACCTGTCTCATTCAGCTGTTCTCTAGAGTTGGTTTCCCTAGGGCCAAAATCACAGACCAGGGAACTAATTTTATGTCAAGGCTCCTTATATATGCTGTTAGGGATAAAGGGCATACGGACTACACCTTATCATCCGCAGATGGACGGCTTGACTGAACGGTTCAATCAGACCCTCAAACAGATGTTACACAAGTTTGTGAGTGAATCTGCCGCTGCCTGGATCCCCTACCTTCTCTTCGCATATCGCGAGGTCCCGCAAGCTTCAACAGGGTTTTCACCTTTTGAGTTACTTTATGGCCGGGAGGTGTGAGGACCCCTGTCTCTGCTGAAAGAAGCCTGAATGGGAGACGAGGAGGCCCCCCAGTCCCAGAATACACTTGCCTACGTCTTGCAGATGAGGAAGAGGTTGAAGAGCATTGCACAGCTTGCCCAACAGAATCTTGAGCAGGCACAAGAACGGCAGAGGACCTACTACGACCAAAGAGCCAAAGCCAGGAGTTTTCAAGAGGGACACAAGGTCCTGGTGATGCTGCCCAGTGACACCAGCAAATTGCTGGCAAAGTGGCAGGGACCATACGAGGTTACTCGTAAGCTTGGGTCTACCAAGTATGAGGTTGTCAACCCAGGAAAGAAGGGTTCCAGACGGGTGCTGCACATCAATCTCCTGAAAGAGTGGCGAGAGCGACCATGGGTGAGTGCTGAGGTATTCATGATCTGGCATGTTAGGGATGAGGAAGAGGTGAAGGAGCAGTACCTACCTATATCATCAGAGCGAGCTGACCTCCATCATCTCAGCAGTTCAGCCTCGTTCAGTAAGAAGCCAGGACACACCAGATTGGTAGAGCACCACATAACACTGTGTGCAGGGGCAGTTCCCCGTCGCATGAGCTACCGCATCCCAGAGCGTTTCTTGGTCGCGTTGAAGGAGGAGGTCGACCAGATGTTGACTATGGGCATCATTGAACCGTCTAAAAGTGAATGGTGTAGTCCCGTTGTGTTGGTGCCCAAGAAAGAAGGGAGTCTACGTTTTTGCTGATTTCAGGTATTTGAATTCAGTTTCAAAGTTCGATTCATACCCGACACCAAGAATTGACAATATCATTGACTGTCTAGGCTCCGCAAGATGGCGGTCATTGGTGGAGGAGTGATCAAGCCACAGGTACAAAAGCTGGATGCAGTTCGGCGATGTCCCTTTCCCAAGACTAAGACCCAGGTGCGATCCTTCTTAGGTATGGCTGGGTGGTACCGAAGATTTGTACCCAATTTCTCTGTCAGGGCAGCTGCTCTTACAGACTTGACACGTAAAAAATGTCCCGTCCAAGTTCAGTGGTCTGAGGAGGCCAGGAAGGCCTTTCAAGACATCCAGAATGCCTTATGTAATGAGCCTGTTCTATACTGTCCTAACTTTTAACAGAGTTTTGTGTTGCAGACAGATGCTTCTGATAGAGGCATAGGAGCGGTGCTTCTCCAAGGTGAACCTGGTCAGCGGCACCCGGTGGCATACATCAACCGGAAACTGTATCCAAGGGAGGTGAGATACTCTACAGTCGAGAAGGAGTGCCTGGCGGTGAAGTGGGCCCTTGAGGCCTTCAGGTACTACCTCTTGGGCCGTGAGTTTCTCCTCGAAACTGATCACCGGCCACTGCAATGGATGGACCGCATGCGAGACTGAAAGGCACGGATTACACGCTGGTACCTATCTATGCGGCCCTACTGGTTTACCATCAGGTTCCGGGACAGAGTAATGCCACTGCTGACGTCCTCTCCCGCCTGCCGGTGTGAGACCAGAGGGGGGGGGGGGGTGTGACGGTCCCAAATGTGACCGCACATATCTAGCGCCCTGTCGGCACAGACTATGGGTTAGGAAACGTTTGATACACGCACGCACACACACAAACAAATGCACAAACTCTTTAAACAATATCACTCGCGCCAAATACATGGAATTTACGGCTATAAAAAGACTTTACTATGCATAACATTTTATTTATACAAAGTTGGTGCACAAACTTTTTGTGTAAGGTGTTTGCATGTTGGGTTACCGGCGGCTGCTGCTGCATTCTGTTCCTTCTGACTGTCCGGCAGCAAAAGGGTGCCGCCGGGAAACAATGGACTGTTTATTGTGTACTGGAGGGAATTGGCCACGTTCAAGTGGGTAGCGCCAAGGGGAGGGGGGAGCAGGGCAATCCTGCTCAAGTTGCTCTGTATGTTTGTCCCTGTATGTACTTATTTGTATGTGTTTATTATGCCATGTTTGTTTGAATCTGTTATTAGTTTATAGAGGAATATTATCATTTTGTCTCAGAGTCTGTCTTGTGAATTATGTGTTAATTGTTTGTTGTGTGTTCACCTGTAATTAAGAATGGTGCTGGTAACCTGTATATATGTTCACCTCTTTGTCAGTCTTGGTTAGTGCTAGTCTAGTCTAGTCCTGTGTGTTTGACGTTTGGCCTAGTGACTCTGAGATAGTCAGGGCTAGTCTAGTCTAGTCCTGTGTGTTTGACGTTTGGCCTAGTGACTCTGAGATAGTCAGGGCTAGTCTAGTCTAGTCCTGTGTGTTTGACGTGTAGGCCTAGTGACTCTGAGATAGTCAGGGCTAGTCTAGTCTAGTCCTGTGTGTTTGACGTGTAGGCCTAGTGACTGAGATAGTCAGGGCTAGTCTAGTCCAGTCCTGTGTGTTTGACGTGTAGGCCTAGTGACTCTGAGATAGTCAGGGCTAGTCTAGTCCAGTCCTGTGTGTTTGACGTGTAGGCCTAGTGACTCTGAGATAGTCAGGGCTAGTCTAGTCTAGTCCTGTGTGTTTGACGTGTAGGCCTAGTGACTCTGAGATAGTTAAACAGAACTGTTTATTCCATATTTACGTTTTTTTTGCGTAGCTATTTAGAACTATTTTCATTTTTGCTTAGTATATTCCCCTTAATCACCTGTACTTGCTTGCTTGTTTGGTAAGCCTTAAAATTAAATTAACATTTTACACCGCATCGATGCTGTTCCTCTGATTCTGTGGCCAAAACCCAAAAAGAAGACGAAACTCAAAACAGTTCCGTCACAAACATCAACCCCATCCCTCCCTCCCTCCCTCCATCTCATTCTTATTTGCCTCCATCCTTTCATTCTCTGCATCCTTTACTTCATGACTACATACACCCCCCCCCTAATTCCTTGCTTATGACAACACCACTAGCAAAACAGATAGTGTTGTCATGATGAGGAGGAGAGAGCTTCTGAGTCAGATCAGTGAGATGTTCTCCATCAGTGTGTGTGTGTGTGTGACACTGGAATGTGATAGACAGCGCTGGAACACACATTTAAAAAGGTCCTCTAGTGATGGCTGACTCATTGGTCTCTGCCTTCATAAACAGGGAGGCGTCGGCTTTAACAGGGCTGCTGCTTGGTATCCAACACCACGGTAACATGAAGCTGACCGCAAAACACACCACCATCACCTTCATCATGGTCATCATCACCACCACCAACACCACCATCACCTTAATCATCATCATCATAACCACCAACACCATCACATCATCATCATCATCATCATCATCACCACCACCACCCCATATGCCCAGAATGGAAGCTAGGAAGTGTTCTCTCTCTCTCTCTGCTATGATAATGGTGATGGTGATGAAGGTGGTGGTGATGATTAATCTTTGGGGTACCAAAACTACATCCTGACTGCAAAATGGTCTCTCTCTCTCTCGCTCTCTTTCACACACTCACTTTCTATCTCTCTACCATCTTTAGCCAAAATGAGGTGATAAAAACCACGTCTTGAGGTACATTATCACCACAGGGGGCTCAGTCTAATCTGGCGCGTGGCTTTGGAGCTTAATGCACATGATAAATCTCAGCTCCGCATTTTACCGCTCCTTCTCGGGGGGTATGTGAAACACATTCACAAAAGAAAACTGGCCCAAAGACGTCACTGACGGTCTGGTTTTAATAAGGGGACAAGGTGGGAGGGTATGTAATCCAATCACTGGCTCTCTCAGTGGCTCTTCCATAGAGATGGCACAAGCTTGCACACGTAAAAGGGGTAGAGCAACACGCACCACAGTGTTCACTAGTCACTATTCAACCTTCTGCAGTGCTCAAGCACACGGATTGTAAATGTATGAACCTGACGGTTAGGCCTGATGGTCTAGGATGGCATGTTTGAGGGAGATTTGCAGTGCTGCCATCGCCACTGCTGACAGACCCGCCAAACACGCAGTCCCGTGAAACACCCTACCCTCGGATGCTTCTGGTTGGCCAAGCTGAGGTGCCACTGGCAATGTCACTTCCTGTGTGAGATCCTGCGCCTGTGGCGGTCAAGCACACACACACACACACGCTAACACTTGGGAGGTGTTAGGTGAGGCAGTGAACAGCACAGTACATCAGAACAGCATCAGCATCACACACACACACAGAGGTCACATGCTCACACTGATCGCAATCACACTGACAACGCGGGTGTGTGAGCTAGATGCCGTAAGTCAATGGATCTCAGTGTGTGTGTGTGTGTGTGTGTGTGTGTGTGTGTGTGTGTATGTGTGTGATATGGAGCATGCTTGATCCAGGACAGGAAGAGAATGTGTTGGAGGGCTGATGACAGGATTATGAGTGAGCATAAAGACACAGATGAACAGATGAGAGAGAGAGAATCTGTAGTCATGTGTGTCTGAATGTACTCTGTATGTGTGTGTGTGTGTGTGTGTGTGTGTGTGTGTGTGAGTGAGTGAGAGAGAGAAAGAAAGAGAGTGCATGCTAGACACTGAGCTGGAAGAGGGAGACCCAGCAAATGCCAGGCTTGTGTGAGGGCAACAAAAGGGCATGTGTGTCTGCATCTGTGTCTATGTCCAACAGCTCTTCAAGAGGACGCTCCACACACACACACACACACACACACACACACACAGTGACTAAAAGTCTGAAAGAGGGAGAAAGAGAATGCGGAAGAGAATAACAAAGCGATGGATAGAAGAATAGAGGCAGAGGGAGGTAAAGAACAGAGGGAGAGGGAGGTGTGGGGAAAGAGATAAAGACACAGAGAAGTGTTTGATGAAGAGAGAGACATCTGAGAAGGATAGAGATCAAATGAGAGGTTGAAGAGGATAGGATGTCATATATAAAGCATTACAAGCATATTGCTGAGCATACAATGACATTCAAATTGTATATGATGATATTTCTCATTGAACGCTACACAACTGGCCTACCTTATGGCAGTTAGCTCCTGCCCTGGCTGTGATCACAGTGAGTGTGTGGGTGCATCAGAGTGTATGAATGTGGGTCAAGTATCTTCTTGAAGTAGCTACGTTCTCTCATCACTATTGATTGACATATCGTGCATCTGTGTGTCAATGTGCATGTGTGTGAGCTTGTGACAATTGTGTGTGTGTGTTTGTGTCCTGTGAGTTTAAGTGCATGTGTAGTGGTGTATGTGTAGTGGTGTGTGTATGTGTGTGTGTGTGTGTCAGCATTTATGTGTGCATGTATGTGTGCATGTGTGTATAAGTTTGTGTGGAGTGTCTTCCTGAAGAGCTGCCAGACACAGACACAAATTGAAAGAAGCACCCACGTAGACCAAGAGTGATGGTGACCTCAATCGTCCAATACTCAAACTAATCACATAGATTCTTTAGAACATCAATTGTCACTGCTCGTCACTTCTGCTTCACTCATCACAAAAGACCTAACAACCCAATATTTATTCTCAATCCGTGACCCAGTCAAACCGCCCACCCCCAGAATCAGAACAGCAGCAGTCTTGCGCAGCTATCCTCTATCTTTGCATACAAAGAGTGCACCTTTCAAGTAACCCATTGTAGGAATTCCCCCAATTTCATACATTTTCAACATATTGAGTGCTGAGTTAGTGCTACGGGGGTACCTAATTTTTCTACAAACGCCAAAAAAGGCAAACGAGATCGCTACAAAGCAAACTACAACGCTACCTAGCGTAATACCAGATGTTGTGGGCAAACATTGGTAATGTCAGATTCCATTCTCCTTACGGTGAGTCAGTGTAGCATCAAGAAGGGTTGGATACCATTATTTTAAAGGTGCTGTAAGCGTTTTTTAGGCTAAAACATGTTGTGTCACTTACAGCAAACATCACCTCACCATCGGCTAGCTGCCTGTGTCCTGAATACACTGTAAAAAAAAAGAAACATGATCTCTGTGGACAGCCCAGGCTCAAAAAACAGCAACAAAAACAACCTAGGCCAACCTGGCCCATAAAAACATAACACACTGTTCCAGCAAATCACCGACGAGATGCGCGTTTAGGAGAGTTTCAATTGCACGGGAGGGAGGGGGAGCTAGCTCTCTAGCCAGCATCACTTAGAGCACCTTTAAGGTAAAAGTACGACATTGTGTTGCTTTCAGATGGACATGCTCTTCATGTAGTTGAAACCCTTAGGTTCAGAGGAATGTGGATGAAATGTATGGTATGAAAGTTAACCCTAAATTCCGTCTGTTGAGGACTTGTTACCTCCTGTGCGCGGACGCTGTCCCCTGATTCGATGAGTTTGATGGGCGTGGAGCGCTGGGAGGCGGAGGCGTCGTCCTCGCGGTCTTCCTCTGAGTCGTCCTCGCTGCTGCTGGACACGGCCTCCTCCGAGGGTGGAGGGGGGGCGCTGGCCGCCGTCTTACGATGCAGGACTGCCTCGTCTTTGCTGCTCTTTCTGGGAGATGAGAGAGAGAGAGAGAGAGAGAGAGAGAGAGAGAGAGAGAGATGAGAGAGAGAGAGAGAGAGAGAGAGAGAGAGAGAGAGATGAGAGAGAGAGAGAGAGAGAGATGAGAGAGAGAGAGAGAGAGAGAGAGAGAGACTTTTACGGTACCAGGGTTGTCCAATTCGAGTCACTAACCCTTGAGTCCGAGTCCAGTCTCGAGTCCCCAGTATTCAAGTCCGAGTCAAGACATTACAGAAACATCACAATAGAGTTGGATCCCTATTGATCTGAATTGAGTCCGATACAAATGACAAATGTCAAATAGCACAGATACACATGCATATGGACACCTGTATCCTTTTCACAAGAGAGAGAGAGAGAGAGGAGACGTAAAAACTAGATGTACCAGGAAGACACAGCCAGAGATGAGAAGAGAGATACAAAAGTACATTGAATCAAGAGATCATTCTCTGCCAGAAAAAGCACACACACACAGAGACACACACACACAAACACACACTTGGTCAATTTGTAGCTGAGGCTGGTCATCACATTCAGGTCAACCATAACAGTTACATATGCACACCACAGCAGAGTGTGTGTGTGTGTGTGCGTGCGTGTCTGAGGAACAACGTGACAAATAACTGGTTTCCCAGCAGATCAGAAGCAGGTGAGTCACGCGGATGTTTTTGTGGGTTAAGTGCACATGTGGAAGAGACTGGCACACACTGACACACAGGCAAAAACACCCTCTCAGATATACAGCAATACTCTCACACGCACACGCGCACGTGCACGTGCACGCACACGCGCACACATACACACACACACCTTACTTTAAGAGAAGTAGATCTTCAGACAAATTAAATCATGATCACATACACACTCCAAGAGATTACACATACAGTTGAATAACACATACGAATGACATGAGAAAGCATACAGTTGCTTCAAGAGTTAAGAGAGAAACATGCAAGATGCACTTCTTCCCTAAGTTCCAGGAAGTGGTGCAGAATAGCACTATAGACTAACAGGCATCCGAATAAAAATCTAAACACTTAGGCATACAGTATCCATGCACACAAATGTTTACTGCACCGCACCACACTCATGAAAACATAGATAAATGAACATGCGCACACACACACTTACCCCAAAACAGATTTTGCGGTCTCTTCTGGCTTGCGAACAGTGAATGGGCTGGGATCCACTCCGACAGTTTTGGGCATGAACTCCCTGCACAAACAAACAAACAAACAAACAAACAGCATGAATCACTGGAAAACACTTTGTGTTGAGCACCTCAATTATCACTACAACTGTAGCGTAGTGTGATTACGGCATTCACACTGGAAGATTTGGTGTGTATCTGTGTGTGTGTCCTGATGTATATTATCTTGATACTTGTCCCCATTACCTGGATGTGTGCATTCATTATACCCTGGGAGTGTGTATGCTTGCCTGTCTGTGTGTGTGTGTGTGTGTGTGTGTGTGTGTATAAATATGTGTGAATGTGTGTGTACACGTGTGTGTGTGTGTGTATGTGCACCTACCGAGCAGAGTTGGTCATGGAGATGCAGAAAGTGTCGTCGAATGATGTGAGCTCGTACGGCTTGTAGAATTCTGTGTAGGTGTCGATGCTCTCGTCAAACCGGTTCACACGTTTCACCGTCACATTCTTACGGTTCTCATCACAAGGGACTAACACACACACACACATAAAATATGACAGATTTCAATTCCGATCTCTCTGAATGTGAATTGTGGTTGGTGTGGTATTGCAGGAGGATGCTTTTTAAAGAGTGTGCAGCACAGCTAGTCCATATGTTCAATGAATGAGCATTTTTGTTAATGTTGTTAATACTACAGTATGTTCCCTAGACTAATATTCTGTTCCCTTCTGTTCTCTTTAAGCTCACACACACACACACACACACACACACACTTTCCCTTGCTTTCAAGGAACACTGTACGTTGTTAGGATCGGATTCTGGCCAATAAAGGTCTTTTTGACTGTGTGAAAGCAGCGTTTAAAGAGGCCAGGGCAGTGGTGGGTGTACAGGAAGGGATGCTCTGCTGCTGTCCAAACAACAGATGGGCACCATGGCTGCGGCAGCACATTAGCGCCTGAGGACCAGGTGCACAGCACTGTGAGCAGGCTGGTCGGCTGGACAGTGTTTTTGTGATTGTTTGCGGGTCTGTGTGTGTGTGTGTGTGTGCGTGTGTGTGTGTGTGTGTGCGAAAGTCTAACTTCATTTCCCAAATTCTTTTCAACATATTTGTCCCTTTAAATGTATATGTGATTGAGCTTCGGCAATAATGTTAAGAGAGAGAGAGAGAGACTTACTTCGGGAGGGAGGGATGGGGAGAGAGGGAGGGGGAGAGAGAGAGAGAGTGCGGGAGGGAGGGAGGGGGAGAGAGAGAGAGAGTGCGGGAGGGGGAGGGAGGGAGGGAGAGTGCGGGAGGGAGGGAGGGGGAGAGAGAGAGAGAGTGCGGGAGGGAGGGAGGGGGAGAGAGAGAGGGGGAGGGAGGGAGAGTGCGGGAGGGAGGGAGGGGGAGAGAGAGAGAGAGTGCGGGAGGGAGGGAGGGAGGGGGAGAGAGAGTGAGGGAGGGAGGGAGGGAGGGGAGAGAGAGTGAGGGAGGGAGGGGAGAGAGAGGTGAGGGAGGGAGGGAGGGAGGGGAGAAGAGTGCGGGAGGGAGGGAGAGGGAGGGAGGGAGGGAGAGAGAGTGCGGGAGGGAGGGAGGGAGAGGGAGGGAGGGAGGGAGAGAGAGTGAGGGAGGAAGGGAGGGAGGGAGAGGGAGGGAGGGAGGGAGAGAGAGTGCGGGAGGGGGGGAGGGAGAGGGAGGGAGGGAGGGAGGGAGGGAGGGGGAGAGCGTGTGCACGCGTTTATTGTTGTGTCTCATCAGCAACAGCAGCAGGCCCAGTGAAAGATGTGATTACCGTCATCATATGGTAGAGGCAGGTAGGACAGGACTCCCTCAGACCACCAGTACGTGTAACTATAAAAATAAAAAAAACACACCCACACACACACACACACACACACACACACACACACACACACACACACACACACACACACAAGCCAGGATCAGAGTCCAATCAGTGTGTGAATGAGGTGGCTAGTGAGGGGGTGTAGTGTTACTGGAGACTGAATGGATTCGACAGACAGACAGACAGACAGACAGACACCTGCCGCCCACCTAACTCTGTCCTTCAATCTCCACTAGATCATATAACATGCCCAACTCTGAGTCAAACCACTTCCATCTCACTTTCTCTCTCTCTCTCTCTCTCTCTCTCGCACTCTCTCAGAGATCCCAGCTGTTGGTTAGCAGCCGATGATTGACCTTCTTCAGCGACTGGTGTGCTCATCTGCTGACATGCTGTATATGTGTTAGGGCTGGGACAACGCGTCAACGTAATCGATGACGTCGACGCAAAAAATACGTCGACGCAAAATATGAGGGTCGATTCGTCAAGCATAACATGTGCTGCTAAATATTTTTAATTTTACACCTTAATTGAGCTGCACTTTTTACTCACACAGCCTTTCCTCGCCCCGCCCGCTCTCCCTCGTAACGAGCCCGCTGCTCCTCCTCTGCATGTGCATTTAACAAATTATTCACGATTGTTGAAGGATTGTTGTTGCCACATAGAAGCACTGCATAGAACACAGTGGGCTAAATTGCTATTAATTCCGCTTAGCATCGTGACCATGCTGCGCAAATTTGTTCAAAACTGCAGCATTAAAGTTAAGGTAAACTCTGCTAAGGTCTTATCACAACATAGTACATTGAGGAGACTAAACTAAGTTAAGTTACAGTATGCAATCAAGCAGTATTTCAAAGCTAACGTTAGAATACTTTTTGGATGTCAAGTTTAGCATGATTACTTGCAGCTGCTTGTATTCGTTACTCAGGCTCATTTTATTGACTCGGAATGTTTGCAAAATCCCGATGTAAATGGAAAAGTGTTTTCCAAGACTCAAAAGTGCTTGTCCAAAGGAGAAGTACAAACCGTTATTTGAACTAACTACGTTATGAATTGCATCCACACATCAGCAGTCTTTTAACTGTTGCAAGGATTCCCACACCAATGTCTTAAAATGACAGGCACTCAATTAGACATACACTACTGAACTTTATTGAATGCTACCTCTGACTAAGAATGCATTACTTTGCACTTGTATAGTCATTTATTTTGGAATCTTAAGAGCAATAAACATATATTGCAATGTTAAAGAATTCATGTTAAATAAACATGAATAAGTTGCTATTAGTGAATTAATTGGAAGATAATCGAATCGGACTAAAAAAATGAATCGTTAGATTAATCGATGCATCGAAAAAATAATCGCTAGATTACTCGTTTAAAAAATAATCGTTTATCCCAGCCCTAGTTTGTGTTTTTGTGTGTGTGTGTGTGTGTTTGTGTGTGTGCATGGGCGTAGGTTTAGGGTGGGACGCTAGTGACTAGTCCCAATCAAAATTTTGAGATGAGAAAATTGTCCCCACCAATATTTTAGCGAACTCCTTTGTGCTATTTGGACTAATCCAACGGCAAGGACGACAGTAAAAGAAGCACTGTCATTTGATTGGCTGAAACCGAAGGGGGTTTATCTGACACACACAACAGAGTCAAAGCATAGCCTAGGCCTACTTTGTAGTGACACTGTCAGAAAAGCGAGCGAGTGTGTATGCTAAGTTATCGAGCGAGTGAGTGTGTATGCTAAATTATCAAGGATGTCTACCAATACATAACCCAAAAGAGGCCAGTGTAAAACATTGTAATATTCCCTTTGCCCTTCAGCATGCACATGTTGCCCCTTTGCCCTTCAGCATGCACATGTTGCCTCTTTGCCCTTCAGCATGCACATGTTGCCTCTTTGCCCTTCAGCATGCACATTTTGCCTCTTTGCCCTTCAGCATGCACATGTTGCCTCTTTGCCCTTCAGCATGCACATTTTGCCTCTTTGCCCTTCAGCATGCACATTTTGCCTCTTTTTGTGCTTTGTGGATCAGCTATGCCGCCAAAGCAGAAAAGGAACATTCAACGCGTTTTCATTATGCAGAGTCTAAGTAGGCAAAGTAACTACAGACTGTGGCAACTGGTGACAAGGTTTTCAAATGCGGATTTTACTAAGGAAAATAGCATTAACTGTTAGGATATTACCCAGGATATTGTTACAGTTAACCTAGCTTCTGTAATCTTTCAACCAAGGTTAGGAGTCATGTTGAATAGGGGTGTGCCGCACAGACAGTGGCATATAACACAGAATAGAAGTCACCATCACTGACTGTTAATTGGGTTACCAATCTTGCAGTCGCAATAAACAATGGATCCGAGACGTTTTCCTGTTCCTATATTCTGTTCATGTACAGTAGGCTAATGTATTTGTGAATGTAGCCTGCACAATGCAAAGAAATAAAAGACAAACTATGGTGCATTTCCATACTTATAGAAATGAACATTGCGAGACACTTACGCATCTCCTTTTATGATCTCATTCAAGAAAGATTTTCTTTGACTTGTTAGTTTTTTGAACATTTATTTTATCTAATGACATAGCAAACATGATGAATTAAATCCACATATCCTTGCACTATGTATATATATATATAATTGAATCCACATATCCTTGCACTATATATATACTTTTTTGATCCCGTGAGGGAAATTTGGTCTCTGAATTTAACCCAATCGGTGAATTAGTGAAACACAAACAGCACACAGTGTACACACAGTGAGGTGAAGCACACACTAATCCCGGCGCAGTGAGCTGTCTGCTACAACGGCAGCGCTCGGGGAGCAGTGAGGGGTTAGGTGCCTTGCTCAAGGGCACTTTAGCCGTGGCCCACTGGTCGGGGCTTGAAACGGCAACCCTCCGGTTACAAGTCCAGAGTGCTAACCAGTGGGCCACGAAACTATTTTCCACTAGCCTAAAACCGTGAGTTTGAAAGCTAATTGCGTTCATGTTCTCCTTAAAGTGACAGGCACACAATTAAACTTGCACACCACAAATGTGATGATATTGAAGATAAGTGTAGACTAATAATTTAAATATCATTATGATGTATTCAAATGACCAAATATGTTTAGCTATTAGTAATTATGCAGATCATAAAATGCTATAAATAATTAACAATATACAGTATATAAAGTTTATATGAATACCAAAATATGAAATAGAAACCTATGACAACCATCACTTGTCACTTGTCTGTGTGTGTGTGGTGGGGGGGGGGTGTGGAGGGTCAATCAAATTCTATAATTGCCACTGATGTGAATGATCACACAATATTCAATATTACTGATGTGAATGATCACACAATATTCAATATTACTGATGCCGTCAAGGTGGTGGGGGCCCCCAAACCAAATCAAAATGAAAAAAATCGCAAAGTTATTGAAATCGAGATTCTTCACTTGGTATTGGTATTGAAACAATAATGTTGGTATCGTGACAGCAGGAGTTGGGGATGTGTCCCCACCAAAGCTGAGACCAAACCTACGCCCTTGTGTGTGTGTAAGCTAAAATCCGGGTTAATAGCTGCCAGACCACCATGTGAGTTGGCCGTCTTAATTACAGGCCGTCACACACACCTTCCACAGAGGTCTCTGCTTCACACCAGAAGAGGCCAGGGTGTCAGAAAACGAGCCCGGAGATGGAGAGGCAAAACTGGGTAACGAGAGGAGGACGTGTGGCCTGGAGGGACTGGAGATTGGTGGTACCAGCAGATATCTCTCTCAAAGTCAGTTTGTGTGTATGTATGTGAACTCACACACACACACACACGCATGCACACACGCCAAATCCACACACACACACACACACACACAAACACACAGTCAAACTCACATGCACAGACAGACACACACGCACAGGCAGAAAGACAGATGAACACAGGTAGATAAACACAAACATACACATAGAGACGTGCGCACACACACACACACACGCACATACGCGCACACAAACAAACACACACCTGCGTCGATCCTGCAGCAGGCTGAGTGTATTGCTCTGGTGTAGGTAGAAGTCCGTGGGAAGTTCCCAGAGATGCGGCTTGTTCTCCCCTGTCTGATACACCTGCAGGAAGAGATTAATGGCATCCTGCCTGTCCGCATCTGAGAGAGACACAGAGAGAGAGAGAGACACAGAGAGAGAGAGACACAGAGAGAGAGAGTCCAACATGGTCAGTTATGTCAGGCATATTCAACTAAGATTGTCAAGACAGGCTTTAAACACACTGAGACACAGAGAGAGCGAAGGAAGAGGGAAAGGAGAGGAAGGAGTGGGGGAGGGAGAGAGGGGGAAGGAGGGGGAGAAAGAGATCGAGAGAGAGAGAGAAAGGGAGAGACAGGGATAGAGAGAGATAACACAACTTTATTATTTTATTTACATGATTACATCGATACAATACAATATTAGTGTGCCAATCAACAAAGCTTCACACCATCATATCAAACAAAATATTTTCAAACAGAGAAAGACAGAGAGAGTGACATACAAAGACAGAAGGCAGGGATGAGCCAGGATGGATGGAGAGAAAAAGAGAAAAGGGACAGAACACTGAAAAAAAAGTGAAGAAAGTGAATACTGTTTCTAACTCAACTTCCTGTACAGTGTTCCTCTTTGAACAACCCCCAATAGAAAACAGAGCTCTGCGCCTCAGCCTATAGAGACAGGGCAAAACAAAATGAAAGCCTGACAAAGACACACACATGACGAGACAAGGGCACAGGATGTGTACGACACGGATGGGGGAGAGA
>NW_027468859.1:4627120-4632120 GCF_046254945.1 Alosa pseudoharengus
TAAATGGTTTGTTCATAGTAAATAAGCCTATATCTAAAATATGTTTATGAATTGTTGTTAATTCTTAATAAATTATGCAATATACACATGCACTAATGATTAGTTAGGGTGAGGATACATATTTTATAAACCACTTCCTAATACTATAATTCATGATTAACTCAGGGGTTACAAGTGGTTGGTTAATGATATTTTGTGAGCTTATCTAAAGTGAGGACTTTCTATGCCTTGCAACACATTTTTAAATGAGTTGTAAAGATTACATTCACATTCATTCATTTAGCAGACAAGCGACGTACACATGTCAATTAAATTGAAGGCCATTGACATAACAGTGAAAGCCAGGAATCGAACCCCCAACTTTTCAGGCTACTGCATGCTAGTCCAGCTCCTTTATCCACTACACTACCTTGGCCCAGATAGAAACCCCTACAACTATGCAAGAGTTTCTGTTTTCTTCTACTAAACACTGTTATTAAACATCTGTAAACTATTATTAAATGCTGTATTCTTCATTTGTAAAGCATTCTTGAATTTCCCCTGGGGATCAATAAAGTATCTATCTATCTATCTATCCATTATTCCTACATTAATTCTCATCTGTAAATCATGTTCACACACAGTTAAAAATGGTTTGTTCATAGTAAACACGTATATCTATATTATATTTTTGAATTGACTGTTGTAATACCACTGGGCAGAGGTAGTGTAGTGGATAGGGAGGGTTCAAACCCCGGCGTCCACAAATGTGGCCTTGCCCTTTAATTTCATTGACATCTGTAAGTCGCTTTGGGTGAAAGTATCGGCTAAATGAATAAATGCAAGTGTAAACTTTATAACTCATTTGTAAATGTGTTGCAAGGCCTAAAACGTCCTCACTTTAGATGAGCTCACAAAATATCATTAACTAACCACTTGTAACTCCTGAGTTAATTATTAATTATAGTATTAGGAAGTGATTTATAAAATATGTCTCCTCACCCTAACTAATCATTAGTGCATGTGTATGTAACAACTGTTAAATAATGGAAATATTACTTAATCAAAAACATATTATTGCATCATTTATTAAGTATTAACAATAATGTATAAAGATATTTAAGATATAGGCTTATTTACTATGAACAAACTATTTATAACTGTGTGAACAAATGCTTTACTGATGATAAATTAGAAATTACTAATGATGAACAAACCATTAACTAATAAGTAACAAAGGCTTAATAAATGATGAATTGTGTGTAGTTATTATAAAGTGTTACCAATCTTTTATATGCACACACTCACATGTATGGGAGTGTATGTGTGTGTGTGTGTGTGTTACACAATACACATATTTTCTCTATCACACAGACAGAGACTATAAGAAAACATGAGAGCAAGAGTGTGTGTATGCGAAACAAGGAAGAGAGACTATCCTCTCTCTGCCATCTCGGATGCTAAGCTGCTCATGTGAATAAGCATGGATGTGACCGTGGCTGTGTGTTCGTGAGGAGACCTTATCCGAATACTGCGCTCACACAGTTAAGGTCATGTCAGGAAATGCATGCATAAAACCCAAGGGTGCTAATGTTGGACTGTCGTTAGCTTGTCTCACACACACACACACACACACACACACTCACACACACTCACACACATACACACACACACACACACACACACACACACAACTTGGCTGCATGGCCTCTTTTGTTTTCTTGTCTTTGGATGCCTTTCCACTCTCTCTCTGGCAGGCCAGGGCACCATGCTGGGCTTGACGGTGTGTGTGTGTGTGTGTGTGTGTGTGTGTGTGTGTGTGTGTGTGTGTGTGTGTGTGCGTGTGCAGGGGGGTGGGGGCGGTCTCACCATTGGGGCAGGGCACACATCTGGGTCAACACCTTATCGCTGAGATACATTATTGGCCATTGTCTGGGGCTGTTAACTTCTCGCTTTCCCTTTCATCCTCTCTACCTCTCCCTCACTCCCCGTTCCTCCTCATCATCCTTTTTTCCCACTCATTCGCTCTCTCCCTCTCTTTCCCCTTCTCGCTCGATCCTTCTTTATCGTTCTTTCTCTCTCTCTCTCTCTCCAATAAAGCAAACAGATGTGAGTCTTGCTCTTGTCCTATTTCTATTGTCCATAATGACAGTGGGGGTGCAGTCATTTAAAAACTAGGTTAACTCATAACAACTCTTGACCTTGCTCACAACCACATACACACACACACACACACACACACACACACACACTGGAGACAGACACATCACACACTTAAATAGGAAACCCTTTCCATGTGCGTACCAACACAATTACACATAAATGTAGTCTAGAGAAAATATTGCACCTGTGAGAGTGTAGAATTAGAACTAGATGTACCGCAGAGCGGTACAAAATATGACCGCCGCCCAGTCCAGCACATTTTTTCCACAAAAATAAATCACGCTGAAAGGCCTATATGATTCCAACTGTCTACTAAATTGCATTATCCACACTCAATTCTCTTGGTATCTGCTAGACAACAAGTACCAAAACATAATAAGTTCATAGATTTCACATGTAAAATGTATTTTATACAACCCCACCTCCATCTTGCCTGTTCATAATTCTGAGAAATTCTTGAATTGTGTGCATGTACATGTTTATGTTATGTGTGTGGGTGTGTGTGTGTGTGTGTGTGTGTGTGTGTGTGTGTGTGTGTGTGCGCGTGCTTGTGAACGGAGGAGAGTTGTGAGCCCAGGTGAACTGACTGGGGGCGATCTGTTAAAAAGTTGTAAATCCAACTGCAGATGCCGGTATTGATGCCAAGGCCATGTAGCGTGGACACCAGTCTTGCGGGGATAATGCAGTTGAATGCAGAACTGAAGTAAACAAACAACAGCCTTGCATAGGTGCCAGGATGTTCAAGGTGAGTTAGCACACTGTGCAGGGCTGTGTTTATAGCATCTGCGGTTGACCTGTTTGCCTTGTAGGCATACTGGTGCTGATCCAGTGTGGGGGGGGGGGGGAAATCTTTTGGTAACACTTTATAATAACTACACACAATTCATCATTTATTAAGCCTTTGTTACTTATTAGTTAATGGTTTGTTCATCATTAGTAATTTCTTGTTCATACATAGTTCATCATCAGTAAAGCATTTGTTCAAACTATTATAAATGGTTTGTTCATAGTAAATAAGCCATGATTAAGTACATGATTTATACTTAATAAGTAATGAAACAACCACTTATAATGAAATTATTTTCTTATTATAAACCAGTCGCAAACTATTACAAAATGCTTTGTTCATCATTTGTAAAGCATTCTTCCTATGTTAATTCTCATAAATAAAGTATTTGTCCACACAGTTATAAATGGTTTGTTCATAGTAAATAAGCCTATATCTAAAATATGTTTATGAATTGTTGTTAATTCTTAATAAATTATGCAATATACACATGCACTAATGATTAGTTAGGGTGAGGATACATATTTTATAAACCACTTCCTAATACTATAATTCATGATTAACTCAGGGGTTACAAGTGGTTGGTTAATGATATTTTGTGAGCTTATCTAAAGTGAGGACTTTCTATGCCTTGCAACACATTTTTAAATGAGTTGTAAAGATTACATTCACATTCATTCATTTAGCAGACAAGCGACGTACACATGTCAATTAAATTGAAGGCCATTGACATAACAGTGAAAGCCAGGAATCGAACCCCCAACTTTTCAGGCTACTGCATGCTAGTCCAGCTCCTTTATCCACTACACTACCTTGGCCCAGATAGAAACCCCTACAACTATGCAAGAGTTTCTGTTTTCTTCTACTAAACACTGTTATTAAACATCTGTAAACTATTATTAAATGCTGTATTCTTCATTTGTAAAGCATTCTTGAATTTCCCCTGGGGATCAATAAAGTATCTATCTATCTATCTATCCATTATTCCTACATTAATTCTCATCTGTAAATCATGTTCACACACAGTTAAAAATGGTTTGTTCATAGTAAACACGTATATCTATATTATATTTTTGAATTGACTGTTGTAATACCACTGGGCAGAGGTAGTGTAGTGGATAGGGAGGGTTCAAACCCCGGCGTCCACAAATGTGGCCTTGCCCTTTAATTTCATTGACATCTGTAAGTCGCTTTGGGTGAAAGTATCGGCTAAATGAATAAATGCAAGTGTAAACTTTATAACTCATTTGTAAATGTGTTGCAAGGCCTAAAACGTCCTCACTTTAGATGAGCTCACAAAATATCATTAACTAACCACTTGTAACTCCTGAGTTAATTATTAATTATAGTATTAGGAAGTGATTTATAAAATATGTCTCCTCACCCTAACTAATCATTAGTGCATGTGTATGTAACAACTGTTAAATAATGGAAATATTACTTAATCAAAAACATATTATTGCATCATTTATTAAGTATTAACAATAATGTATAAAGATATTTAAGATATAGGCTTATTTACTATGAACAAACTATTTATAACTGTGTGAACAAATGCTTTACTGATGATAAATTAGAAATTACTAATGATGAACAAACCATTAACTAATAAGTAACAAAGGCTTAATAAATGATGAATTGTGTGTAGTTATTATAAAGTGTTACCAATCTTTTATATGCACACACTCACATGTATGGGAGTGTATGTGTGTGTGTGTGTGTGTTACACAATACACATATTTTCTCTATCACACAGACAGAGACTATAAGAAAACATGAGAGCAAGAGTGTGTGTATGCGAAACAAGGAAGAGAGACTATCCTCTCTCTGCCATCTCGGATGCTAAGCTGCTCATGTGAATAAGCATGGATGTGACCGTGGCTGTGTGTTCGTGAGGAGACCTTATCCGAATACTGCGCTCACACAGTTAAGGTCATGTCAGGAAATGCATGCATAAAACCCAAGGGTGCTAATGTTGGACTGTCGTTAGCTTGTCTCACACACACACACACACACACACACACACACACACACACACACACACACACACACACACACACACACACACACC
>NW_027468859.1:4634620-4679620 GCF_046254945.1 Alosa pseudoharengus
TTCTGCAACCGACTTTATGGTTCAGCCAATCAGGACGCAGGGCGGGAGTTTCATAGATGTGACATAGCGTAGAAGCGACTGTGAGACTGTTATTAGCGTCACGGGTTGGCTTCGATGTGAGTGGTTGAAGTAGCACGTCAATAGATGACGGACAAGTGGCTTATTCAATCATATGCAAGCATTTTTTGATTAGGCCCAGCCTTCTGAAGCAACACTTCAATGGATCGGTTCCAGATGGATGAGTGGAGCTAGGCGGAGCGAAATTCATCTGGCTATTGTCAGGTTAAACCTGCGGACCTTATACTGACCTTATACGGACCTATGTGTGAACGACATACACGCACATTACAGAATCTCCGTGTGGTTGTCGAGTGAGGGGTGGGGGCTTGTAGATTTCACAAGATGCGAGATATGAGATGAGATGAGATATGCGGCCGCTGCCCGTCACAGCTGCTGTTTGTTTACAAAGTGTATAGTATGCATTATGTAGGCTAAAGAAGAAAAATCTATTGTGCATAGGCTAATACTTGAAGTAGTCACGTAAGTGCACACTTTAAATTGACCTACAGTATTTGTATGTGTGCTTCGAATAAACACATTTATCTGTTTTCAACGTTATGTAGCAGAATTACTTGGCTATGGAACCCCAAATCTGGTTTGCGTTGGAGAGAGAGAGCATGCACAAACTTTATGATACCAGCCAATTCAGTAGGCTAACTCAAGACTTCAAGGCCATCATACAACGTTTTTAAGCAACAAACTAAATAATAACATAACAGTGAAGTGGTTTGTTTTTTCATGGTTTATTTTTTCCAAAAGCATCCTCTCCCCATGTGTCTATTGCATTTACGTAAGGAGCTTGGAACAAAGTTGGGTTTTCTTCGTTTTCATTTTCTCTAGGCATATTTATGCTCAGCAAATATCTGCGAGCTCAGCAGTGAGGTCATGAGAAGGCTATCAATGAACAGAAAACCGTGTTGGCTAACAATTTATTAAATACTCCTGTTATTGTCGTCAATGACGTCGCTGTAGGCTACTGCCTTTTCAGCGCCTTCTGCTTATGATGATTCAGTCTTTTGAATTTGTTTGGCCTTGCCATGCAGTTGTAGGCTACAACGTGTCTTTTGCTGTTCCCTTCATGTGTTCTATCAAAATGTTGTATGCCCTCATGGACAGTAGCTCCGTGATGTCTGCATCTTTCCAGGTCGGAGATTTTCTGGACAGCACTATGCCACTCCATCATAACACTGGCATTTAAGTCAGATTTAACCACATGGACACACGAAAGAAACGTCACCGACACGCCCTCTCACTAGGTGTGAATTTTAACCGCATGTTCTACGCTTCTTTCAGACACAGCACATTTACATAATGTCCGGAGGAAATACTAGGGGTGGAGTATGTCTGAAAGCGCTTTGTGTGTGATGGTAGTGGTGTGTGTGATGGTGGTGTGTGTGTGTGTGTGTGGTTTGATTGGTTTTGCCTAATGACATACATACAAATGTCAACCACCCTGGATATGTCAACTGTCTAATAGCATAAAATGACGAAATACAAAATCAGATGATGACAAGTATGAAGACGACAATATGGTTTTAAAAAATGTAACGTGTTGTAATGTTTTGGCTTTGAAATGTGGTTTTGGATGCTGAAAAGGTTTTGAACTATTTGTATTGTTCTTGTACTTATTTATTTACATTATATTTGTTGTTTTATTCCGGGACCTAATTATGACCGCCGCTAGCGTAGCGCTCATATAGGTTTAGTCAGAGTTTTTTTTCTTCCAGATTTATTTATTTATTTTCTTCAGTAATTTTGTGTCAACGATCCCCGGGACACTGAAAGACCCGGGCTGCATGAAACTTGGTGGGCATGTAGCCCCACAAGGATGACACGGAACCATTGATTTTCGTTTCTAATGGACAATAGACTCAAGTTTACTCACATTACATTTTTATTGGTTTCTATGGACAGTATGATATTCTCCCCATTCTCTATTCTCTCAATAGTTGAATGACTCTACCTAACCCTTTATATGCAGCTGATTATCAGTACTAGAGGAAGCAAACCTCGAAGTATCACCTAGTTATTGCCATGCATCAGTTTAGACAGGGTGCACTTTTTGGTGCATTCTTCCTCATCCAAACATACTGCTGTTCTATAAGCATGAACAAAACAGATTACTGAACCAAAACCATATAAATGAGTGACAATAGGTTTGTCATGATTAGAGAGCGAGAGAGGGATAGAGAGCGAGAGAGAGAGAGAGAGTGTTTAAAAATGGTGGAGATCTGTATACAGTATCTGTATGTAACTGTTAGGTCATTGCAATGATGGATCACAGCAGCAAATCAGCAGCAGTCGCCCGCATGTGTACATAAACCATAACATATTAATTATTCAATAGCAGTGATTAGTGGGTGGTGTGTAAGCTTTACTGTGTGTGTGTGTGTGTGTGTGTGTGTGTGTGTGTGTGTGTGTGTGTGTGTGTGTGTGTGTGTGTGTGTGTGTGTGTGTGTGTGTGTGTGTGTGTGTGTGTGTGTGTGTGTTATGTAAGTGACAAAATGAGTGGGTGGCATTATTACTGTATTTGTGAAGGATGAAAACCTATGAGTTTAAAGAGGGCTCAAGGTGAGGGGGAGGGTTTACCGTGTGTATACCTTCCTGTGAGAATACCTGTGAGTATGTCTGTAGGATCATAATTTGGTTTTCAACTGTTACATTGATGATTAATTATGTGTGTGTGAGAGTGTGTGTTTTACCCTAAGACATGAATGTGGAGGGCTTTCTTGATGTGTGTGTGTGTGTGTGTGTGTCTTTGCTAACCTGAGAAGGCATTGCTGTAGTATCGTGAGAGAGTCTGCATGATGTCTTTAGAGTGCTGTGTCCAGGGGGCGATCTTGCGGTAGGTTTTCACTCTGTGCACCAGCTGAGAACCACCGTACTGCAGAGACAGTGTATCTCCATGGTCCTCATACAGCTCCTCAAACAACCTACACACAGACACACACGTCGCTGGACTCGTACAGTAGGCTATTCCAAAGATAAGGTAGATATCAGGGATAATGAACACCTGTCTGGATATTTTACCTGACACAATCTGTATCAAACTGGAGCTTGGGCTTGTCAATCATTCCAAGAGCATAAAGCTGATAGGCCAAGGCGCACTTCCCCACCATAAACTGAGCGGTGTTTGTACGGTCCAGACAGTCTACACAGTTAGTCCGTAACACACCAGTCTACACACAGAAGGGAAGGAAGGAGCAAAGAAAAGAAAAGAAGAAAGAAAATAATTAATTCTAAAGAGAACACCTGCAACAAATGTTAATGTGATGGTTAGTCAGTTTTGAGAATATTTGTAAAAGTATTGAAGTCATATAATTACAGAGTGGCAACATATTATTTGATAGGAGCCATTATCATGTAGGTTATTCCCATTTAGGCAAACATATTCCAGTTGGACAGAGAAAGATAGAGGGAGAAAGAGAAAGATAGAGGGAAAGAGAGAGAGAAAGAGAGAGAGGGACAGAGAGAGAGAGAGAGAGAGAGAGAGAGAGAGAGAGAGATGAACCACACCTGAAGTCTGCCAGTTGATGTCAAACGCCCCCCTAAGTCTCTCCACCTGCAGGCAACACACATACATACACACACAGATCAGGTCTCTGAGTCATTCAAAGACCTTTATTATGTTCACTGCAGTGTTTATGGACTATGGTGTCTTTAAACCCACAAACCAGACAAAATGGAAAGAACACTTTGAGAGAGAAATTAAATTATATGATAGGAGATCTCTCTCTCTCTATCATGGGCACACTCCCTCTGACTCAAGGTAGGTAGGAATGAATGAAGGGAAGAAAGAAAGAAGCAAAAGTTGAAAGAAAGACATGAATGAAAAGAGAGAGAAAGAACAGTAGAGGGAAAGAAAGATAGAGAGAAAGGACGAGTGAGTGACAGAAACAGAACAGAGATGACATTAGACCTTCCCCAAACCCACCTGCCCTCTGCACAGACGTGTCCGAGGACATGGGACCTCGATCTTTAAAGACCAAGACTGGACAATTAATCAAAATGATTTTCTTATCAGACAAAATTAAGTTCTTGCAACAAATGTAGGCGTATCAGTTTGGAATTGTTGTTTTTTTTTTAGCTTTAATTATGAAAAACAAATTCATACATTATAAGTTCCATAAAAATGTTGAGTACTGATGTTCGAAAAACATATCTTGCCTTTTTCATTGAGATGCATTGTGCTAATGAAATATTGTATAGGAGTCTAGTGAAACCTGCCACTAAAAGCAAAATGATGAATTCCCCACCACAGAGCCCTTAACGAGTGTCCATCTCCAGCCTTACAAGCTGTTAGTCTCCTTGAAGAGTTCATGAACAAAGGACTGAGTCATCTAACAAGCTGGCATTCTCAGCTAACACGCCTACAGGTTTTATAGAGCAATGCGAGGGGAGAGGGAGAGGGAAAGAGCGAGAAAGAGAGAGAGAGAGAAAGAGGTATACGAGACCTGGTCAGATACATGACAATGAACAGGACTGTGCTATTCATTTATTTAGGGTGGCATGAGTGCATCCCTTTAGTCTGGTTGTGCTAAAGCAAGGGAGATTGGCCAGGTGTGTGTTTGTTTGTTTGTTTGTTTGTGTGTGTGTGTCTGTCCGTGTGCATCTGGTGTGATTGTTAGTTGTGACAGAGCAAGGCAGATTGTGCAGGTGTTTGTGTGTGTTTTTGTGTGTGTGTGTGTCTGTGTGTCTGTGTGTGTGTGTGTGTGTGTGTGTGTGTGTGTGTCTGTGTGCGCGTGTGCGTGTGCGTCTGCGTCTGCGTGTATGTGTATGCTTGTGTGCGTCTGCGTCTGCGTGTATGTGTATGCTTGTGTGCATCTGCACGTGCATACCTCTCGTCAGGCCGCAATCTGTGGCAGTGGAAGTCAGATCGGTTGACAAAGAATCCGGTTCTTTTCACCACGTTCTCCGCAATCATGCTCAGGCGATCCAACACATTACATAACTTACTGCATTGAGATTGAGAGAGAGAGAGAAAGAAAGAAAGAAAGAGAGAGAGAGTAGGTGAGGACACATAGCAAGGAGGAAGGAAGGCACATTTTTAGGAAAGAGGAAGGAACTTTGTGCTGGATAAATGTGTTCAAAGTGTGTGTGTGTGTGTGTGTGTGTGTGTGTGTGTGTATGGAAGTGAGGCTGCACATGGTGACTAAGAGTGTGGGAGCGTGTGTGTGTGTGTGTGTGTGTGTGTGTGTGTGTGTGTGTGTGTGTGTGTGTGTGTGTGTGCGCGTGTACCTCTTAGTGTAGCGGGCCATGTCCCAGGCGATGTAGTCGATGGCGTGCTCAGGCGGCAGGAACTGGTTGAGGTTAAGGACAGCGGGGTAGAGCTCATCGCTCAGAATCCTCTCGTGTTTACGCTTCTCACGTTTCTAAACACAAACAAACACAACTGGGTAAACAAACAAACAGGCAGACAAACATGGCACGCAGCAGCCCAAGGAGACACTGCCACACACACCAAACACACAAGTGTCACACTACCCATCATCCCCTCCTTGTGAGATATGCAGGTTCTCTCATACATTCGCCAGGAGAGAATCATTTCAATTTGTTGTAAGTGATTGTAAGGACAAATCAAAAAATATGTTTTTGTTTTTTGTTACTAAATCTACATTCTGGACCATATCACCACAGAGGGTCACATTTTATTTAGTGGCTTTAGGAGGCTACAATATATTTTTGTATGTACCGAGGAAAGTACTGGAGAGTTTTTTTAAGCTGCATAACATGCCAAGAATGTTCTAGAGCTTTGGAATAGGCTTTTACTGTTGGCAAAGAGAAGTAAATCAATGAAAGAATTTACAGGCTGCAACACACACACACACACACACACACACACACACACAGAGCACTAGACAGACACACATACAGAGAACAAACAAACGTTGGTTGAAGGACAGGGTGAACCAGGTCCAGCTCGAACCAGTTCGCCCCAGTGGCTGTGGAGGGCAGTGAGGCTTTAGACTTTCCACGGTACACACACCTACACGCAGTCAGGCATAAAAAGAAAACATCATAAAAAGATAGCGCTCTCACTCTCCATTTCATTCTTTCTCTCACACTCTCATACACTTTCTTCCTCTACCTAATTATCTAAGCTTCTCTCTCTATCCATCTCTTTTCTTTCTTTCTTTCTTTCTCCGTGTTTCAGTGTCTAAGAGTCTATGCAACTCTCAATCACTCTCTAGCCCCGCCCCCTCTCTCTCTACCCCCCCCCTCTCAGCATCTCTACTGACTGCAAGCTTGATTAAGACCAAAGAACAGAGATAAATGCTAACAATAACAAACAGGGAAGACACCTACTGTATTAGAGAGTAAATCAAACAAATACAATATTGTGGAGAGCCGCCACAAATAAGTCAATGTAAGTGAAACACTGTTAAGTCCCTGCACTGGCTTTCAGTAAGTCACAGAATTTACTTTAAAGCACTACTGCTTGTTTATAAATCAGTAAATGGACCTAAATACCTATCAGACATGCTTCAGCAGTACACAGTTTTAAGTCTAGACTTAAGACCAAACTGTTCTCAGATGAGTTACAAATTCTGAATCTGTCCTTAAATTATTATACCTTGTGTCGACTTTGTGTAAAATGTGTAATGTGTAAAATTTTGTCTTTTTAATTATTCTTTATTTTTAAGTGATGTTACTTATGTGTAGCCTGACGAGCCAGACCCACATTAAAATGTAGGGTCTGGGCACTCACCGTTCGCAGTGCTCAGTCCGAGGGGCGGGATAATCAGTTGTCTTTCAAATTCCCTCTGCACGCAATAGGACAGCGGCAGCGCTATGAGTCCCATACGTTTCCCACCAGCGGAGCTAGTTGGCTAGTTCAAACGTTTGCCAACTTAATAAAAGCTTAATTCGTGTCACACTGTTCGCCAGCAGCAACATCCATCTTATTTGTTTTCAAGTAGCAGGAAATTCAAGCCAAACCGTTGCAACTCTGCCATCAATCATTATGTTAAGCCAACCTAACAACTCTATACACGATTTCATTGGCCTGATTAAGTTTCGATTTTTGGAGCTCACAAGCCAACGGAGAGTTGCTAGACTAGCCCTGGCAGCAAATGTAATTTGCTGCCGCTAGGGGCGCGTCTAGATTTCTAGGCTAACTTATGTGTGTTTTATGTTTTCTTTTTCATTATGATCTTTACTTTTTAAACAATTAGGTCATCTATGACATGACCTAATATGCTGAGGAAATAAATTCAAAAGTGCTTAGGGAAGAAGTTTTTTTTTCACATACAAGGCATTTCAGGCCACAGATATAACCTAGGGCAGGGGTTCCCAAACTTTTCCACGACAAGGCCCCCCAAATACCACTAGGTTCTGGCCAAGGACCCCCTTGATGTTTTATTAATTAAACCCATACATAAAAATACATTAAGCTAATCTAATAATTATTTTAGCCACCACATCGCGATGGAGCATTCAGTGTGTAAAAATTTTATTTGGGGCTTTCTGCTATATGAGAGCCATCACTATATTATTATTCCCAGTCATTATCATGGGAAATATGTTCAGATATGCGTCACATTATTATAATGGCATTGTATAACAACCCTCATAGTATATTTTAAATGTTTGAAATGTATTTATTTCTTGCTTTTATTTTTCCCTCCAACTTGCTGAGGCCCCCCTGGCACCCCCTCCCGGCCCCCACTTTGAAAACCACTGACCTAGGGGACACAATGAAAATAAATTAACACTCCCCTCAATGTCAACACTTATTTCTTTGCATTGATGTGCGACTACAGAGTTGATGAACTCCGGTGATATGCCAATTCCTTGCTGCAGACATTGCAGAGGACTTTATTTTCAACACTTTATTTTTTATCAACACCATCAGGCCGTTTTTTAAAAGTAAATGTTCCAATCAATGATCCAGGCAGCACGTTTTCTTCTCTCTCCTTCATTTTACAGTCTAATTTTTACTGACTAGAACGGCTCGTGGTCAAAGGTCATACGGAATCGATTAATCTGCACTAAATTTTTTAATCAGTTATTTTTTCTCAAATTAATTAATCGAAATGAATCAGTTATTTTGACAGCCCTAGTAATTACGGCTGAAACTTATAATTACTGCTGTCAATGGCAACAGGTTTTGTGCTTCTGATGTACGTCTTTCATATCACTCCACAAGTAGTCCGGTCACTTCTTGCAATGGAACTTCATTCAAAAGTGAAAGCAGACAGTTGACCAGCTGTGTTTTAAAGAATGTTTGATTCAAGTTCAGCGTGACCATGATAAATGTAAAGAGACATATCATGTGGAGTTTATTTTTTCGTTTTGATAAGAAGCGGTACAATAAGCAGTATAATGTATAGAACACCCGTCATTATCAGGAAAATAAGTTCCTTCAGAGTGAAGCAAGACCCCCCCCCCCCCCCCCCCCCCCATAAGGCCCTGTCGGGACTTATTTTCCCGTTAATGACCGGCGTTCTATACATTATCCCTTACTTAATAAACAATATTTTATTAATGTTGTGCCAATATATGAGGTCTCCACGTATAATGGGCTTGAAGATTTTAAGTATTAAACATAGGAAGGTTGTGATTTTCAGTCATTTGCAAACAAATAAAATGGTATGTGTGGTAGCTACTGTAGTAGGCACATGGGAATCTAAGTGGTAGTAGCTCAGAGTATAGGTATTTAGTGTGCATAGTGCCAATATTGTACCATAGATAAATAAATAGTGTCAAAATCATTGTTTTACTTCAGGGACAAGAATGAAAATGCATAAGTATACAATGTAACCAAGTAAGTGTATTTATCTATGAAGTAAACATGGTACATCATTGACACTTTGTACATGAAATAACTATAAACTAAGGTATTCCCACGTTGATTTTCTGGTTCCTACTACCTACCCCACATACCATTTTAGTCCTTCTAAAATGGTATTTGGGGTAGGTAGTGCATTTGTTAAAGTGCATTTGTTACGGAGACTTCAAATATTGGCTCGACAATAACAAAGTATTGTATTTGCAGACTAAATACTGATGGATGCCATGTGGGTACAACAAATGAGCCCCCAAAGACACCAATTTCACCAGTTTTGCATTTTGTTCCAAATCTAGGGCCTTATATAAAAACGAATAGGCATGCAGTACAAACGTGTAATGGTCCAGTCATACAGAGAACATGTTTGTCTTCCATCTTACAAAGATTGGGCAGACTAGGAGTAAAGCTTTTTAAGATATTCATGTCCAAACATGGCCTCCATGATGAGACATTTTTGACAGTGTAAAATTGACGAAAATTCAAGGGTGAAAAAATGTACGAAAACGTTGATATGGAACAAAAATATTTAAATGTTCTAGGACCTAAATATTATGTAAACAAACCTTGAGGTGGTACAGCAACCATTTTCATAGATTCTGTATGATTTGACACAGAATGACCCATTACTGTTTGCTTTTGTTTATGTAAAGCACACTGAATGACATCTGTGTATGAAATATAAATAAACTTGACTTGACTTGTATGCATGTGTGTCTGCATGCATGTGTCTGTAAGCGTGCGTGCCTGTATGTCCACGTGATAAAGGACACCCGATAGCCACTGTCCCTAACATACACCCACACACAGGTGGGATTTTGTGTGACATATCCAATGTGTTGAACGTGAGGCTGGGGTTATAATCCTCTCAGTGTGTGTCGGCTGAGTCAGAGATACAGCAGTGCTGTACACACACACACACACTCATGTACATACTCAAATAAACATAAACACAGCAGCACAGACACACACAAACTCTCTCTTCTACACACATATAATCAATCTCTCTCTCTCTCACACACACACACACACACACACACACACACACACACACACACACACACACACACACACACACACACACACACACACACACACACACACACACACACACACACACACACACACACACACACACACACACACACACACACACACACACACACACACACACACACACACACACACACACACACACACACACACAGGGTGTAATGATCCATTGCTAGTACGATGAGTGTTATCAAAGTGAGATTGGCCAACAAGAAGTGATGCACTGGGAGGGATAATGCTGTGATTGGCCATCATGTTCAGCACACGGTGAACAGACGGGACTTCTTCAGCGGCACCAGCCTGCCAAGTGCACAGATATGGAGGGGACCACAGGGAGGACACACTCACAGACGCACCCTTACAAGTACCCTTACAAGCACCCTTAGAAGCACCCTTAGAAGCACCCTTACAAGCACCCTTACAAGAATCCCTTACAAGCACCCTTACAAGCACCCTTACAGACACCCTTAAAAGCACCCTTACAAGCACCCTTACAAGCACCCTTACAAGCACCCTTACAAGCACCCTTAGAAGCACCCTTAGAAGCACCCTTACAAGCACCCTTACAAGCACCCTTAGAAGCACCCTTACAAGCACCCTTAGAAGCACCCTTACAAGCACCCTTACAAGCACCCTTAGAAGCACCCTTACAAGCACCCTTACAAGCACCCTTACAAGCACCCTTACAAGGGCTCAGGGTGGGTAGGGGAAATAAGGAAGAGTCCACGCAGAGCAAATGTACAGTTAGGAACCCATGGAGGACACAGACATACATTGCAACTGGAAAGTTTTCAGACCCTTTCAAGTTTTCCACATTTTGTTATGTTTCAGAATCATCTTAAAATTTCTCATCAACCTACACACAATACTCCACAAAAAAAGCAGGCGTTTGGAGTGTTTTGTAAACGTAAAAAAAAATAAAAGACTGATATATCCCATTTACATAAGTATTCAGACCCTTTGTTATGATGCTTACAATTGAGCTCCGGTGGTCCTCAATGGTCCTTGAGATGCTTCTACAACTTGATTGTCCAGCTGTGCCTAAATTAATTCATTGTACATTATATGGAGAGGCACACATCTGTCTATATAAGGTCTCACAGTTAATGTATGTCAGAGAGAAAACCAAGCCATGAAGTTGAGACAATTGCCTGTAGACCTGCAAAACAGGATTGTGTCAGATCTTGGGAAGACACAGATCTTGGGAAGGATGCAAGAACATTTCTACAGCGTTGAAAATGCCCAAGAGCTTAGTAGCCTTCATTATTCTCAAATGGAAAAGTTTGGAACAACCGTCATCCTTCCAAGATCTGATCGCTCAGCCAAACTGAGTAATCCAGGACGAAGGATCTTGGTCAGACGGGTAACCAAGGACCCAGTGGTCACTATGAATGGAATCCAGAGTTCCTTTGTGGACATGGGAGAACTCGTACAGATTGACAACTATCAGTGCAGCTCTTCCACACATGGTGTAGGGAATTGTGGCCAAATAGTTCAATCTTCGTTTCATCAGATCAGAGGATTTTACTTCTCATGGTCTAAGAGTCGTTCAGGTGCTTGTTGGCAAACTCCCGTCAAAAAATGGCTTCCATCTGGCTGCTCAAACATAAAGGCCTGATTGGTGGAGTGCTGCACTGATGGTTGTCTGTGAGGTTCTCCCATGTCCACAAAGTATCTGGGATATGGGAAATGAGATATTTCAGTCTTTTATTTTTTTTATAAATTTACACACTCCAAACACCTGCTTTTTTGTGGAGTATCGGAGTATTGTGTATAGATAGACTGATGAGATTTTTTATTTATTGAATTCATTTTAAGATGAGTCTGAAACATAAAAAATGTGGAAAACTTAAAGGTATGTGTGTGTGTGAGAGAGAGAGAGGGGAGGGAGGGAGAGAGAGAGAGAGAGAGAAAGAGAGAGAGAGAGAGAGATGAGTGTGTGATGAGATTTTTGGTGTATCGCTCACTTGCAATTTTACATGAATTAGTTTATTACTTAAAGTTTCCACAACTTAACATCATATCGACTCTAGGCTACAGCCGCTACAAATAACCATACATTCTAACTTGCTAATACATTAAATCAGCTAACATCAATGTTTACGTTGCCTTGTGTCGGCTACGCTTGGTGAGCTGATGTTAAAGGAACACACCAACATTTTGGGAAATTAGCCTTTTCACTTTCTTCCCCAGAGTTAGATAAGAAGATACATCCCCTTCTCGTCTCTGTGCATTAACTCAGCTTAAAGCACGCACCGGTAGCATAGCTTAGCATAGTTTATTGAGGTGGGCAGTTCCAACTAGCCTATAGCACCCAAAAGTGACATACAGTAAGAGCACCAACATTTTATAATTTACATGTTAAGAGACGAGAAGGGTGTGTATCATCTTATCTAACTCTTGGAGAGATGGTGAATAAGCTAACTTCCCAAAATGTTGGCATGTTCCTCTAATAACTGGATGCTTTCGGCTCAGATGTTGAATCATCGTTGATGTGCTGTTGTGGTACGCCAGTTCAGTTCAGTGCTTTGCAGTGGACACATTGCACTTTGTCTTCTTTTCTAAGTTTGAAATGATCCCTAAACTTTGGACGTTCTCTGCCTTTTACGGATGGTTTCTTGGCTCCCCGTCATTGTGGCAACTTAATTCTGAAAGTGGTGTCCGGCTTAGTAATAACAGTCAGTGGGAAACAATAATCCCTGAGCTGAGCAGGCCACATAACGGAAATGATAGGAATTAAACGAAGCCTCGTTTCAGCCCTAATACAAGTGTGAACATAGCCTAAGGTGATGGTGTCCCCACCATAAGAAGAATCAGGGGGACTCAGGAGAAGGACGCAGAAGGACTGACCTTGACCAGGTTGAGGATGATAATGGGTGAGCCAAAACGCCGGAGCATCTGATCAAAGTGCAGCCCAGCTACATGGGCATATGGGTCCGCCTGGTCCACTGAGAGTCAGAGAAAGAAAGGGAGGGAGGGAGAGAGGGACAGAAAGAGAGAGAGAGGGAGAAGGAGAGAGAGAGATAGAGTGTGACCAATACAGACAAATAAATTCAAGTACACGTGCACACACAAGCATACATTCATACACATACGCAGAATCATATACTCTTTTTTGCTATGTATCTATTGACGTGTACGTGTGACATTTTCAGATTTATTGTATCAACAATTGCTATGGCAATATAAGTGACCAATAAAGCATTTTGAATTTGAATTTGAATTGAGGGGTTGGGGGGTAGAGAATGTGAAACACAGAGAGAGGAAGGAAGTGGCCCGATTACCCCCTCCTCCCACAAACACACACACACACAATTAATATACCTTTTTTATTACTACTATTTCATTCATTCTTTAAAGTTGAGCTGGCTCTTGAGCATAAGAAATGTCATTGCTGATGAAAACAAAATCATTTTAGGAGTACATGAGACTGAACTTGAACTACACAAGTTGAAGTGGTGATCTTCAGTAAGAGAGCTGCAGTTAAAGCACTGCACCCTGCGCCCTTTCTCCTCTCCTCTGCACCCGCCCCCAGTCCCCCCCGCAGGGCTCTCTTGTTCGTTACCGGCCTTTCCGTGGCCGTCTGTCTCGATGACCTTGCTGCACTCACAGGACCACATGGTTTCGCAGGTGGCCCGTGGAGCCTTGACATGGACGTAGAGGGGGCCGCGCTAACCTCTCATTTTCACCCCCGGTTTGTACTTTAACACTGTTTGGCTGTGTAGGATCTGGAATGTGTGTCAGGGCAGTGAGAAAGTAAGTAAGTGGCTAACTGCTCATTTTCACTCCCATAAGCCTCTGGACACGTCAGCGGACAGTCAGTAGGAGAGAGAGAGAGAGAGAGGCCAGGAACACCTGAGGCCACGTCAGAAGATTGAAACCAGCTGTTCTCCCTGTTATGTGTGAGCGCTCCTCTTATGAGTGTAAGTTGAATAAAAATTGTTTTCAAGGAAGGAGGTATTAAGTCAAGCACACATAAATGTATACATGTGCACACAGACACACACACAAACAAACTCACATACACGCATGCACACATATCCTCTAAAACTCTCTCCCTCACACACACACACACACACATGCACAAACACGCACAAACACACACAAACACACACAAACACACACAAACACACACAAACACAGTAATATTCCCTCTCCCTCTCACACACACACTTACAGCGTATGGGTGGTTTGGGCATCATGGTGGAGATGTCTTGGCTCCAGTAGAGAGGCACAGATCCCCGCACCTGCACATAAGACGAGTAGCTGCCTGCCGTGAACGACATCACCGACGCATCGTGAATGATCTGCTCCGTTTCAACCTCATTGGCCACGTCTCCCTGCGCACACACACGCACAAATCATTGTATTGATTGACTCTATAAGCATTATACAGCCTTATTCATATCTCCTATAATTTAGGTGGAACATTAACAAGGTTACTTTAGATGGATATTTACAACAACATCTATAAACATAATGCACAATATACATTGCATGATTGGTAGCATTTAATACAAAGCTTGTTTTACCCAAGCAAACATACCCAATACAAGAATGGTAGACAACACATATTGTCCCAAAATGTGACTTGAGGTTCAGTCTGAAAATTATTAACAGTGTTGACGTTGTAATAGGTTGCAGAGAAGGTTGTTACATGTTGAGACTGTCCAACACTGGTGTGCGGGAGTGAGATGGGCTTGTCGTGGTTATGTGAAACAGTAAGGGTGTTGTCATGGTGATGTGGTTACCTCACAGTTGGCTCCCCTCTTGAGGAAGCGGGTGCCAGCGAAACGACTGGAGCGCCGAGCAATCAGACTCACGTGCACCGGCCGCCCGTAAATCAACAGCTCTGCGGCAGCAGGGTTAGGGGCAACACACACAATGGTACACACACACACACACACACACACACAAAGTACACCTCAAAACACACACGTATATACATTAATGTACAGACACAGAAACAGTCTTAATATGACAAAATACGCAGAATAATAATAATATACTTCAGCACACAACACGTTACATTTATATAGCGCTTTTCTCCACACGAGCACATGAAGCAAGCTGACTCGCCTCGTACTTTCTCTTTGTTTCTCCCCACACCCACACACTGTGGAAGTTAGAGATATGCTCACATTTCTAGCTTTTCATTGGCCTGTTATTCAAAAGTGAAAAATATACTTATATAATTATTTTTTCTTAATTCTACGTTAATTAGCTTTGAAGATTATGTACAGTATGAGGCTAAAGGCACATTCTTTGGCTATGTACAATGCAAAGTATTTTCCTGACACAACTCAAACTGTTCATAATTGAAACATTTCCATTACAATAACATGCTTAATATGAATCACGTAAATCAAAACATTCTAAAAAATAAACAACACTGCCTTCTGGCTAGCACACTTTCTTACTATCAACACTGCAGCTGTTAAATGTCTACTTGAGTTGTTTTTTAAAGGATAACTTTTTGTTATTTAAATTACAAGTTATTACAAGGTTTTTACAAATTACATTAGTTATTATTACAAGGATAACTTTTGTCCATGAGCTTTGAGGTCAACCTCCTTAGGGAGTCTGGAGTAATAACATTTTTTTCTTATCATGAGCTCTTTTATTTCCTTTGTATGTAATCCATCAAGAATGTCCTTTTTATCCAGTTCTAGTTCTATAAATAGTGGTAAGACATTGTCTAAGACAAACATGTTGCTCTCATGGTCATTAGGATGCTTGTGTGATTGTAACCCGTCTCCAGCGTTGTGAATAAAGCTTTGTACTCTGCCGTACGGTCGACTTGCTTGTGCAATACTTTCTAGCGAGCACACTTTCTTAAAATTGTTAACGACCAGTACAGAGACAAGTACTTGAGTGTCCTCAAGCTGCCCCTCACCACTGACCAAAAGCTAGCTGCAAAAGCTAGACTCCAGATGACGCTGAACGAATCCGGAGACTTGATGGTGAGCAATAACACACCAACCTTGGCAGCCTTGCGCAAATGGAAAGCAGCCAGAGCAGTGGAGGAGGCAACAGAAGCTCTCAGACATGCTGACAACATGGGAAATGTACAGCATGGAAGAGCAGCTAGCCGCCCTGCGTGGAATAAGGCGGAATTACGGCCTCATGAGCAGGCCACAAAGTGGGCCTGCGGGTAGCCATCAAAGCCATGTCGGAGGCAGCAGAGAGAGGCAGCCAGTGGCTGTGGAAGAGGAAAGACCCCCGCTGGGCATCTAAGTAGCGGGTTAAAATGACAGGGGGGGGCAGTTCTGGTACGCCAGAATTAACTGTCGAGCCCTCTGGAGGCATCGTGGGCTCATCGACGAAACACTGAAGAAGGAGCATTGGTAGTTCTTAGAACTGTTTAGTCCAATGCCCAATGTCTACATGTACTGTATGTACAATAGTAGACCCTCCCACACTACCTGCATTACGGGTAGGGTTACAACAAATGATTATATTCATAGACGATTCATCTGTTGATTATTTTCTTAATTGGCCGGTTAGTTACTTGATCAATAAATAATAATCGTTGTTTCACAAAGCCCAAGATCAAGTCCTTACAAGAATTTTGTCCACATGCCAAAGATGTTTAGAGGAGTACCAGCAGGGCATGAAATTGGCACCCGCCCACACGCCAAATGCGGGTAACTTTTGTGATTGGCGGGTGAAACTGTCAATGTACCTGCCACGTTAGCGGGTAGCCAATAAGACAACACAACACTGAGCAAGGAGATGCACTGTCCAGATTGCTGTTTGTAGGCTCGGAGAAAGCGAGATCAAACCAATTTGCAGGGGTGGGTAGTACGCGTTACATTTTTTTTTCGAGGAACGGCAAACGACTTTCCTTTTTCAAAACGGTAGCCTACTTCTACTCTTACTCAAGTACATTTTTGAGCCAATAATCTACTCTTTTACTCCGCTACATTTCAATTGCCTTACATTACGAGTACAAGTTTATTATTGGAGAAAGTATCTCGAAGAGGGAAAAGCGCACCTCTCCCAGGAGAAAAGAAACAGGGCTTCAGATTGCGTTAGCCCACGATTATAAAAGTAATGCCTGGCCTAGCTAACAGCTCAGTTAACACAATGACGTACAGTTGCTGCATCTTCTGGCGAGGCCGCCAGAGTAGCAACGAGACTAGAGGTAGGCTATGACATGACACGGAAACTTTCATGTATATTCATTTCTGGCCAGCATCGTTCAACAATCACATTGGACAAGGAAAGTAGGCCTACAACTTAATTTACAAGCAAATCAAATGCACTGGAAATCGAGCATACAAGTTAAAAAAACCTAGCACTCATTTATGTTGCAGGACATGACATGAGACGGTCGGCTGAGAAAACCGATAGCCTGCTCTGTCGCTCTGCCCGAGTGGATATGCCTAGGCTATTATAGCCTAAATATAGGTCTACCCATAATATAGCCATTGTTTTTAGGTTACATTGTCTGTATGGTGGAGTTATAACCAGACTTCTAGCAATGCAAAGCAGAAGAATCAGCTGCAATGTATTGGAAGACTGCTTTTCAATCCATAGCCACGTAATGCTTATTATGGCTATGACAAAGTATATTAAATAAAATATATTTGAATTGGGCTTTTAAAATATGTTTGACTATATGATTAGCCTACAGAGGAGGAGAAAAGCAAATAGGCATAAAGGATACCAGTAAGTAAACATGAAAACATTCAAGTTTAAGAAGCTGCAATTAGAGAATTTTTAGGTGCTTTCCATAAATTCCTTAATTATACAAACTGATTAAACAATTACCAAAATAGTTGGTGATTCATTTAGGAGACAACAAATAATCGAATATCTGATTAATTGTTGCAGCCCTGTCACCTAACACCTATATGCATACAAATCCCCACCCTAGCTGCATTACAGGAGCCAAAAGGATACTGGACTGGCCACAGAAGCCATGGATAATGTAGAGGAGCCAATCAGGATGCAGGGTTTCCTTGACCTTGTCAAACAGACGACAATTCCATACGTACTTGCCATAGGGCTCATTCCTGACGCCATTAACCACTGCACACATCCACCCACACACACACACACACACACAGAGAAAAAACAAGCCACATGTTCGCATGGATATACACACACGTGTTGGTAGAGATATGTACACATGACTGAACATCATCAAAGAAACAGAGCAGGAAAAACAACAACAAAGATTAAAACACACAAACATAGACACACACAGACAGACAGACAGACAGACAGACACACACACACACACACACACACACCTTGCGTGGGAAGGCCCTCATCTTCAAAGATGTCAAAGCTGTCTTGTTTGCTGGTAGTGGTTGCCTCCACCTCACCCTCCACTCCCTCGTACGGAGCTCGCAACACACACATGTTATACTGCAGAGAGTGGCTCAGGTCGTAGCTGTAACTGTGTACACACACACACACACACACACACACACACACACACACACACACACACACAGACACACACACACAGACAGACAGACAGTTAAGTTAAACCCTTCTATCATGTGTGAGTATGGACATTCAATTTTTAATAACAGATATTTCTGTTTCTTAGGATGTATCTGTTTGCATGTGTGTTTGCATGTGTGTGTGTGTGTGTGTTTGGCAGTCAGTTGTGATAGGAGTGTGTATGGAGTGCTACTGACAAACATATGTCACACCCCATGACGGCCTGCTGCTACTGCGTCCACATTCAAAGCCACATTCTGTGACACAGACAGACAGACAGACACACATATACACACATACACACACACACACACACACACACACACACACACACACACACACACACACACACACACACACACACACACACACACACACACACACACACACACACACACACACACACACACACACACACACACACACACACACTATATACGCGTTATATAATCGATTGTGCCGCCTGCTTCAGAGGCCTACTTCAAACCTCTGCATTCAGATCACTCCAGAGTTTATTACAGATAATCTAAGGGTAGATGAGGCTATTCAGTCGCCCTTGGTGACCTAACGGAACTCGCTCCTCTATTCGGTGCGTCTGTGGATCTGTCTGCATCCATCTCTATCTCTTCACACTCACTCACACACACTCACACTCACACACACTCACACACACACACACACACACACACACACACTAACCAATCTCTCTCTGGAGAGCTATGACATTTCTTCTGCAATCTCAGGTTATCACTTCATTATTATTCCAAATGTCAGACGACGTTCCTCTCCGCAGCCTGACCTGATGTATCACTCTCACACACCTGTGTATGGTGGGGTTTCATGAGGCCATGCAACCCTCACACACACACACCACACACACACACACACACACACACACACACACACAAGTCAAGTCAAGTCAAGTCAAGTCAAGTCAAGTCAGTTTTATTTATAAAGCGCATTTAACATGCACAGAGTGCAACCCAAAGTGCTCCAACAAACAAGACACATAACAAGACAAACGATGCCGGATGGAGCGGCGTAGTCGCCAGCGTGCCCATGACATCAAGACATGACAAATACATTTAAAAAATAACAAATACAAAAAATGCTGGACGGTGCGGCGTAGTCGCCACCGTACCCGTGACACCAAGACATACAAGACAGACAACAAAACAAATAAACAAATAAAAAGTGAAAAAAAAAAGAAAATATATTTAAAAAGGGGAAAGGTGATGTTAAAATTTGTCCAATTTCCAAACCAGCTGAAAATGTCCAAGGGCAATGATGATCCGTGAAAACTGCACAGAGTGTCTTCACAACCGATAGGCTAACGTTAGTCTGCAGTTGGCATGGCAGCTCGCAGGTCAGCAACAGCTCGGCGGGCACGGTAGATCTTTCGCAGAGTAGAGCCTAGGTCCGGCTGTCCCGAGAGATCCACTCGACCAGACAGTGAAGTGCACTGTTCACGGATGGATGGAAGGATGTCAGAGGCCCAGTTAGTCTGCAGTTGGCATGGCAGCTCGCAGGTCAGCAACAGCTCGGCGGCCACGGCAGATCTCCCGCAGAGTAGCCCAGGTCCAGCTGTCCCGACAGATCCCCTCGACCAGACAGTGAAGTGCAGCACCGCTCACGGATGGATGGAAGGATGTCCGATGCCCAGCTAGGGCAAAAGCTAGCCATAGCAAGCTCCCAATAGACAAACGTCAACGACGTTTCAGCTGACTTAGAAGCAGTAAAAAGGACTAAGAATAACACGAAAACTATCAAAAATAGCGTAAATAAATAGGGAAAACATTTAACTAGACAAACCAATACAAAAAATAAACATGACATTACATAAAATTACGAACATTACATAAAAACAAACAAAAACATGATGCCAGACGGAGCGGCGTGTCTCGCCAGCGTCCCCGTAACCTAGCATACCGTAAAACTCCAAATAATAGCCCGGGCTTTTATTTTCCCAAATCGCCAAACTGCACAGGCTAGTATTAGAGACAGGCGTCTATATGAGACAGGCCTTTAATTCCCTTTACACAAAACTTTTCCTCTGCAAAGATGGAAAATATTATCGAATTAATTATTTCATCTTATGTCTACCTATATGACTAGGCTATCTGATGAGAATTATGGATCATCATTCATTTAGTGTTGAGATTTTGTTCATTGTGAGATACAGTAAGATCCAAATAGCTGGATAGCCAGAACAGATGAAACACATTTTAATTAAACGTAATCTACAAAGAGATCGTATCACACTGAAAGCTCATATTTTGTCACTAGCAAATAGCCTATATCGGTCCTTTGTCAAATACAGTTGCATTATCAGCCCTGATACTGTTCAGGAATTATTTATGCAAAAGTGGAACGTGCTTAATGTTTCATTCTCCCTCCTTTTCGGCACGAATGAAACAGCATGAGAGAGCATGAACCATATTGTTTCTCCCGTTTTGTATTTGCCAAATTTGACAACAGTCTACATTCAAATCATAGCCTACTTACAGGCTCGCAGGAACATATTTTTGACCAGGGGTGCTGAATAACAAAATAATCATGGATGTCCGACGATTTCTCCCCCAGCATATGATTCGAATTTAGACAGCTAAATACGCCATTTCACCGCCGTGTATGAGTAGGTCTAAGAGTGATAAGTTTTATAATGTCCTGGGCAGCCACATTCCACTGCAACTATGCGCAGCACTTGCCACTCCGACTCATCAATAAAAACTGCGCGCACACAGCAGTCCCATAGAAGCGCACTTGACTTTACATCATTAACCCATTTCAGTAGGTTATATAGCCAGAGAATGTCCGTAGACGGGCTCTGATATAGCCTAGTCTAAGGTAAATTTCTTTTCTGACTTTTTTCTCTTTATCGCCATGGCATTTAGAATAAAGAATAAAGTTCGCGAACCGTTTTGTTGCCAGCATAAAAACAAGCTTACCATCGGCCTATCCGCAAATTTTAAACACAAGGGATGAATTGAACGATGACGAAGTCGGACATATAGGCATAGGTCATATTGGGAAAAAAAGTTATACAATTTGGAACTCTAGCTTTTCCCCACCGCAGTCTTTTAATGCCATCTAATCATAACGTGCGCAGTCTGCGCCATACTTAAGCCCAAATCACACCCAAGATTCGCAACGAGATGAGCTTCATGCTTCATGCAACATTCTAAAACCTTGCAACTGTGACCAGACATGTGAATGCTTTGCGACGGCTTGTAATGATGTGCAACATCTAATTCACACTGCTGTAACCTCCTTTCTGTAACGGTTTCGTGTCATTGCGAATCTTTAAACAGACGATCTGACGGGAAGAATATTTAGAAGATTAAATACAACCCGAAACTAAAAAACAGACCAGGCCTCTACTGGAGACCGGCCTTTAACCCAAACCTGTAGCCACGCCAGGCGTTTAAAAGAGACAGGCGTCTCTTAGGGACTCGGCGATTATTTGAAGTTTTACGGTACATATAATACATATGTAGACATATTACTATAGTATTAGTATAGTAGTCTCCTGCTAGAAACCTATAGGCCACGTGAGCATAAACACACACACACACAGTAATCTGTAGCTCAGCCTCTTTATCATGATTGATTAGAGAAACCTTAGAGTCTAAAGACAAAAGATGAATCAGACGAGTCACATGTTACGGCACGGAACATCACACTTCTGAGACACAGCGGCCACACATTTCCAAGGTAACCTGAAGAACACACACACACACACACACACACACACACACACACACACACGGTATTACCTGAAGTAAAAGTTGCTGGAGAGATCAACATTTTGGAAGATCCGGACGTATCTGAGGTCATAAATAAAAATAGATCAAATGTTTAATGGCAATATTAATATATTCAATATATCTGTAAGTGTTAATAAATATCAATAAACCATCAAATTCAGTTCAACAAAATCAATTACTTGTGTACACACACACACACACACACACACCTGGCTTCGTCTGGGTGTGTGGCGCGCACAGAATCATTAGGGATGTAGATCATGTTGGTGTCCTCGATCTTATAGATTGAATGTCCGCCGATGTCTGCTACTTTCCTGCGCTTGGTGATCAACACAATGTAGTAGCCTTCCAGGAAACGCACAAACCCTGAAAAAACACACACACACACACACACCACATTAACAACTGATAGAGCAGCACATCAGAAAATAGAGAAAGTCTGGAGGTCGTCCAGAAAGTGTATTAATATGGCAAGTTGTTTTAACGTTTAGTCAGTGTAAGTAATTGCAATTCCATATTATCAACAATTGTTTTTTGACTAGTCACAATTCCAAGACAACATATTCAAAATGTCATTTTGACTTTTAGACATCCCGGTTAAAGAAATGTACAATTCACCTCCCACTAGTCACAATGTTGATAGCAAAAATGTAAATTTTCACTAGTAAAAATGTCAATTGATTTACCGGTGAACTGATATCAACAATTCCATTTTTACCAGTAGCAATGTTTGCTCCAATATTTCTTTTTCAGATACACTAGGAGAGGTGTCAAATTATTTGTGCTATAGGTAGGGGATTTCCAATGGTGGAAACAACTAGCAAGCATTTATAACATCCCTCCCAATATAACATAACATCCCTAAATCACTACCATATTTCCTGGACTATAAGTCGCCCCGGAGTACAAGTCACATCAGTCAAAAAATGTGACATGAACAGGGAAAAAACATATATAAGTCTCACCGCATTTATTTAGAAATGTATTTCACAAAATCCAAAACCAAAAACAGACAGAGAATATGTAGCCTAACTGGACTATTGAGGCAGGGCTCCAGACTAACTTTTTGCACTGGTTTCACTGGTGCGCCTAACTTTTTTTCTTAGGTGCACCAGCACAAAAGTTAGGTGCACCCAAATTTTCAACCACATCGCATTTAACACCGCAGCAGGTTCACTTTTCTTCCTTAATTACTGTCCTATATAGGTTATCCTATGACTTATGATTTACAATTCTACAAGAAAAGTAACTTAATGAAGTGTTGGTGCTTTAAGTGCTTCACTGAGCTGAAATTTAAACTTAAAACATCTCAAGATGAATTAAATAAAAATAACAGTGAGTAAATGAACAGTGCACATCTTTTAAGGGCTTCAAACTGCACATCTCATGGCTCAATGTCTTACATACTATCCTTCATGATCTTTAGGCCTTGGCTAAACCAGCTCGCCATGCTAGCATCTTCCAAAGAAATGTATTTGAGCACAATTTAAAGAGCTGTTCCAAGTAGCCTGGGGGATTTTTATGTGATTTTGCAATGATGATTGCAATTATCATTTGACAGCCCCACAATGCAATTTACTTTTTAATTTTAGTATTTTAAAATTTTCAATAAGAACATCACTATGGTTAATGCTGTAACGAAATGGTAGGCCTATTATTATAGGCTATTGCAATGACTTTTACCATGCTCGATCTAAATGTGTCCATTCAATTCACCGTACACAATGACCACAGTTATACATGCAGGGAATATTCAGGCTTTAAATGTAGCAGCGATATTCGGTTTGCGCCAAATACCGGATTAAATTGATTGATGCCATCAGAATGAGTTTACACAACGAATCGCGCGCAAAACGAATATTGCTGTTGAAAACCGGGTTACTCCCTGCATGTAACTGCGGTCAATGACGCACTCCTTTTCGGCGATATCTGTATCTGTCGTTCGGGAAGGCCTTGTATGCATTGTTCGCAATTTTAAGACGTCTTTTCATCTGCAATGACTCCTATAAATTTGGCGCAAGTGGCATTCCTGTATGTCGGGTTTACGTTCAAACTATTTTTCTGGTGAATAATTATTTCGGACTGAACTTGGTGAAGGGAAGTTTCACTAGGCCTATCGTAGGCAACGATAAACTTGATCATCATCTGGGGCTCGTCTGATCGGTTTGCTGCTGCCGCCGTAAGGCAGTGGGGAGAGGGGACATTTATCTCGGACTATGTGACCACATTGTAATGCAACTACATCCACTCTGTTTATCTGACGGGTCTCTGACCTCTCTCTCTCTCTCTCTCTGCAGCACACGCATTTTCAAATTTACACACAGGCACTGGGCCACGGCCAATCAGAGGGGAGGTCCCGCCCTTCACTATCTGTGATTTGCCCAAATATGTGTCTGTTATTGAACCAAAGGTAGAGTTTCAATGTGGACACTTTTTCCTCTCTCGAATAGCTGGTCGCACCAGTGCAACCTCCGATTTTTTTTAGTCGCACTTTTGAAAAATTAGGTCGCATATGCGACCAAATTGATTGCACTCTGGAGCCCTGTGAGGCCAAAATGATTGATGTTAATGAAGACGAAGGAGTGAAGGCAGCCAAGAGGAGGGCCACAAAAGATTCACTGAAAGAAAATGCTGATGTGGTACACCAAAATTTGGCTAAAATGTGGAGCATTTTACACACAAGCCAGCAGCAGATTAAATGCTCACGAGAGAAAAAGATGCGGTTTTAAAAGGACGTGCAGACCGAAACTGCAGCAAGCAGGTGATATTTAGAAATTTATTTAAAGGAACTGTATGTAAGAAATGTATTTCAATTAATCATAAAATGGCCCTGATATGTCACTAGACATTAAGAAATCATGTTCACTTCAAATACTTATATCACTGACAACAGTAGTCTGGCCAGGATATTGTCTTTTAAAAAAGTGAAGTTGCAGCCCTCAACTGATGTTGATGTTGTGTTTTGGCCTGATGCGCCACCCTCTACCTATCTACTAATCACAAAGTCAGTTGTGTTTCGGCATCCAGGTTGGCAACCTCGAGTCAGGGGGGTGGGGGAGGGGATACACCGCTCTACAGTATTTTGAAAGTGATTGCAGTACCAGTTTTGGCCACAATACTTACATATGGTTCCTTTAACAAAATCCAAGACCAAAAACTGACAAACTATGTTACTGGACACATAGTGGCCAAAAATATTGAGAATTCTACCGGGAATGTTAATGAAGACGATGGAGTGAATAGTGGCAAGCTGAGGCAAGCCAAAAGCTGCCAACGAGGGCCCGACGCTAATTGTATAGGAATTTACAAAAGATTCACTGAACAGAAATGCTGCTGTGGTACATGAAAATTTAGCTAAAAATGTGGAGAATGCAATGCAATCAAGCATTTTAGGCGACATGGAGGCACAAGCAGGCAGCAGTGCAAATTTTCGGGAGGCTACATCCCAGAACAAGAGAAAAAGATGCACGTTTTAAAAGAACATGCAGAGGAAGGAGTGAATGGCTGCCAGCTGAGGCGAGCCAGGCGATAAAGAAGGCTGCCAACGAAGGCCCGACGCTAATTTAAAGCAATTTACAAAAGATTCACTGAAAAAAAATGCTGATGTGGTACATGAAAAATTAGCTAAAGAGAATGCAACGTAATCAAGCATTTTGGACGACATATTGGCACAACCTGGCAGCAGTGCAAATGCTCGGCAGGCCACCTCCGGGAAAGCAAAAGATTTGAGATTCCGAGAGAAAAAAAGGTTGAAGAAGATTGCTCATAAGTTATTAAGTATTGTGCATAATAATAATAAAAGTCCTGCAACTCTAGCCATCATAATGCGAGAAATTCCCTCACACATTTTACAGCGCTGTCTGATAAGTTTAATTTAATAATGGAGTGGCCTGGATGCGGGACTATTGGCCCCATGCAGAGACACACACGTGCGCGCAGGACCTGTCTGTGTCTGTATCTGTGTCTTTTATTTAGGCTGCACAAAGCACAGCACCTTTATTTGGGGCAGGCTTGTATTTGAGACAGCTAGGCCTTTATTTCTTACGTGGTGCGTTTTATTGTGAGACATAGGCCTACTTTTCGTTTGGAGCGGCATAACGGTAGGCCAGGGATTCCCAAACTGTGGTACGTGTACCAGCAGTGGTACACAAGCTTCCACTAGGGGGTATGCGAGATGAAAAGGGCAATGTCGGAAAGGTGTTAAAAATGAACATTTTAAAATCTCAAGCATATGTTCTCTTTGTTATTTGAGTTTCATAATGTTGTTCTGCACACTGTTGTTTTGGTGTCAGAGCTCATAGACCACATAGCACATTTTGATTTTGTTATTTGTTATCATGTACAGTAGGGTGGATAATTAAACATGATGCCTGGAGTGCGTCAATAGAATGTGTTACGTTTTTATGTGTCGGATGGTGGGGGTAGGCTGGGAAAAAAGTTTGGGAACCACTGCGGTAGGCTATCAAAAGCAGATGTTCGATTTGGGATTAAATTTACGTTTGGACTGTTTGATTATATTGCTAAATAGCAGGACTGATGATCACCGAAATCTGTGGGGTATTTGATGGTTCACTATTAAGTTTCATGTAGTTGGAAAGAGTGTCAGGATTTCCATCAGCTTATTGCGAGATAAGGCATCCGCTTTCATTCATTCATGGAATGTGTGCTGTAATGGAAACCTTATTCCATATAGCCAAAGAGGTGTACGATAGCCTAAATTGTGTTTTTTTTTTTTTTTTTTTTAATTATGCATGATTTACTTTTTTATAAAATTCGTAGGCTGATGCCTGGCAGCAACAATTGTGTTCAAATGTACTGTACAGTAGGTTACTGCTTCAGCCTCTGGCAATCTCAGAAGGGGGCGGCAAGCGACTGGTAGCCTGAGAGCGACGTGTTGGAGACCCATGGTGCAGGACAATGACTTTTCATTGGCAACAATATTAAACCAACTAACAATATAAAATATTAAGAAGAGCTCTTTTATGAGTTATATTGAAACAAAATTATTACTGGCCTTTATTTGTCCGAATCTGAGGCCCCGCTATAAATAGAATTCCGGCCATAATTTGAGGATTTAGGTATGCATGTGTGTTTCAGGCATAGTGCAAGCACTAATCTCTGGCTGAAAGTGCACAGAACTTGTGCATTTGAGAGCGCTCTCTTGCGGCTGTAGACGGTAATGTTTCATGTAGGGTTCATGTCAGTTAATTTTCAATTTATTTAGTAAAAGGTGCAGAACATAAGACTAACATTTCGATGTCACATCTTCATCAGAGTCCTAGATCAATGTTCAATTATATTAGGGCTGAAACGATTCATCGAGTTACTCGAATAACTCGATTACAAAAATTACTTGAGGCAAAAACCCTGCCTCGAAGCCTCGTTAAATTCCTATGACGCGCACTATACGCGCAGGGATCTGATTGTTCCACACGGACCGTTGTTCAGGAAGCACACCACTAGCGCGTGAATCGTGATACATTCTGAATCATAGATTATGTCTATGTTCTGAATTAGCTGGCGCGATGGCGGAGTCAAGATGTCCATAAATGGCAGAGAATGTCTAAAGTTTTCAAGTAAAGTTTTGATATCATTACATACTCAAAAAGGAAAAGAACAAGCATCTGAACCAAAAACATGCACTCCATGCTGTTTCACCAAGCGTCAATAAAGTAGGCTATCTATCAATCTATCTAGCCTATCTATCATCTATCTACGTAGCCTATAGCCTACATTGATGTTGGCTGATTTTAATCACATACTGCATTTGTAGCGATGTCGTGTGCACACACACACACACACACAGGTTGCTGGGTTGCCATAGCAAATAGGCTCACCCCAGAAATTATTTTTTAGTAGCCTAATGGTAAAATTATTTGTTAGTAGCCTAATGGTAGGCTATTTTTTAGTAGCCTAATGGTAACATTATTTGTTAGTAGCCTAATGGTAAATGCTGCAGGTGTAGAAATCTACATAAAACAGATATTTACTTTGATGTCAAGTCTAGATTACAGCATGAAACTTGTTGTGCATATTAATACATTAAATTGCTTTCCCTCTTCTCCCTCCCAGCACTTCACAACATAGTATGGACAGCTTTGTTCGCCCAGCTAAGTCATGCACAAGAGGCTGCAATTTTACAGAGAGCATTTTGAACATTATTTAATTGTTGGCACTGGCACTTATAAACACTAAATGGGTAAATTGCAATAAATGGGATTAGTTTTGGAGCCAAATGTTGGAGTTAGAATAAATACCTCTGTGCTAATTTCTTAATCATTTTACAGCCATGTCATTTTCGTTATGCATTATTTTTTTTGGTTGTTTAAAAATGCAAAAAAAGAAATATCCGATTAATTGATTAATCGATCGATAAAGTGCTAGATTAATCGATTACAAAAAGAATCGATAGCTACAGCCCTAAATTATATATTTTTTCATATATAAGTCGCACCTGACTAAGTCGCAGGATCAGCCAAACTATGAAAAAAAAGTGTGACTTCTAGTCTGGAAAATACGGTACATTCCCTACTAGTCATTCCTACTGATTATATGTTAAACAACTTGCCATAAAATGTAACGATAATATTCAAATTCATATTCAAAAACATCAATTAAGTGACACTAACAAGGTAACTCAGGAACTTACACAAATAAATAAATAAATACACACTAACAAACACACACCACAGTCTTCCCAGTAACAGCAATGCACCTTCTTTGAAGGAACACGCCGACTTTTTGGGACTTTAGCTTATTCACAGTGATTTCCCTGAATGAAAACATAGTTCCAAGTATGTATGCTTACAAAATGGCTGTGTCTCATTTGACATTGTGATTTGTACACACTGTAACTATACAAATCACAGCATGTAAATAGGAAAACTGTAGTGTAGGCCACTTCGAGGCACTTGTGCTAAGCTAGGCTAGCGGTGGGTGCGTCAGACCGAGTAACTACACACACAGAGATGAGAAGGGTATGTATCGACTTATCGAACTCTGGTGAATAAGCTGAAGTCCCTTTAAGCTGAAGTTTTCCTTTAATACAACAGATACAGCTCCTCCAACACAGAGAAAAACAAACAGAAGAAAAACACAAGCTAGTGTTGTAAGGGTCTCTTTCTCTCTATCTCTCCCTGTGTGTGTGTTTTTACCCATCCCCCTGGTCTCCTCATGGGGATTACATAAGCCTCTGGCTCTGGGCTCTTGTCACTTCCATAAAGGCAGCCACTGCCAGGGCCGGAGCTCTCCTCTTACAGCTTGTGATGAGGCCGCTTTGTCTCTCAGGTGTGTCACAAAGACCTATTTGTGTCAGACACAGAGCATGGAGGGCCATCGAACCACCACACCTCCCAACACTACTTCAACTGCGCTGCTCAGGAAGGAATGGATATCTGATATTAATGAAACTGTGTATGTCATTATTCATTATAAGCACAACCACAAGCTAAGGATTGAGGATCACTTCAAGAACAACTTTGACCCCCGACGCATGTGGCAAGGCATCCAGGCAATCACAGATTACAAAACTACTAACTCCAACCCCCCTGTCACCGACACCTCCTTGCCTGATGAGCTGAACCACATCTATGGACACTTTGATAGGGACAACAAGGTGGAGGCCATCATCCCCTCACACTCTCCATCACCGATGTGTGTGCGGCACTGAGCAGGACTAATGCACGTATGGCTGTTGGTCCTGATGGTATCCCCGGACGTGTACTCAGGGTCTGTGCAGTGCAGCTGCGTGTCGGTGCCAAAACACTCCACTGCAACAAGCCTTAATGACTTCCGTCCAGTTGCACTCACCCCCATCATCATGAAATGCTTTGCGAGGCTGGTCCTGGACCATCACAAGACCTGGTTACCACCTTCACTGGACCCCTTCCAATTTGCCTACCATCAGAACAGGAGCACAGAGGATGCTATCTCTACGGCACTTCACTCTGCCCTGTTCCACCTTGACAATAGCAACACCTCTGTGAGAATGCTGTTTATTGACTTTAGTTCAGCATTCAACACCATCATCCCCTCCACCAAACTCAGTGAACTGGGCATCAATACCTCACTCTGTAACTGGATTCTACACTTCCTTACCAACAGACCTCAGTCGGTTAGGTTAGATTATCACACCTCCTCAACCATCACCCATACCACAGGGATGTGTGCTGAGCCCTCTCCTTTGCTCCCTCATCACCTCTGACTGAATCACTGTAAAAAAAAAAAAACACTGTGTTTACTTAAAAAAACAACACATTTCACTAGCACTAACTTTTTCACTAAATTTTTGAGTAATTTCAAATTGACAGTGAAGAACTCAAATAATCAAATAATGAAGAATTTTTGAGTTGCCAACCTACTGTAAGACCACTTTACTTACAATACTGAGTTGGCATTACTAGATATTAGATTCAAGTTAAAAGCACTCTATTTAACTTACATTTTTGAGTTGCTAACCTATTGAGTTGTTCACTGTACTCATAATAAATCAAATAAAGTTGGCATTACTAGATGTTTCAAGTTGGGAGCATTTGTTGATTTAACTTGATTATTTGAGTTCTTCACTGTCAAGTTGAAATTACTCAAAAAAGCTAGTGAAATTTTGATGATGAGATGGCCTACAGGGAGGAGTCCAGCACCTAACATTGTGGGGCACTGAAAACAACCTGGCTCTCAACACCAAGAAGACCAAAGAGGTCATTGTGGACTTCAGAAAGTTTAAAGCTAGCACACACACCCCCATTCTCATCAATGGGACACAGGTGGAGAGTGTCACCAGCTTCAAGTTTCTGGGTGTCCACATCTCTGAGGACCTCTCTTGGACCCTCAACACCTCTACCCTGATCAAGAAGGCTCACCAGCGTCTCTTCTTTCTGAGGAGACTAAGAAGGTCCATCTGTTTCCTTAGATCCTAGTATCGGTCTAGGTTTTTAGCAATCAGTTGAACAAAGTCGCAGCCAGTCAGTAGTCAAGTCAGAAATCTCAGAGAGCTTTATTCACGGCACCGGAGACCCACGTTGTGTTGCTACCAGACGCAGTCTGAGGTTCCAAAGAAAAGACACACTTCTTATAGGTCATTCATACAGCTTACATCTCCAAGTATGGTATGATAGTAATCAAGATGAGCACAGCACCTGTTTTGCCCAACATCATATAAAAGGATGTAACCCCCTAAAAACCCGACATCAGTGACGTGAAAGCGCCAACCCCCTTAGTAGGAGATGGCTGCCGGCTCAGGGCCCCTTCTATCTTAACAAACAAGCACTTAGTCCCAATCACCTTGAGGAAGAATGCCACTGATGCAAAACATCTTTCATCAACCCAATTTCTGTTCACCCATACACTTCTATGAATAACTCTACCATTGGTATGCTCAGGCCAATCCAAACTTTTCTCATCTGTTGTTCCTCGTTGGTGAAACACACTGCCAGTTCCTACAAGGGCAGGGCCATCCCTCTCCATTTTCAAAAAACTCCTGAAGACCCAGCTCTTTAGAGAACATCTCCTCATAGCACCACTTACTACAAGTCTTGTTGATCCTAGCACTTAGCACTTACCACTCGTCTTGAACTGACACTCAACTGTTTAAAAACAGCACTCACTGATAGACTTATTCTTACTGTACTCTACCGTTTTTAAATTGTCCTAAAATTGTTGAGAGAATTGCTTTAAAACTTAACTGTTACCATGTTGTTAGTCGCTTTGGTTAAAAATGCATCAGCCAAATGTAATGTAATATAATGTAATGTAATGTAATGTAATAACTTGTTCACAAACATAAGTAAAAGAACACATGAGCAAAGCATACAGCACACACATATATGGAGATGTCTTTAAGGCTAGAAATGTCTTACTACACTAGTGAACATATACCGCTGCACCATCAAGAGCATCCTCACCAACTGTGTCACAACTGTGGTATGGCAACTGCTATGCCTACGTCCGAAAAGCACTGCAGAGTGTAGTGAAAACTGCCCAATGCATCACCGGTTCCTCACTCCCCTCCATTGAGGCCATCCAGGGCAAGCGATGCTTGCGTAAGGCGTGCAGCATCATCAAAGACTCTCACTCCCTTCCAGGAGGCATTACAGGTCTCTCCGCACCCAAACCAGCAGGTTCAGAGGAAGCTTCTTTCCTGCAGCTGTCACCCTACTGAACTCTAGCACTGCATCCCGGTGACAATCAATCAACTAAGCCCATACTGCACATACACTTATTTTTACTACTCTTATAATGTTACTGTTTCAGCACTACAATGGTACTGTTACCACACTGCAGATAGCTATACATACTGTACACATCTTTCTATATATTTCATACTGAATTTCCATATTTATTCTGTTTTTCTTATAATATATACTGTTAATACACTGCATATATCTATATCTTTCTTACTACTATTATAATGTTACTGCTACTATATTGCACATATCTGTACATGTTGTTCATACATTGTTCATATTACATAGCCATATTTATTCTGCTCTTATAAGGTAACTGTTAATACATATATTTATATTTAATTTATATTACTCTAAACCAGTGTTTCCCAAAGTCTGGGTCGCAGGAGATTTTATTTCGGTCGCCAGCACAATTTATGTTGTGTTATAGGCCTAACTGATACCATTTGTTATTTGATACCAGAAAGCTAACAGTTTTCTATTAGGATGTAGTTTGTTAACTACCACAGTCACGGTTTTGTCATAAAAGCTCATGAAACTGGCGCATGAAACTGGAGGACGAACACATCGCAGGGGAGCCAGAGCATGGATATCTACCTCTCAAAATGAAACCGTTCTGTGGGGCGCCTGCCATGTACCTCGCAGTTGCAAACTGCAAGGGACATGAATCCGCCTATTTGCACGAACATTAATAGATACCAGCTCCTCAACTTTACCAATTAAAATCTAGTGACCGTGCTGTCAACTAAAGTAGACATCCATAGACCGGACATAAGGACATTCAATTTGTCTGTAGATAATTTTGATTGTAGATGCATCTTTAAAGTTAATAGCAATCTCCTCACATTCTTATTTCTGATTTAAAATGCACGACAGTGCATTTTATTAGGCTACAATTTAAATGGACATTTTAAACACTATTTCTCTCATTTTCTACCTCGCTAGTGTTGCACGGTGTATCGATACTAAAAAAGTATCACGATGCCTTCACGCAAAAAACGATACGATTTCCGACGTTTTTAGAATCGATACTTTATTAAAATTAACGTTCTGTGTCTGCCTGAACTGCTGCTCTCACTGCTCCTTGCACGCATCTAGGCAAGTGGGCGTGTCAAGCAGGCAGCTCTGAGTGAGTGCGCAGCCAACGTCAACATACAGTAGTTCTTTGCCGACCGTCCGCCTTGTGGATAAAACAAAAGGTGAAGTGAAATCTGCAACTATTTCGGATACATCGCGAATAGTGAAGGCAAGCCATCAGGTACACAGAGGCCCGTTTGTGAAATATGTTTCAAAGTCATTTAAAAGCAGTAGGCTACGCATGGAACTTTGCTAAACACCTCGCAGACATATCCCAACATTTTTGTTCAAAGAACGACAGGTTAACGAATATGCTATAGAAAACACGACTACATGGTTTGTGCCAAGTTCTTCTCTTCTGTTTTAGTCTAGCCTAAGTGAAACGAGTATGGTTCTCTGGGATAAAGCGAACCTTCCTTCATCAATTAATTTTGACGAGACATAACGAGCTGTAATCATACGGTACTAACGTGATGAAAGTGCAATGTTCACGCCAGAATAACATTACCATAACTTGTAAACAATCTATTTCATGTTCGGTCAGTACTACTGGTAATATTTGTCATGGCATGTAGATTGCAATTTGTTCAATAAGTATTGCCCAGATGTAGGATAGGCTACCCGAAATGCGCTAATTAAAGCCCACAGCATATAATACCACCAAAGCGTGTTGAGTCCTAATAATAATAGCGGGTTATTGTTACGTGGTAGCAAATCATGTTATCAAAGAAATAGACGTAGGCTAATGTAGGAATGCACACAGACATATTGCAACAGGTAATGGTGTAGGCCTATCTGACGAAGACCTGAATGGTTGGAACGTCGTACTGGCGCAAAGAAGACTATCCTCACATTTTTCCCTTTGCAACTGTCAAAGAAATCCCATGAACACGGGAAGGCCTACGGAAGCCTTTACTGTACATCAGATGGCCTAAAGATTAGGCCCCTCTGCATAGCATTCAGTGATTTGCATGCCTAATTTCAACACTGAGCTTGATCTAGCCTAGTTTGGCTATTTAAAGCTACTTTATTGGCAAAACACAACACAATGTAATGAACTATAACAAAAAATAAAGGACTTAATCACACAAAGTAGGCCTACTATTTTACTGACTATAAAAATAATAATTATGTAGGAAGTTTAGAACCCAGAATTGACCTGCACACTACAAAAGTGCACCGAATTCAACACAAATGACTCAATACACTTGGAGGAGGTATGAGTCCTTCTTTTCCAGATATCTTAGGATTTCGCCGTAGTATCGTTTCAGTATCGAGCATCGTGATATTTATGGCAGGTATCTAATCGAAGTCATAATTTTGGTATCGTGACAACACTATACCTCGCTAACTCCAAAGTAAAGGCGCATTCTTCCGGCTATTGCGCAAAAGCCTCTCATTCTGATATAACGACTATACAATATAATATAACACAACAATACAATATAATACAATATAACGACTTGACTTATTTGCTATTTACATCAGAATTGACGTCCACAGTGTCATGGACCCATTTGTCTGCAACGCAACGTAGCCTACATTTTTTTAGAAATACAGGAACAGCTTACTATGCTGACGAATGTGCAACATGCGAGAATTTCTCCAAACTTTCGGATGCACATTAAAACGTATCTTTTCAGTAGTCATTTCCAACTTTTCACGCTGATGGTGCTTAAAATGCAACACAACCGTGTTCAAAGCAGGATCTATAGCAATGTATGGTTGGGGGAGGCATAGAAAAGTTGAAGAACCTGTGGCCTAAAACAATTTTGGTGGTTGCAGGGTAGATTTGAAGTGAAATGGGTCGTGATGGTCTGTCATTTTTAAAAAGTGGGTCCCCAAAAAAAAAGTTTGGGAAACACTGCTCTAAACCACCTTCTGTAAACCAACTGAATACTACTGTCTACACGGCACTATATTTCTTGTCCTGTCTATGCACCACATGTTTACACTTTGTATATCACATTGCCCTTTTTTGCACTTCTGGGTAAAAGTAAGTATAAGTACTGTATAAATACTCTTTTGATCCCGTGAGGGAAATTTGGTCTCTGCATTTATCCCAATCCGTGAATTAGTGAAACACACTCAGCACACAGTGAACACATAGTAAGGTGAAGCACACACTAATCCCGACTCAGTGAGCTGCCTGCTACAGCGGCGCTAGGGGAGCAGTGAGGGGTTAGGTGTCTTGCTCAAGGGCACTTCAGCCGTTCCTACTGGTCGGGGTTCAAACCGGAAACCCTCCGGTTGCAAGTCCGAAGCCCTAACCAGTAGGCCACGGCTGCTCCATAGGGTAGACGGAAACTGCATTTCGTTGTCTTTGTACTTGTACTCTGCACAATGACAATAAAGTTGAATCTAATCTAATCTAATCTAATCAATAAACAGACGTGTGATGTGTGATGCATGAGAGAAAGAGAAAGAAAGAAAGAAAGAAAGAAAGAAAGACAGACAGAGAGAGAGAGAGAGAGAGAGAGAGAGAGAGCGAGAGAGAGAAATGAGTGAGAGAAAATACATTTAAGAAAAAACAGGGAAATAAACAGTTTATGTAATTGAAGGATATTACGCATTAGCTTAAATGACTAGACAGGGAACAACAACGATGGATATGACCCAAATTTTCAGTCACATATTAAGACATGCACACACGCACGCACACACACGTAATTTCCCCCACTAGGCACTAGTTGATACTGATGACAGATTTGTACAGATGACATGGGTCAAAGCCTTGCCCACAGGAAGAATTGTGTGTGTGCAGAAATAGGTGACACATTTGACACAGTACAGGGTGTACTTCTTCAGAGCTGAAGCTACAGCCGTTTCAGGGTCACTCACCAGACAGCTATTTTTGGTCATTATACAGTAAGGACTATGATCAAATATCCAAATGCCTAGAAGGTATAAATGAAACAACTAAATATTGTACTCGTAAATAATGTAATGTTGAGCTCTTTTGCCTTTTTAAACCAATCTTGCGGTTTTTCACCTAATACCTCGACAATTACTTTGATCTGTCATGGTAATTATGTTAAAAGCTCAGACCAGTCAGACACACGAGACATTTCACTATTTAACTGATCTATCTGGCTGAAGCGTTGTGCGAATTATAATTAGCTGGTTTATTGGATGGTTGAAATAAATATGTGGCAGTTTTACTTTTTTACTTTCTGACGCTGGAGCTTTCTACCTCTGAAACTGTATGTTTGTTGTTGGAGAACTTAAGAGACCATCCTTTGATTCTGGTGTCTTAACATCCCCATATTATCCAGACAGACCATTGTCAGAGAAGGTCATGGCCACAACAAAGGATCCCCAGACACGAACCATATATGTAAGAGATAATGTATAGAACGCCGGTCATTATTGGGAAAATAAGTCCCGACAGGGCGAACCGGACCCCGACGCGCAGCAGAGGGGTTTTGTTTCGCCCTGAAGGGACTTATTTTCCTAATAATGACCGGCGTTCTATACATTATCTCACTTATTACACAGCTATTTGCCAAAACGAAACAATAAACTCCCCACGATATGACTCTTTAGCCTACATAGCCTAGGCTATAGCCTATTGGTTACCGTATATTGTGGCATTTGCTGAGAAACAAATAGTTCATAACAACACACGCTGAACTTGAATCAAACATTCTTTAGAACACAGCTGATCAACCATCTGCTTTTCACTTTTGAATGAAGTTCCAGTAGTTGCGGAGTGATATGAAAGACCTGAATTAGAAGCACAAACTCAAATTTCTGAATTTTTTTTTTCAGAGGTCCTCTAGTCGAAAATAATGACCGCTAGAACTTGAAATCCCATTGATGTCAATGGAGCGTTCTACTTGCATTGTGAAGAGCCGTTAAATAAATATATATATATTATGACGTATTATGTCATCTACAGGTTTTGAGGTCATGAATTAATGTGTGAATTAATGTGTGCGTTATATAACCCGACACAATACTATGGGAGCTCACCCTCTGTTATGCACTGAAAGCAGTCAGCGGAGCAGGTTATTACTCAATTTACTCTCCAATGTGACTATCATTAGGTAGTCGGATAAGTAGGTCATAGCAAATAAAAGATGAGATGTTTTCACTGTGGTGATTCATATACTCACACATACAAACACACACAATAAGTTAAGTAACACACTGCATCAGAGGCTGTCAAAGTTCATGTATTTCGAAATGTACGAATGTGTGTGTGTGTGTGTGTGTATCAATGCATCAACCTAATATGAAAAGATGCATCAACTGAACAACCCTTCCTAGCCTTCCTCATTCCACAGTCAATGTTTGTCCATTCTGTACAGTATGACAGTATGTATATGACAGTTACTAATAAAGTGTTTTGGCATTTGTGACTTCATGGAAATGAACCAGAATAAATGGTACCAGAGATTAATGGAAATGTGTGAAATTTAATCATTTAACTGAATTGTCATTTAATTTAAACAGACCCTATCTAATCGAATCAAATCAGCGCAAATGTTGAAGTATTGTAAAAAATCGAATCGCTGGCTTAAAGAATCAATGTCGTATTGGATTTTGATGGAATTTGTGATTTCCTTCCCTAGACGAGACCCTCTCCCACTCTCTCCTCTCGCTGTGCTCGACCTTGTGACAAACACTCAGGTGAGAGGGCAGTAGAAGCTTACAGGAGACTCACTGGGAAAACTGAACTAATCAAACACATAAGGAGAAGAAAATGAAATAGGAAAGGATGGATGCAGATGGAACAGTTGATGAAAAGACACACAGAGATACACACACACACTAACAAACACACAGACACACACACACACAAACAAACTCACAGACACACAAACAAACTCACACACACACACACACACAGACACAGACACAGACACAGACACAGACACAGACACAGACACAGACACACACACACACACAAACAAACTCACAGACACACACACACAAACAAACTCACACACACACAGACACACACACAAACAAACTCACACACACACAGACACAGACACAGACACACACACACACACACACACACACACAGACACACACAGACACACACACACACACACACACACACTGAGAGCATGTTAATACCAGGCTGCTCTTCATTATGAACCGGTGAATCAGTATGCAAAGAGTGATGCGGAACCTTACAATGCTTCCATATGATGTGTGTTGATTAGACACGTTTGTGCATCAAACTGATTTTAAGACTAATGCCTCTCCTTGTACACTTGCATAATGTTAATCCAGATAATTACTGCCAAATTATTAAACAATAGACTACATTATTGTAAACAGCTTTGCTTGTTTAGCACTAGAGGCACCAATAACACCTACTCCTCGCATACACACACTTTGATCTCTCTTTCTCTCCATCTCCCTCAACTACTCCTACTCTCTCACTTGCTTTCTCACACACACACACACACAGCTCAGCTGTCTTACCCACGAGGCCGAATGCCGAGACAGCACGAGAGAGTCCTGAGGAGCCCTTCTGGCCCATCTTGGTCCGGTTCCCCAGATCCAGCCGCCCCAGCAGCTCACGCACCTCCTGCTGGCTGTAGACATGCTGCGCGCGCACACACACACACGCGCGCGCGCGCACGCGCACACACACACACACACACACACACACACACACACACACACACACACACACACACACACACACACACACACACACACACACACACACACACACACACACACACACACACACACACACACACACACACACACACACACACACACACACACACACACACACACACACACACACACACACACACACACACACACACACACACAAAAGAGTCCAATATTAAAACAGTACATATATACATTTATTATTCTATATACATTATTTGCCTTCTTTTTTGTTTTATGTTGTTTTGGTGTGCTATGTCTAAGCACTTCATATTGCTACTCTGCACGAAAGGTGCTAGACAAATTAAAATGGATTGATTAATAGATTGATCTTTGCTTTTGTCACCTAATTGCTACTTCCATATCCATCGTGTCTTTAGAGTGGCTGTGTTATCTCTGTATATCCCTGACATCCTACACAGTCACACACACTCCTCCATCCACAGCTAGTTAGCTTTTCCCTCTGTCTGAAAATCACAAAACAAAATCACAAACAAACCCACTTAAACCCTAGTCTTCATTTATTCTGTCTCACCTTGACACACATTCCGTAGCATTGATTATTCAACACATGGTGTGAGGATACTCACTCACACCCCCCCCACACACACACAGCTAGTTAGCTTTTCCCTCTGTCTGGAAATCACGAGCAAACACATTTAAACCCTAGTCTTCATTTATTCTCTCACCTTGACACACATTCCGTAGCATTGATGGCTCATCACAGTAAGTGTTAATCATAAGAGCAGAAAGGAGTACATGGCATGAGCCCTTCTCTTCTCTGTGACACGCTAAACATAGATGAGGAAGGACATCAGATTTAACCAGTGGGAGCACTGATGATGTGTTTAGTTGAATATTTGACTGATCTACAGCTGTTAAATGAATCGGTTTAGTTGTGCTTGTGGTTGTGTGCTGTATACAGCAATGCACTTCTGCAGGTTCCCACTTAAGTAGACAGCTTAGGATGTAAAAGAATTCCCTTCCATCTATTTTATACTTTCTAATTTCATGGTGCTCTTCACCATTCACACTTCCACCATTTATAAAGGCTGTTTGCTGACTGTGGTGTTTAGGAGGTGGCGTTTAGTTCACACAATGCTTTTGCTAGCTTACCAAATCGCTGACGATTTTTAATCTCTTCTCTCTTTTATACTACTTTCTAATAACAAGAATGCAACTTGTACCTTGATATTAGACTGAGGTTAAATGACTTAGGCCCTATCCACCCCCAACACACACACACATACCACTTTCAGAGTAGTCTCTAGAATCTTACCTTGTCGTCGATGATGACCAGGTCTCGCGGCTCTGTCCGGTCGATCTTAAGCACACGGTGGCTGGTCTGGGCTTGGTTACTACCCACGAGGAAGTACCTCTGGCCAAGAGGGAGTAAAGAGAGATCAGAAAAGACGAGAGAGATAGAGAGACAACACAATACCTTGTCAGGCGAACTCACTCATCAGGCTAACTGACAAGGATACAAGGCTACCATGGACACTTACAGAAATAAGGCCAGTGTTAGAACAACACTTCTTTTTGGACCCAGCTCTTGAAAAAAGGCATAATCCAACCTTGGTCATTTCACACCTGTAATACCAGGTGCGTTAGCCTGACAAGCCAGACCCACATTAAAATGTAGGGTCTGTGCACTCACCGTTCGCAGTGCTCAGTCCGAGGGGCGGGATAATCCCTCTGCAAGCAATAGGACAGCGCCATGCAATAGGACAGTCCCATGCATTTTCCCACCAGCGGAGCTAGTTGGCTAGTTCAAACTTTTGCCAACTTAAAAAACAAGCTTAACTCGTGTCACACTGTTAGCCAAAAGCAACATCCATCTTCTTTGTTTTCAAGTAGCCGTTGCAACTCTGCCATCAATCATTATGTTAAGCCCGCCTAACGACTCTATACACGATTTGATTGGCCTGATAGAAGATTTTTCGAGCTCACAAGCCAACGGAGAGTTGCTAGACTAGCCCTGGAAGCAAATGTAATTTGCTGCCGCTAGGGTGCGTCTAGATTTCTAGGCTACAGGTGCGTAGTCTCACACACACAATCTGCAATTGAGATCCAATCTCTCCGACCACATTCATAGGTGGTTTAGAACAGATTTGGTTGGACAGTGTTTGTAATGTGAAAGGACATGTGTCGTGAGTTACATTTGAGGCTGCCTGCTCAGTGCTGATATTCCCTTCATAGCATGCATCAGTGGCTCATGTTAAAGCCCAACACTACAAACCTTACTTAGCAAATGAATATGTACAATATTAAAATTATCTGATCAAATCCCCTGTCTCGTGAGTTGACATTTTAGGCTGCGATGAATCAAACTAAGAGATAGGCCTTAATTGGATACCAGCACCTTGCCCTTTGTATAGATTTCAATATGTGTATTTCCGGTTATGGATACCATTTTGAAGCCTTTATGGTGAAGCTGAGTTTTATTGTTGCTATAGCCTAGACAAAGGCTGCTCTCAGTTGCACCAATTCTTGCAGGCTTAGGTAAAATGACAGCAATTAAAGCAACACCAAAGATTTTTTTATACCTTAAAATAATGTTTCCAAAATCGTTTCAGTGGTTCATCAACTCGTAACAGGGTGAACGGCAATTCTGCATTCGCTTCGCGGCCCTCTATCGGCTATAACCGCACTATGTAAGTTTGCCAGATCGGGTAGCGGATCTGTAGTTCGATGGAATGAGACATAAGAAACTACAAATTTGACTTGCATCTGATGTCGCAATACATCGTACTTTTATAAGTCATGCAAAATATTCTACCTTGTCTGTGGACATCGTTATTTGCAAAGCCGGTGCTGGATAAACAAATAGCGTGCGTGCGACAGAGGGAAAGTTCTTTGGTGTTGCTTTAAAATGGAGAAAACTTGAGAAACATGGGATTTTTTGCCCTGGCATCAAAAGTGAAGAAAAGTCTGGTGCTGCAGCATACAGACTACAGCATATGCAGCATGCACTAATGTAAGTAGTCTTACAGACCTCGCTCACGAAAGAAGGATGAGACTTTAAAATGGGCAGCCATTATTGGTAACCCAGATTCAGATGTGTCTGTGCGTGTGTGAGAGAGCGAGAGACAGAGAGAGAAAGGGAGGTAGGAGGTGAGAGGAAATAAAAAGGAGTGTGTGTGTGTGTGTGTGTGTACGGCTGGGTGGATCTGTCAGGCATAAGGACAGACTTGAGGCAGAATAAGAGTCCTCAGAGGGAACAGGACACTCTGCAGTGTTCCAGACCCCTATGGTGCAAATCAACCTGAGGCTGAATTTCTCTCTCTCACACACACACACACACACACTTTTATATTTTTTTGATTTCCTCTCTCTTTCTACCACTCCTGCGCACGCACACACACACACAGTCTTGAGAGCCTATCCTCTTTTTGTACACTACAATACCTAGAGAACACGTGCAGTTCAGACTCTGAAGCCCAGACTGGTCACCACCACAAGAAACTCCCCCAGATGGGGGCCCTGGGCCTCCACAATACGACCTCCCGCCAGTGCCCATTACATCCCACCGGGAGGACACAAGCCTTTGTCCGTCTATCAGGCCATATCAGGAGATACTTCAGACTGGCCTAAGAAGGCTGCTGAACCCATAAATGGCCAAAAGCCAAGCGAGCTGAAATAGATTTGGTTTATTTGCATCAGGGACCATATATAAAATACATTAATCTCATGAGTGAGAAGATACTTCATATCAGATTATAGCTTTAAGATCATTTCCATCTGCAGTCCATGCGGAAAAGAAAAAACGCTGTCTTTTTCCTCACGGGTCTGCAAATCCACTTACAAAGGTCTGTTCACACCAATAACGATAATGATAACTATAAACAAATATTGTTGTCGTTAATGTGAATGATCTCGTTCACAGATAAACTATAACGATAGGAGAGAAGGAGAGACTTTACTTATCGTTGGTCAGTGTGGACGCTTTTATCGTTATGGTTAGTTATCGTTCTTGGTGTGAAGACTGTACTCAGCTTTGACAATATTATTCAATGTCTGTGCAGCAATGTTTTGCCTCTGAGCTGAAAACACAAAATCACGAAATCTGAGCAGGTACAAAATTCAGAAAATCATGAGTTCCTGCTATTACTACAGAACCTTAGATCGTTTTTTAAAAAACACCAAAACACCGTAATAAATGTCAGTGGGTGTTGTAGCCAGTTAGAAGATGGGCTGAGAGTAAAACGTTGGTATCTCAACCTCTGTCCATCTAAGGCAGTGGTGTCAAACTCCCGACCAATGGGCCAAATCTGGCCCACAACTTGGTTGATTTATATTTGTAATGAGATTCGGCCCACATTTCAATTTTGCGTTTTGTTTGCTGTAAGTCAAATTTGTTGTAGAAAAGGGAAATGCTGACCAGAGGCATTGTCAGTTTCAAGAAAAGTAGACAATGTGAATCATTCTTCATCATTATGTGTTTTAGGCACCGTTTCTGAATGACTGAAAGTTAACTTATGCTACAGTGTGTGAATATGTGAAATGTCAGTGTCAAATACAATGCAGAGCGTAAAAAAGATGCACAGGTGTGCCCAAAAGCAAGCGTTATGAATTAACTTGCCTGCACATTCGGCGAATGCCACTTGACTATCTCTCCTGTAGAACGGTCACTCAGTTCTATACAAGCAGTCCTTATTGCTGCACTAACATGTCCTTGTCACACTGTACCTTGATTGTTCATTGTTTACCTTGATTGAAGGGTCAGCTAAATGACTAAATGTAAATGACAATGCGCAACTAGCTATTTAAGCTAAGAGGTTTTCATGGCCATTTTGAGTTACAAAGGATTCACTCTGTGTAGAATAAGCCTAGGCCTAAGAATGAACACCCCTATTACAGCCCATAATGTGTGCATTTCTTCTTTAGCAACCATAAGTCAGTGTGCCTTGGCATTTCAGATAGACCTTTGGTATGCCTTAGCCCCAAAAATGTTGAGAAAAGCTGCTCTACATTGTACTCTTCATTACATGAGTACAACAGTATATTTTAAAACAATCATCAGTGGAGGCAAAAAGTTGACACTCACTGGTAAACATCATCACTCTTTTTAACGTTTGACATAACTGCTGATAGGCATTGTGTAACCACCGATTCCTGATAGCATAACTTATCATTCACAACTATTCATGATGTAGTGACCATTTTGGTATAAAGACAAGCTAAAGACTAGGCCAAGACATCATTAAAGTTTAAAACACTTACTTTGATTAAAAAGAATGTCGGTCAGTTTGCTATGCCTTGACCAAGTCACTCCCCCACAAACCCACAAATCAATGCTCAGCAACAGCCTATGACAACCTACTGAAGTGTGCCTCACTGACAGAACATCCTCTTCATCCCTCTGAATTACAAATCATCTGAATATACCTAGAAATGTTACTATATAGACTGCCTAATGTCCATCCATGTCCAGCATCCTACAGTAGGATTCCTACTTAACTTAACTCATTTGGCTGGTCGTCAATAAGGTATACCAGGAATAGAAATACCAACATTGTTTTGATTGAGAGGGCATGAGAAGTTATATGACGAGAAAACGTGTCATCTACAAAAGCAAAAGAGGGGGAACTGTCGTCGTATTGAAGACCAGACAGTTGGGCAAATACCTACCGCTCTTGTCTCGTAGAGGACTAGTCTCTGCAACCCACTGATAACAGCCGCAGTCACAGGCATGGTGACTAGAGAGGAAAATTAAAAGTCAGTAATGAACCATTCGTAGAGACATTTTGAGATGATGGAAGATCATGTGCATTATCATGTCTACTGACTCGCCGTAGGCTATATAGCATTCCCGACAGATATCTTGCGACAGCCGATATGCTTAATAAAGTAAGAATTAATGGTTCAACATGTAAATGAATCAAAGGGTAGCTTGTTTTGCCTAATAAATCAGCTAAATAAATGAGAAGACGGTCTTTGCTGATAAGCTAGCCCACTGTCAGCTAGCGAC
>NW_027468859.1:4684620-4687120 GCF_046254945.1 Alosa pseudoharengus
GGCCCTATCTCTCTCACTCTCTCCATTCCTCTCTTACTTTCCCCCTCTCTCTCTCTTTGTCCTTCCCTCTCTCTCTCTCTCTCTCTCTCTCTCTCTTTCCCTCTCTCTCCTCCTCCTCTAGTTTCCAGGATAAGTTCTACATCCTCTCCAGTGAGCAGGCCCTGCAAAAGTTCCTGACCAACCCGCGGCCCTTCCTGCTGCCGCCCATGCCCCAGCCTCCATGCAAGGTGTCTGTGATCGGACAGCTGTGCACGGGCAAGACCACGTTGTGCCAGCAGCTGGCGAACCACTATGGGGCTGTCGTCATCGACATGGAGACGCTGATGGAGCCCATGCTCGTCGCCATTAAGAAGGTGATATGAGAAAGAGTATTTTTGTTCCGCAACATTCTGGTGTCTTTTTTTAGGAGTTGGGAAATCATTCAAGTGTGGAGAGAAAGATGCAGCCTCAAAAGAACAAGGACTGATGTGTCTGAATGTTAAGGAGGTTTCATATATAATATATAGTATATAGAATATAGTGTGTCTGTGTCTGTGTCTGTGTGTGCGTGTCTCTGTGTGTGTGTGTGTGTATGTATGTGTGGTAGAGAAAGAGAGAGAGAGAGAGACAGAGAGAGAGGGAGTGATGTATATAAAGGGCCTGGGTCAGGTTTGTCATCTCCTGGCCCAGTTCTCAGAGCTCTTTGTGTTGTGTTGTTTGTGTAAAAGGGCTTGGTGTCCATGCTGTGTACAGAGGATGATTTTGCTCTCTGCATGTAAGTGACCAAGACCTTATTGGCTAATTGTGCTGATTACCAGATGGCTTGTCATTGTGTCCCCACTCCCCATCACAGGAGAGGCTGGACAAGCTCAAGCATGACACCACGGTAGCTGCTATTAAGAAGATTCAAGTGAAGAGAGAAGTGGATCACATGTTTGACACAGGTACTCACACAAACACACACCATGATATTCCTCAACCATATACCCCCCCCCCCCCCACACACACACACACACACACACATAAAGACACTGAATAAGCACACATTCTGTTCCCCACAGAAAAAGAGAAGGCAAAAGATGGTCAGCAGTCCAATGCGGATAGTAAAGACACAGCTGGATCAGGTCAGACCATCTGTCGTTGGGTTGAGTTGGGTTATGCTGTACTTGGCTGTGCTCTGTTGTTCTGTGCTGTGCTATGTTCTCTAGAGGGTAGTCAATCCAAAATATAGTGTAACCCAACATGTGGTGTTTTCTGGTAGCAAACTCTGACATCAATCCAGTGATTTACTGTACGGATGATTTTCCACCAACAGATAAGGCCTTAAGTGACAAGAGCAGTGATGGTAAGGTCAATGTTTTCTTTGAGCAATACAGTATTTGGTGTCATTTCTGTATCATATCAAACCGTTTGGAACAATTAGTTGAAAGTAGTGACTACAATACTTGAAAGTATTTAGTTTGTTGTAATTAGGGCTGTACTGTGTGAGACTCGAGTCTGAATTCAGTTCATTTTGTTTCTGATTCGATTCAGTTCAATTTATGTGAGCTTTATTGGTATGTCAATATTTTCCGCATTCACTAATTCTATTGTATTCTGTTCTGTTCTATTCTTATCTATTCTGTTATATTCTGTTTTTGTTCTGTTCTATTCTTATCTATTCTGTTCTACTCTGTTTTTTTTCTGTTCTATTCTATTCGGTTCCGTTCCATTCTATTCTGAACTGTTCTATTCTGTTCTGTTCTGTTCTATTCCTTTGAGCTTTATTGGCATGACAACATTTTATGCGTTACCAAGCCAGAATGAAATACCTCTGTGTCACTGTGTTTGCCCAGTGGAAGAGGAGGTAACAGAGGACCACCCAGAAGTGCAGGCTATCGTCAGGGAGACCCTGAAGGAGGCGGAGAAGAGCAGCGACCAGGCCCCGGTTGACTTCTATGTGGAAGTTTTACAGAAACGCATCCAAGAGGTACACACACACACACACACTCACCTTTGGCTTAACACAAGTAAAATGAGATAATAATTTATTCCTGTTTTTTGTATCATTTTTATTTGTATTATCATTTACTTCTAATAGAAGCACACTGTGTTTTTTGTAGACTGCTTAGGAAATATCTTGCACACTTGTGCTAGATAAGCAGATTAAATTGAAAGGAATAAACTCTTCGCTGGCTGTTGGTCTCCTTTACTCTACCCTTTTTGAATGCACCGGGAGTCTTTTTTTTTGGCTGATGCTTTTATCCAAATTGACTAACAAGCGCTAATTATTGCTGGGCCATGCTCCCTGTAGCAACTCAGGGTTAAGTGCATTGCTCAAGAGAACAGCGGTAGAAGCCAGGGATTGAACTCTCGACTTTTTTCTCTGGTAAAGAGCTAGCCCGGCTCCTTTGCCACCACACATTCACACCTCCACACCACCACCACCACCACCACACCAGCACCATCACACCACCACCAGCACCACCAAGATTCACTGGCAACTCTTTGTGTCTGGAATGTTCTAGATTGAGGCTGAGGA
>NW_027468859.1:4692120-5014620 GCF_046254945.1 Alosa pseudoharengus
TAGTCATTAAGCTCACTAGGATGTGTGTTTTTAGGGACAGGGGTGAGACATGATGTCTTCCACAGTGTTGGAACTTGTCCAAGGCGTAGACTCAGATTAAAGATGTGATTCAGTGGCTCCCCCAGTTCAGCAGCAGAGGCTTTGAGTAGCCTTGGACACAGTCTGTCAGGCCCCGCTGCCTTACTCGTGTGCAGTTTCTTTAGTTTAGCGCTCACTTGAGTTGCTGTGACGATGGGGGGTGTAAGGGGAGGGGAGGGGTGCATCTGGGATCTGTGTGTCTGATGGCTGTTGACTGAGGTCGTTGTCGCCTCATTGTTCATGATCACCGTGTGGGGGAGGGGTGCAATATCCAGTGATGGTGGGGGTACGATAGCCTGTGATGGTGGAGGTGAGTGTTGCACTGGTATTGAGGGGGTGTGGGGGTGGGGGCTTGGGGATGACCACCTCCTTGATGTCCCTGTCAAGGCTGCCAAAGTCGTGGACGCCTCAACAGGCACAGGCAAGGAGGCGTCAGGCGGGGGCAGGGCATGAGGTGGTGATGGTTTAGGTCGTTGGGCGTGAGGTGGTGATGGTTTAGGTCGTTGGGCGTGAGGTGGTGATGGTTTAGGTCAGGGATTCCCAAACTGTGGTACACGAGCTGCCACTAGGGGGTACGCGAGATGAAAAGGCCAATGGCGGAAAGGAGTTAAAAATGATTAATTAATTAATACTCTGATAAATTCATAAATAATACATAATTTCGAATTGGGTTATAATGATATGGAAACGTGAAACGTGAAAATGGGGTGGTGGTAGTGTAGTGGTTAAGGAGCTGGGCTAGCATGCAGTAGCCTGAAGGTTGTCGGTTCAATTCCCGGTTTCCACCGTTGTGCCCTTGAGCAAGGCACTTAACCCCAAGTTGCTCCGGGGACAGTGTGATCCCTTATAATATAGCTGACATATGTAAGTCACTTTGGTCAAGAAGTGTCTGCTAAATGTAATGTAATGAAATTAAAGGAAATCATTTGTAAACTCTATAATAGGGTATGTTTTCATTAAAAAATAAGCTACACACAATAGGCTGCACGTGATTTCCTGCGGGCAGCCAGAATCTGGCACGTTAGTTTCGTTGAAGTATAGGCTAGGTAGAAGGCTGCGTAAACATGGAAAACTGGCTAAAAACAGGGACACTGTCCAAAAGGCCTAATTAAAGCGATCGAAGAGGAGAAGCGAGAGAAACAGAGCAGGACACAGGTAACGATGGAATGGGATGGGGGGCAGACTAATGAAGGTGGAGATGGAGCGCAGGGGGATAAAAGAACGAGACAGAAAAGACTGCGCGAAGAAATCGAAACTGCCCAAAGCCACAGTGCGTGGTCTGCAGTGAGATGCTACCTAACCATTCTAATGTGGTTCTCCACTGTTTTTTTTAACGTGAGAGCTCATAGACCAGTTGCACATTTTGATTATGTTATCATGTAGGGCAGCTAATTAAACAACGATGCCTGGAATGCGTCAATAGAATGTGTTACTTTTTTATGTGTTGGATGGTGGGGGTACGCGAGCCGAGTCAGGATGTAGAAGGTGGTCCGCGGGGGAAAAAGTTTGGGAACCGCTGGTTTAGGTCGTTGGGTGTCACAGGGATGCAGAGCTGGAGAGACTGGGAGGCTGGGAGGTGGGGGTAGGGCAGGCACGCAAACAAGAGCCGTGTCTGAGTCAGCTGGGGGCGGTGGACAGACCACTCCCATTGGAGCTGGAGCAGGGCAGTCAAACCTGTTATAGAAGTGGTTCAACTGGTTCGCCCTGTCCAGGTCCCCCTCCACAGAGCTGCTGCTCTTCTTCAGGCCAGTTATCATTTTCCTGCTGTCCCATGACTCCTTCATGTTGTTTTCCTGCAACTTCTGTTCCACCTTCCTTCTGTAGTCCTCCTTAGCCTCTTGACTTTGAGTTCCACTTGCACTTAGCCTCTTGACTTTGAGTTCCACTTGCACAAGCCTCTCTGTACGCCATCTTTTTCCTATTAAGAAGGGTCTTGACATTGCTGGTTATCCAAGGCTTGTTATTGGGAAAGCAGCGTACAGTTCTGGTGGGAACAACAATGTCCATACAGAAATTCAGGTAGTCAGTTGTGCACTGTGTGACCTCCTCTAAGTCCTCTCCATTCTGTAACACACTGCAGTCAGTGCACTCAAAGCAGTCTTTCAGAGCCTCATCCGCTTCAGGTGTCCACTTTCTGAAGGTGCGTGTGGCAGCTGGTAGCCTCTGTACTTTGGGCTTGTACATTGGCTGGAGATGAATGAGGTTGTGGTCTGACTTTCCCAGAAGGGGGAAGGGGGTTTGCACTGTATGCATCCCTCACGTTTGCATACATGAGGTCTATTGTCCGGTTTTTCCTTGTAGGGCAGTCAACAAACTGGTAGAAATTTGTGAGTGTGGAATCCAGTGTTATGTGATTGAAGTCGCCAGAGATCACAAAAAAGGCATCACTGTGTTGTGTTTGAAGCCTTTCGATTGTGGATTGGATGACGTCACATGCTGTATCTGGGAGAGCTCGAGGTGGAAAGTAAACACAGACATAATCTCATTGTCATAATCACTCATAGGACGCTATCTTGCACTTTAGCGCAATTGACTTTGCGCAAATTGCTTTGTGGGCGGATCTTGGGCGCTGTTTCTATTTTACCGGCGGGATTATGAATGTTGCGCCCAACGCAAATCTAAAATGGGGTGATCTGTAGTAGCTACATTATTCATGAGTGTGGTTTGGGCGTAACGTGCAATAAACCAATCAGAGCGTCATCTCACATTCCCTTTAACAACAGGCACGCTTGTTCCATAGCGGATTGCTATTATGATGGCGGATTTGCCAGGCGCAGCCAGGAACGGTTCACAGCGCTATAGTCAGTTGGGAACAGTTTGCTATTGATTTTTCCTCTTGACAAAATGTAATACAGAAATGTCACTTTCCGATGTTTTGGGATCACTCTCACTGAATCACAAGGTTATGAATGCATGGTGATATTTTTGCAATGTAATCTAACATTACCTCACTATAGACAATGCAGATCTGTCAGATAAGCTCTCCTCTCCCGTGCCGCTGCTGGGGCATTTGGGTTAAATGGCATCGGCATGCAGTTCAACATCACATATCATTAAGTCCAGTAATATTTACTAGTTTATGTCATCAACACATCTGTGATTCGTGGAAATGTGTTCGCTAGATTTATACCTATTTTTTCACATCGGACACCACACTGATTTCCCTCGTGTAGCAATATTTGCCCTTGTAATTATGTATGGTTTGGAGAAATGGGAACTGCGTCGTATAGATGAGAGGAGCAAAGTGCATTGCGCAACACAGGCGCCCAAGCAAGCGCTCCTGCAGGTGTAAGCTACGGCTGTACCTTACCAACAGGCAACTCAACAACGAGAAACAGATTCCAAGTTGACCTAACTTTCCAACTCTGCACAGTATCCCATTAACTGCATGACAGTAGACTATTTACAATATATTATGTAAAGTAGAGTTTGTAAACACGTTATCATCAACTTAATGCACGCACAACTTTTTTTTGAGCAGGAGAGAGAATAACAATGAATAGACGCAGCAACTACAGAAATTGTAACCAAGGCTACTTGCTGCTTTCTTTTACTGTCTATGGTTGCTGGTTAACAGCACATAATAAGCTTTTTTAAGCGAATTCACAAACTCAAGACTTCAAGGCCATCATGGATATAAAATGTTTTTTGAAAGCAACAAAAGGATGGAGGGAACATAGCAAAGTTTGGAGTTATTTCAGATGGGCTACAACAAGGTAGGCAAAATTGTGGTGCTTGTCAAAACCTTAGCGCAGCTAGAATAATGCTTATAGGCTGATGTTAAAGCGCACACAGTTTAAAGCCATACACAACGGTAAATTGGAACAAAACTAAAGGTAACTTTAGCCTTTATAGGGCTGTATAAAGTTGTCCAAATTAATAGGTCGAAATTAGGCATTGTTGTTGTAAAGATATTGCATGTAGATGTACTATATAGGCTACTAAATTTTTAGTTGACCAATGAACAAACAAAACCTTGAAACGGACAAATATTATCAAGACTTTGAATGTTTCCATCTGCGCACAGGGTGTCTGTAGATCGGTGTGCATAGCATTCATTCATGCAGGCCTGTGGCCTTAAAATGGCATCTGAATTTGCGCCACTGACTTTAGATTTTCTGAAGTTTTCTTTTAGGTTTTCTGAAACTGCAAAATATCAACAGGGACCGTTTGCGCCGGAACACGCCCCCTCTTTTCGCTGAAACGCCCCCGTGGGCGCACATGTACCTGTGGAGGGAAAATTCCTATATGCGCTGACTGCAAAATAGGAAAGACAAAAGCGCGAGTGTCTCTGTAGGCAGCCTAGGCTCCGAGATCTGTAGGCAAAAACAATTGGTGCTACCAACCACTCCAATCAATCACCGACGAGATGCACGTTTAGGAGAGTTTCAATTGCACGGGAGGGAGGGGGAGGGAGTAGCGAGCTAGCTCTCTGTTTTGTTTGAATGTCAACAGTCGCTGATACAACCTTTAATTTACCACTCACATTGTTATTTGCTAGGCCTTAAAGCAATTTCAGGAGATATGTTTGAATGTAATGTCCTAATTGACCTAGCGCTCCACACCACACGGTCACCAGTTTCAAGTTTCAAGGAGGAGTCTGTAGGAATTGTGTGACCTCTTGAAACAAACTGGCTCCACTCCACTCCACTGGACCAACACCGCATTCATAAACTACACATATGCACACAGAAGCAAACACACCCTCACACACACACACACACACACACACACACACACACACACACACACACACACACACACTCACCTACATGAGTTGCAAGAGTAGTGGATGGAGTAGGAGATGGAGACAAATTGACAAGCGTGATTTATTTTTGTGGAGAGAATGTGCAGGACTGAGCGGCGGTCATATTTTGTACTGCTAAGCGGTACATCCAGCTTCGTTATATGGGGTCTTGTTTAATTATATGGAATCTTATTTTGTTTTATGGAATTTTATTTCATTATACTGTATGGACCCCCCCCCCCACACACACACACACACACACACTCTCCCCAGGCCCCAGCGTTGCGCCTCCTGCTGCTGGGGGTGCGTGGTGCGGGGAAGACTGCCCACGGGCGCTGGCTGGCAGAACAGCTGGGCCTTTTCCACCTGCAGTTCCGTGAGTGCCTGCAGGAGCTGATCCTGGCCAAGACGCAGCAGCGCGTTGAGCGCTCCGACGAGGCCGAGCCGCTCAAGGAGCCGCCCATGGAGCTGCACGCCCTCCAAAGGCAGTTGGAGGAACTGCAGCAGGACCAGGGCTCGGCCAAAGCAGAGGCGGAGGCAGCGGAGGGGATGGAGGCTGAGGGGGAGAGTGCTGCACAGGAGGTGTGTGTTTGGAGATTGTGTTTGGGTGTGTGTGTGTGTGTGTGTGTATATATGTAGTGTGTGTGTATGTTTGTGTGTGTGTATGTGTGTGTGTGTGTGTGTGTGTGTGTTTGTCTGTGTTTGTGTTGTGTGTGGGTATATGTGTACCGTATGTATGTGTATGTATATATGTGAGTATTTATGTGAGTATTGTTTGTGTTTGTACAATGTGTGTGTGTGTGTGTGTGTGTGTGTGTGTGTGTGTGTGTGTGTGTGTGTGTGTGTGTGTGTGTCTAACCAATTCGTAAAGCTCTGTTCTGTATCAACTCGAAACTCAGGTGACCCCTACCCTTGATATAATAATATAACTATTATGGTATGGTTCTTTGCTGCTGTCAGAACCTCTTTTATGGGAAGCAATATTTGAATCCTGCCAGCATATGTATTCTACTTGTCAATTCTGTTTAAGAGTTAAAATGTGTGTGTGTGTGTGTGTGTGTGTGTGTGTCTGCACATGTGTGTGTGTGTGTGTGTGTCTGCACATGTGTGTGTGTGTGTGTGTGTGTGTGTGTGTGCGTTCGTGTCTGTGTGTGTGTGTGTGCATGCATGTGTGTGTGTGTGTGTAGGAGCCTGAGGCTGAGCTGACGGATGATGAGGAGGCCATAAAGGCGTACTTGAAGGAGGGAGCACCTTTGCCGCAGGAGGTGCTGGAGATGGTGCTGGTGCAGTGGTGGGAGCAGGAGCCCTACAGGTAACACACAGGCTCCCAACACTGAATTCCTCCCTCCCTCCCTACCCACTGCACAGGGTGTAAAATCCATGGCAACTTCACAGGGAACTCGATCGCTAAAAAGGTTTTATTTGGAATGCCCTGTTAGTCTTAGGTTGCCAAAGAGATGCTTGGGTTCACGAGACGCATTATCCATTCAGAACAGTGGAGGGTAGTTAGCTTGCTAACGTTAGATAGTTGGCTCACACAATACTTCAGACGTATTTTGGGATTACAATAATGGCTTTTTTAGAATGTACAGTGTCTATATCTCTCTAACTAATCCAAGCATAAAAAAGCCAATCAAATGACGTTTATCTGCAAATATAGCCGTCTCGGACCATCTACTGAACTCTGAGCCCCACCGTAACCTTCCGGTGAAGTGATGTAGCTATGTTCCCTAGCTCCCTACACACTGTGCAGTTCCCTTTGGACTGAACACCATCACTCCCTATGGAACGGAATACCACTTAACAAATCTGAACACTCTGTACAGTTCACTTCGCAGTCCACTAGGAGTTGATCGGAACGCACCCACACACATACACACACACACACACACACACACACACACACACACACACACACACACACACACACACACACACACACACACACAGACACTCTCCTAACCCCAAGGTCTACTGCTTCATCCTGGAGGGCTTCACACACGTACACACACACAGACATACACACACAGACTATTTTTCCCTCTCCTAATCCCTAGGTCGACAGGCTTCATCCTGGAGGGTTTCCCCCAGAGTGCAGAGGACGTACACTTCCTGGTAGAGCGGCACCTTTTCCCCGACGCCACACTCATCATGTCGCTGGACGTTGGTGACGTGCTGACCCGACTCCTGCCCCCACTGCTCACACGCTGGAGGAGGAGTCGAGATCGCAGCAGAGACATGCAGCGCCAGGTCAAGGAGCTGCGCGCCAAGATCAGGGTCAGAGGTCACATGTTCTCACAGTGGGGTCAAAGTTTGAAGGTCAAAGTTTAAAGGTCAAAGTTCAAAGTTTAGGGGGTGGGTTGGATGTGTGACATCTGCATTGCTATAACATGTTCCTCTTGGTTTCACAAAAAGAAAACACTGAATGGGATCACATGTAACATGTAAAGGTGCTATATGGAGTTCTTTTTTGTTTAAACATCCAAAAATGTTTAAACAACCGTAATATCCAAAATGCCTATGCTCCCTGTTGTTAAAATATCCACTGAAGTTAGCATGCAAACTACCTGAGCTAGCACCAAGCCAGCTCTCCTGTAATATCACGTGTGGACGCTGCATTACAGTTTTTTTGCCCATTGCTTACACGCTAAAAACAAATGCTTAGACCAAAGCCTCAATACCTAAACTTCTTAGCCTGACGTATCCATACTCAAAATTCTATTCAGAATTTGAGTCTGGAACCAAAGCGTTGGGACGTGATTATGGGGCATGTTTCAACTGATACAGGGGGGGAAAATGCCTCTGCACACAATTGGATAGACCTAACCAATCAGAGCAACGAAATAGCCTACAATGAATCCTGCAGAGAACAGTCAGAACATCTTTCTTCTCAACAAATGCCTTAATCTCTTCTCTAGCAACAAGCTTTTTGCTGTAAACAAATTCAACCGAAGCACGCTCAGGTCACGCGAATGAATCGGAATATATTGTGTTTACAATTGTGTGTGTGTTTCTTGTGTTTACATGTGTGTGTGTGTGTTTCTTGTGTTTACACTTGTGTGTATGTTTCTTGTGTTTATATTTGTTTGTGTGTTTCTTGTGTTGACATGTCTGTGTTTCTTGTGTTTACATATGTGCATGTGTTTCTTGTGTTTACATTTGCTCCAGGAGGATGCCATTGCTAAGAGGAGAGCTGAACTTATGGCGGAGCATGATAAAACCCAGACCCTGTCCAGTCAGGTAGGACACCCTCTCCCTCCCCCACACCATCTCCCAGCCCTCCAGCCCCTGTGCTGCTGACTCACTCCAAGTGGACATTGGAGACCGCTCTTCCTTCAAGAAGCTCTTGAACACCCAACTCTGCCGGGAGCACCTCCTCTCCTTAGCACATCTCAACACATCTAAATAACTCAGCACACTTAGTCCGCACTTACCATGAACTACTGCTGTAGTAGTTTTGAGAATTTCAGTTCTGATCTGAGAAATGCACCAAAATGACTGAGAAACAAATTGAATTAGGGTCAGTGGTCTCTAAATACTGGAAACAGGCCTCTATGAAAATAATCATTATTGGCAGCCCTACATTATATGCCCCAGCTCTGTAAATAAAACTCAGCCGACTGCTTGAAAACACCCCCCCACACGCTGTCTCTGCCCATGTCCCAGGGTTCCACACAACACTTCCTCAGACCGACCCTCCCTCATGCTGGTATATCAGATAAACTGGCCCGTTGTATATTATGGCCCGAAAAAGTCATTTTCCACAAAACTTAATTTATTACATTGTAATGAACCCTGGCTTTTAGTAGCCTCACACACTTGGCTTCAACCAGTTAGCACCATAGGTGAACTCAGCTACCTCATGCCAGTTATTGGCGGATAAACAGACCCCCTACATGCCCTTTTACTTGCTCCAGGCCAGCGGTCAGTACAGATGTTGAACCCTGCCCCTGCCCCATTTCTGCCCTCAGCTGCTGGAGGACCTGGACTCGGAGGGCAAGTATGAGGAGGGTGATGGGGATGACGAGTGGGAGCAGGAGCTGGAGGCACAGCTGCTGGACGAGTTTCCCCCAGAGGAGGACGACGACCAGGATGACGAAGAGGAGACGGAGGCCAGCGCCGTGGAGCGCCTACAGCAGGAGACCAGAGACCGCTTCGACACGGACAACAACAACCTCACCATGATAGGGGTAGCCATTTTAGTGCCAACTCTTTGAGTGTATGAATTGCACATACACTGCTTAGGTAGATAGATATGAGGCAGAGATCAGAGATGGCTTTGACACCAATGACAGTAACCTCACTATGATGGGGAATGGATATGGGGCATCTACCTATAGATAGATAGAATAACCTCACTATGATGGGGAATGGATATGGGGCATCTACCTATAGATAGATAGATAGATACAGTAGATAGATAGAATAACCTCACCATGATGGGGAATGGATATGGGGGCATCTACCTATAGATAGCTAGAATAACCTCACTATGGTGGGGAATGGATATGGGGCATCTACCTATAGATAGATAGATAGATACAGTAGATCGATCGATCGATCGATCGATAGATAGATAGAATAACCTCACCATGATGGGGAATGGATATGGGGGGATCTACCTATAGATAAGATAGATAGATAGATAGATAGATAGATAGATAGATAGAATAACCTCACCATGGGTAATGGATATGGGGGGGATCTACCTATAGATAGATAGATAGATAGATAGATAGATAGATAGACAGATAGATAGATAGATAGATAGATAGATAGAATAACCTCACCATGGTGGGGAATGGATATGGGGGATCCACCGATAGATAGATAGATAGATAGATAGATAGATAGATAGATAGATAGACTAGCCTCACCCTGATATGGGTACAGAGAAAGGGTGGGGTGGGGTGGTTTGTTAGTCAGTTGAATGTCAACTTTAGGTGTCTATGCTGTACATATTATAAATGACATTAGAGAGACATGATAAGTAGATATCAGAGATTGGAGACCATTTCAACACGGTTGACAACAGCCATACCATGACGGGAGTAGAAAGAAGTACAGAGACGGAGACGTATTGGGGTTTCATATGGTGCAAGAATGTACCATGTGAACAGGACGGAATCGGCTGAATTAAAAGTGACTCACTGTATTTATCAATTTCCAGGATTAGTTGTGATTATGTAAAATTGTCTTTCCTAGTAATGCAATACATTAGGTGTGTATTTGTGTTTACATACAGCATGTGTGTGTGTGTGTGTGCATGTCTGTCTCAGGAACAGCTGGCTGATAGCCAGATCCCACAGATCATGGTGAACGCGGGCCGTAAGCCACGGATCGTGCGCTACCAGCTGCTGCAGAAGGTGCGGCCCCTGCTGCTCAACCGAGAATCCCTGTTTCTGCGGGGCCAGCCAATCAGCACCAGCCTCGCCACCAAGCTGCTCCTCAACTGCTACAGATACACCAGCGCCTTCGGCCGCTGGGACCCTGTTAGGGTGAGTAAAGACACACACGCACACACACACACATACGAATACATGCACACAAATACACACATATACACATACTCATACATACATACATACATACAAACATACACACACTATACTGTACATTACACACACACACAAACACACACACACAAATGTGTGTGTGTGTGTGTGTGTGTGTGTGTCTGTGTGTGTAATTCCCGTGTGTGTGTGTATGTGTGCATCACCAGTTTGCGGAGGGAGACCTGATCCAGCCGATGCAGGGTCCATCCAACCCCAGCTACCCTGTGCTGCTCAACCAGTTCATCTACTTCTTCTGCTCCAAAGCCACGCGCAGCGCCTTCCTCAAGAACCCACTCAAGTACCTGCGCCAGCACCCGCCCCACCCCTCGTCACCCATCAAACTGGCCGTCATCGGCCCGCCCAAGTCAGGAAAGAGCACAGGTCAGGGGGCCGAAGATCGAGATTATAGAATTGCACAAGCAAAGCTATCACACACACACACACACACACACACACACACTATGTCTCTCTAAAGGTTTTGACACACAGGACAACTGTTTGAGCAATGTGGTCAGACCCGAGTATGACCACTTTCTAATGCCTGGCAACACGGTTGGAAAATGTTGCCTTGCGGATGATCAACACCCTAGCAGTTACGTAAGGGATAACGGCCGCCGAGGTGTCCTGTTATACGGAATTAATGGACAAGGGCGAGGGGCAAAAACTCCCCGACGCGCAGCGGAGGGGAGTTGCCTCCGCCCAAGTCCATTAATTCCGTATAACTGGACACACCTCGAAGGCCGTTATCCCGCTTATCACCCGGTTGCCACTAAACACTGGAAACACGCGGTTCTGTTTAAAAAGAAGCTCACTGGTCCAGCTTGTTGTACAACTTTAGCATGGACAGTTAGCTTGTTTACAGTTGATTCCATTGTTGGGAAGCCTGCAACCAAAAGATTCTAGAGCGCTGCAACCGTCGTCCTACTATGGTTGTTATAGTTACCATTCATAAGCATTGATATGGAACGGTGTCCTGTTATTCAGAATTAAAGGCCACCCGCCAGCCAATCAGAAAAGAGTATTTCTTATCTCCGGGTGATAAATAACAATAATGTAATGGCTAAAAGTATCTAAAAAGGTCTAAGTGAGAGAGATTACACTGTGTTGACTCGCTACGAACAAATCCAACATCCATGTAGCGATTGCTTCAGTTTGTTATCTAAATGCAAGTAATAGCGTTGCAGTCTGAGTCTATTCATACAGACACCCAAGCAGCAAAGCAGGCAAAGGCAGGCAAGGCAAAGGTAAATGAGAAAGTGTGAATGCAGTTGGTGCAAATCAAAACAGTCAACAAAGACTACACTCCCTACTCACCCCTCACTCACCCTCATTCATTCACTAATTCATTCATTCATACAGACCAACAAAATAAAAAATAATAAAATAAATAAAAAATACAAGTACAAGACAAGACATTCATTTCATGGAACATGGCCCATGAGCTCTACAATGATTCTATACAATTCCTATCGAAGTATAACATGATCAAAGCAGCAGGAAAAACAGAAATCAGCAAATACAATCCCATGGCTTAGATTCCCGGTAGCTTACTCTGATAATGCTCAACACTTCCCTGTTCTCGATATAACAAAATAAACAAACACCTTTCATCATTCTCACCCCATTTTCTCTCTCTCTCTCTCTCTCTCTCTCTCTCTCTCTCTCTCTCTCTCTCTATCTCTCTCTCTCTCTCTGCTGCAGTGGCGAACATGTTTGTGCGTGAGTACGGTATGGTGCGCCTGTCCCTGGGCTCGGTCATGAGGAGTGTGTTGACCGAGCAGCCCCACACCGAGTTGGCCATGCATATACTCGAGCACCTGAAGCAGGGAGCCACAGTGCCCGACGAACTGGCCATACAGTGCCTGGAGGTGGCCCTCATGGACCTCACCTGCAGCACACGCGGGTATGGGCAGTGTGTGTGTGTGTGTGTGTGTGTGTGTGTGTGTGTGTGTGTGTGCCCTCGTGGACCTCACCTGCAGCACACGCGGGTATGGGCAGTGTGTGTGTGTGTGTGTGTGTGCTTGCCTCTCCTGCAACCATGCATATGGGGAGTGTGTTCTTAACATACTTTGTATTGAGAAACACCCTATGTGTGTGTATGTATGTGTGTGTGTGTGTGTGTGTGTGTGTGTGTGTGTGTGTGTGTGTGTGTGTGCAGGTATGTGTTGGATGGTTTTCCTGTGTCCAAGCAGCAGGCAGTGCTGATGGAGGAGCGTGGCATCATCCCCATGTTCATGGTGGAGATGGAGCTGGACACTGTGGACGTCCTCAAGAGGGCCTTGAAAGACAAGCTAAAACACACCAGGTCAGACCACGGCCCACCACAGGTTTAGAGGACCATTTATCGGTCACTGTACATTAATCCTCTCTCGTTTTCCTCTCTCTCCCTCTCTCTCCTCTTTCCCTTTCTCTCTCTCTCTCTCTCTCTCTCTCTCTCTCTCCCTGTTTTTCCTTCCTCCCTCTCTTTCTCCATCCACCCCCCCCCCTCCTCACACACACACACACACACACACACACACACACACACACACACACACACACACACTCCAGGCCCTACCCTGAGCACAACAGTGCATCCATCATGGCGCTGCGCTGCTCCTGTTACAGACAGGAAGGGGAGGCCGTGAGGCAGCACTATGAGCTCCAGCGCCACAACCGGCTATCGCTGGATGCCCGACGCAGCAAGTGGTGGCTGTGGACCCGCGTGCTGGATCACACGCGCCTCTGCATGACCAGCATACACACCTATATGGATCGCATACGCAATGGTAACACACACGTGTACACACACACACACACACACACACGCACACACACACACACACATTCTCACACTCACACACACACACTCACTCACACCACACTCACACTCTCATTCTCACTCTCACACAGACCCACACACATGCACACACTCACTCACTCACTCACTCACTCACTCACTCAAGCCACTCACTCCAGCTCACTCTCACTCTCACTCACACTCATATGGGACACTGGGAATGGTTTTCCAACAGTCCTGAAGGAGTTCCTATACATGTTGAGAACCTTTTGTTTGATTTTTGTTCTCTCATATTACTGTAATTGGGAAGCATTCCAGGTGCCTATTCCATGAAATGTTGATGTTACTGTAATACTGCAGTTATAAAGGTAAATGGAGGCCATTTTGAAGAATTTAATATACATACAATATATATATATATATATATTTTTTTTTTTTTTTTACAGAAGACAAAATATGCTTCATGAATCAGATTCTTTAGAGTAGCCTTGAAATGGCTGTTCCTCTCTTAGGTTTTTTGTTCTTTCCATCGAACCATTTAACTGGCCACCCATCCAAGTTATAACTCAGAGTTGTAACTCAGAGTAACCACTCAAACCATGCTTCCTGTAAATTTGTCCTTTGGACAAAAGTGTCTGCTAAACACCATTACCATAACCATAACCATACATGTAAAGTGTCTGCTAAACACCATTACCATTACCATAACCATACATGTAAAGTGTCTGCTAAACACCATTACCATAACCATAACCATACATGTAAAGTGTCTGCTAAACACTATTACCATAACCATAACCATACATGTAAAGTGTCTGCTAAACACCATTACCATTACCATAACCATACATGTAAAGTGTCTGCTAAACACCATTACCATAACCATAACCATACATGTAAAAAAAGTATTTCCCCATATTCTGTCTCCTTATCTGTGTTGATATCATGCATGTCCATATCTAGCTGGAGTTGTAACTCAGAGTAACTACTAAGAAAATATTTTCTGTAAAATGTTACTGTACAATTTCTCTTTGGGAAAATGTGTGTCTCTCTCCCGTATCTTATCTGTGTGGTTACAGTAAACTCAGCCCAATGCCCTCTGCCCTCAGGAAAGGCGGCAAGTATCGCCCACCTGTGTGTCTCTCCCCGGGAGCTGCAGGGTCGCCTCGGGGAGTTTGGACAGTACTGCCCAGTGAGCCTGGCTCAACAGCGACACCTGGTGGACTGTTCCCACACCAGCTCCCTGGAGTTGGCCGCAGAGTACCGAGGTCACTACTACAAGATGGCCACCAAAGAGTGCCTGCAGGTAGGACCATAGACAGTAAAAGGGTAGGACTGAGCAATAGGTTAAAGGTCAAATAAAGACCTCAGTTTTATGGGACAGAGAATTTGTGGTTTGGGGCAACAATAAGTGCGTTGGTTCATTTACAAGAGTTGTTTACAGAATCGTATTAATCACTTTGATAATTTTCACATAATAAACAAATTAATCATAGGTAGTGTTACAGTCTGCGTGTGGCCCATTCATGCAGTTGTCTACTCTGGAGTTTTATCGGTTGCTTTGTTGACAAGACGAATTCATTTACTGTAGGTGCCACTGTGACAAAAGTATTTTGCATACGAGGTGCATTCTCATACAACAGAAATGTTACAGGGCTCCATGTATTTATTTACTGTACCTGTACTATTGTTTACATGTATATATTTATTTACTGTAACTGATCCATTGTTCATATTTACGTTTCCGTTCTCTGTTACTCAGAAATTCCTTGAAGCTCCAGAGTGCTTTGTGATTCCCGGTTGCCCGTACTCTCTCCCCCCTCCCCACCTGTTGCCACGGAAACTGACTGTGGCACAGGTGAAGAGTCGGTTCCCCCAGCAGGTGGAGCTGAAGGGCTATTGCCCCGTTACTTACGGCGATGGGAAGCAGAGGTACAGCCATTCACAGCCAATTACTGTAGTTACTCCAGTTGATCGAAGATAACAGCATTAAAAACTCAAAGACACTGTTTGTTTCCGCCCACATCTAGATGAGAAGCCCACATGCTTATCAAGGCACTTATACTTTAAAATTTGAAGCACCATGTTTGCACACATTATGTAACATAGTATAACACAAACTAACAGCCTTTGTTGAAAAGTAATTTGATTGTGGTATTTCATCGCAAGGTCATGTAGAGTCTCTTAGTTACTGGCAACCTGTAGATTTAAACAAAACACTTACAGTAAGGTCATGTTTCTAAGCCATGTTGTTTGGGCACATTCCCACTGATATTTGGCAACAATCTTTCAGTGGGGGGCGCTGTGGCTCAACTGGCCACAGCGCCCATATACGGGTCCAAGCGTCCACGGGGACCGTGTCATTTCCCGATCCCACCCCGTCTCTCTCCCACCATTCCCTTTCAGTCTCTCACTGTCCTATCAGAAATAAAAGGCGAAAAGCCCACAAAAATATACTTTAAAAAAAAATCTTTCATCAGCAGGCAAACAATTGGTCACGGCACTTCCGAACAGGCATGTGATCACCTGGCAACATTACTCAAATCCATTTTCCATTTGCCGTCGCCTTCTGACTGTCTAAGTGCCCAAACTTGGTCTCTGTGGTAGTAAGTGTGCATCTCTGTCCAGGTACGAGGCGCTGGTCAAGGGGAACATGGAGTTTGCCTTAGAGTACCGGGAGAAGATGTACACCTGCGAGAGTGAGGAGAAACAGGAGAGGTTCCTCAGGTAAGCTCTGACCTGGGAAAGCACAAACTTTGTAATTCCCACTCAAAAATCTAGTAAAGGGCAGGCAAACGCCTGTGAATGTTTTGGAAATGGGTATACTGTTTTAATCATAGGCATGCAGAGGCATTTATTGCATGTGTACATATACACCAGAAAGTTTATGTCATAATGTCTGTAAATATTGTATTTCTGTTTTGCTGTTACAATGTATGCTGTTTAAATGCACTTAATGAAAGAGGCTTATGTTAATGTTAATTATGCCATTCTCTCTCTCTGTATCTTTGTCTCTCTCTCTGTCTCTCTCTCTCTCTCTGTCTCTCTCTCTCTCTCTCTCTCTCTGTCCATCTTGTATCAGGATGCCTGAGTTGTACTGGGACCAGAAGCTCCCCCATAAGCTGCCTCCGCTAGGAGAGCCCGTCCAGCTCACCTCTCTGCCCATGCTGGGCTACCTGGAGCAGGTCGGAGTTCTCATCACAATACCACACAACTTAAGTTTTTAAGTTTTAAACTTTGGAATTAGTTCCATATAGTAACTGCAGTGCATACTTAAACTCATCATTTATTGGATCATAATACTGATATTACTGTATACACACACGGCCGGCGATGCGATGGCAGATTAATGGCTAAATTGAATAGAATCTATTGAAGTGAATGGTGCAACACATACGGCAAATGGAACGACGGTCTTCGCATCGCTCTAATCGGCCCCTTTCTATTTTTCAGGGCGATTTTTATATTCATAATAGAAAACAGCTGTATGGTCAGTGTATCGCCACTGAATCGATGGGTGATTGCATTGCCAGTAGTGTGTGTAGTAAAGCGATTAACAGAATTCCACCGTCACGTTTGACTGTCACATCGCCGGCCGTGTGTGTTGGGCTTTATTGTCCATGTATCTAACAGGAATCACACCATGGATATGCAGATGCATAACACTGGAATGTGTGGAATGCAAAAATGTATACTAATTCCAATGAGTTCATTTTTTTGTGTGTGCACACATGCCTATGTAGGGTGTGGCAAGGTCCATCATTAAGGCGATGACTTCAGTGGGCTGTATGAAACCCAAGTTCCCCTTCTTAAGTGTGAAGAAATCTGCTCTGCTGTATGTGGCTTTTTACCTCAAAGGTAACTCAATTACCTTCCTCTGAGATAGAGAGAGAGAGAGAGAGAGAGAGAGAGAGAGAGAGGAAGAGAGAGATAGAAAGTCATTATAGTATAACATCTTAATCAGTTTGTATAAGCACCACGCTTGGAGCACTGGCCTAACGAGCCTTGCACATTAACTTCAAATTAAGTTACAATATGTGTGCCAAATGACATCATGCCTCAGGTTATCATATTCCATGAATTCTCAAAGATAAATAAGCTCTCCAACACACTTCTCTCTCCCCAATCAACATTTCATCAACTCAGAATTAACAAGATCTATGTTCACGTTTGTGAAGAGACCTAAAAATTCTGAATTCAATAACCACCATTCTATTCAATTGATTTTCATATTTTGATAAATGATATAAGATAGACAGATCTTGTTAATTCTCGGTTGACAGTTTCCCTCTCTCCTGATGTTCCTACTGTCTGTGGTCACTGCTGCTTTTTAACCCAGATGTGTTCCTATTTTTCTTTAATGATCTTCTTAAGAAGCAGAACCAAAAGTTGAATATGTGATGTTTCACGTTTCCTTTCAGAGAAGCAGTACACACCAAATGTGTGAAAGTCTGAACCGCAGTCTTTCTTCCACTTCCTTATTCTGCCTCACCCTCAAGTGCTGGTTCTTATCTGTAACATTGCACCAATGTGTTACGGGCATTCAGATTGAGAAGAGTCTTGTGTAGATAGACATCTATCTGTTTACATTTACAATCTCTGTTCAGTTTTTTTTATTTTATTTTACAAAGCACCTTGATTCATTCTGTTGTTGCTTTTAATGTGCAGTGTAAAGATTACTTGACTTGACTTTTCTCATTAACAATCTCCTCATCAATTAATTCATTCATTCATGAATTCATTAATTTTCTCTCTTCCTTTCACACCCCCTCTCTCAGCTTTTAACCCACGTCTCTCCGACTACACCCGCAAGAAGTACAAGCGTCAGCTGGCCCAGTTTGAGGAAAACTGTGAGCTCATCACCTACCTGGGCTCCACCATGACAGTGAAGTACCGAGAGCCTCAGCAGCAGCCCATTGACTTTGAATATAAACTGCAGCGCTTCCTGGCTCTGGGGACTTGCTGTGGACTAACTCAGCTGTCTGGCAGATAAAACAAAAGCATTTTAAGACTCTGATTGTGTGGTTTTCATGCAGCAAAATATGTTTTATTTTATTTTTTGTCCCTTAAAGAGATTTTTGTCTGGCATGTGGTCCTCATTTCAGTGTCATAGACCTATGTAACTTTTTATTTCCTGTAGGGATTAAAGGAAATGTAGCCTACAATACGTTGTAGATTGATTTTATTATTGTGCATAAACATATTGTTATTGATGGAGGGGGTTAAACAAAATACACAGTTCATGTGAAACCGCTATTACAATATTGGATTATTCCAGAGAATTTCTAATATATATATTTTTTTCAAACAATAATAATCTTACAGATGATAACAAGCAGAGGTACAAAAATATATCAACACAAAGAGGACATAAGATCTGAACATATGCATAGTTCTGTTAGTGTCCATGTAGAATTTGACTTCATTTTTGAAAGCTGTAAAACATGAATATGAAATGTTCCCAATAACAAGAGCAGATTTATCGTAAACGTATAATTTCTATTAAAGCCTACATTTTCATAAATATTATATTATTTTTATTTTGAGGGTCTTTACGAGTGTACGTCACGTCCGCTTGGTTACTATGGATACTTGACGTTTGTTTACAACTTCACGCTGTCGCCAGTGTTGCCAGATTGATGTAAAACGTTTGGGATATGTGCCATGGCTTCCAAGCAGCTTGTAGAGGTTGTTGGTCTTATGAAAGAGCATCATTTTCAAATGGCGAAGAGCATTGCTGAGGTAAACGTTTTTGTCAGTGATAGCTGTTGTTTATGGAGAAACAGGAAAACAATTGAATATCATCCAATAACTTCCTCTTGCTGATCCAGGGATTGAAACAGAAGTTTTCATCTTCATTCGCAGATCCGACCATTCATCCGCTGCTAGAGTGCGATTGGCATACATATTTAAACAACAAGAAAAGGGTAAGTATAGCCTCGAGAGTTTGTCAATGTCATTTTATTATGCAATGTTAGCCTTCAGAAAATCCTCAAACGTTACGCTAAATTCACCGGTAACTGATTTAGAGCGCAGTCAGCTCACTCTAATCCTCTAATCATGCGTGAGTGTTGCGGTGATTGATGATCTTCTGTATACCATGGCCAGGAGCTAAGAGGAGAGGTATGGCAGTTCGATGCTCCCCTAATGGTATACCTCAGTGGCCGGTTGATTGGAGACGAAAAGGAGTTAGCTCGGTGGGCACACGAGGTCTGGGGTTTCACCCTCCACCGACCCCATGCGCTGAACCTGGCCCTTGCTGAGGACTACTACACCAACCACCTGCGTGATACGGGGGCAAGTTGTACACATAGAGACAACCAGATAAACAAAGCCATGCTTATACAGTTTTTCTCAGTCGCTTTGGTGCTTTTCTCAGATCAGAATGAAAATTATCATAACTATTAGTTCAACCTCCACAACGTTTAGTCATTTGTGCACATCATAGTCCTTCCTCTGAACAAATTGCAAATGCCTTTGGACATGTATCAGTTGCTTTGTCATGTCAGTCAAAATGAACTATACTTATGGATGCTGAATAGTCGTTCCCAATAAAACTAATAGTCTTCATTTCATTGCTTGAGTCATTACATACAAAATTGGTGAACTAGTTATCAAATTCTAATGCTAGAATTGCAAAGAGCATATACAGTAAAAATGTGAAACGTACATATTCAGTGTCTTGTAGGCCTACTCACTTACTCTCCTAACTACAGCAATTTCTAACTATACTGTAGTTTTCAAATGACTGTACAAGTACTGTATAGTGCTGTCTTGAGCATGTTCAGGCAGTGTCACCGAGTTCTGACCCGAGTTCACCGAGTTCTCTCTGACCCGAGTTCTCACCGAATTCTTTTTTTGCATGGAAAAACACTGAGAGAATAAACTGCCATAATGAAAACATGACAAAGCCATTTACTATCTTGTTCATAAACGATGGTGTGAAGACTTCTCATTTTGATGACACTGGCAGTTTCATTGACATAAATACTTGCTTTTGAGGAATGGACTATCCATTTTGAGCAACTGACGTGCTTTTGCAGGTTATCCACTAGGTTTTGCAGTTTGCACTAATTGTTTTGAGAAATGCACTAACTGCTGTGCAAATGTTAATAGTGATGTGAGAAACGCACCAAAGCGACTGAGAAAAACTGTATAGGATAATACGACAATATTCTATGCTATAATCCTGTTACAATACTTCATTTATGTTTATTTAAATATTTGCTGGAACCAATAGTCATGTGTCGGTGATTGTGGTAGGTAGGTAACTGTCCAAGCAATTAGTGCAGTTAATGAGATGATAGCGGATGATTTCAGATTTATGGTTATATTGTTTGTTTAGCAGATGCTTTTATCCAAAACTTTACAACTTAACTGGATAGATGCTAGTTAAAATGTACATGTCTATACATACTGGGTAAATCATTCCTCCATGGAGGAACCATGAACAAGTCTTGACTGTGATGTTGATAGTTAAAAGGAAATGGGATTTTCTCTGTGCAGCACATGTTTGTGTACATGGATGTGGAGATCAGAGGAGTGGTTGCTGGGCGACTATTATTTGAGGTGAGACAACGTTTATCAGACCTGAGAGCAACCAGATAAAAAAGAAAATTAATGAGTTTCATTCAGATACTTAATTAAAATGTTTGTGTGTGTGTGTGTGTGTGTGTGTGTGTGTGTGTGTGTGTGTGTGTGTGCATGTTTTCCAGCTGTTTTGTGATATATGTCCTAAAACGTGTGCAAATTTCCGAGCTCTGTGCACAGGAGAGAAGGGTCTATCTGACAGCGACCTCATGCTCGCCTACAAAGGCTCCTTAATTCACAGAGTTGTACCTAACGGATGGATCCAGGGAGGAGGTATTTGTCACACACACACACACACACACACACACACTAGCATACTTTTTTTTATAAAACATTGAAGCACTCCTCAATCCTAGGGCCTAATATGCACTCAGAGAAATGGCAAATGTGTGTGTGTGTGTGTGTGTGTGTGTGTGTGTGATATGATCTTCTCCTGTTTAAGACATCAACCCTGCTGGGAAAGGCAATGGTGGAGAGTCCATTTATGGCCCAACATTTGAAGGTATTGCTGACCCTTTTGCTAACTTCTTACTAGTCAGTTTCGCCTTGTGACGTTAACACATGGCCACACACACATTTGCGAAGTCACAGGTGTTCTAAACCACAAACATTCACTTTGACTATTTCTGATTTACGAGGAAAAGAGGAATAAGGCCCCAGAAAGCAGAGCTACTTTTTGTCTTGTCCACTGCTCATGATGCCTTGGCACCTGTATGGCCCCCTTAATTTCTTTTTCAGTTTATTTTTTGGGCAATTAGAGAGCAGGCAGGAAGCAAGTGAGGGGGGTGGGTAGTGGCTTTAGGCCGGACTCAAACCTGGAATCTTGTGGGCACGTAGTGCTGACACCTACGCTGCTCTACAGCTCCCATGACAGACGATGTTATTTCTGAAAAAGTTGCTCTGCACACCCACTCGTAGATGAGAGCTTTGCTGTATCACACAACAAAAGAGGCGTTCTGGGAATGGCCAACCAGGGTCCCCATAGCAACGGATCACAGTTCTATGTCACCCTGCAGCCGGCACCGTGGATGGATAGGAAATACGTGGCATTTGGGTAAATATGCACATTTATGTTGCTGTGCCTTTTAAGCACTATTCTGTTCTATTTTGACTTGATATAATGAAATTCTTTGTTGTGCTCTTGACCTCATCCTCACTTCAAGATGCAGTATGATGTAGAGGGCAAGTGTGTGTGTGTGTGTGTGTGTGTGTGTGTGTGTGTGTGTTACTTCTTCAGGCAACTGGTTGAGGGCACTGAGGTACTCAAGAGTCTGGAGGACGTGCCCACCCAGAACGAGAGACCCAAAGTGGACTGTAGAGTGAAGGACTGTGGAGAGTTCCAGCTATGACTTTCAAACACACACATACACAGCTACATTTACACTGGTTTCTGTGTTGTTGTTCTTTTCCCCAAAACTCACTAATACCTCATTAGTTTAGAGTTTAAACATTAAAATTATACAAACCTAAAGTGTTTTAGTGTGTCATGTGTACAAACTGTTTTTATGTGTAGAGAGGGAGAGAAAGAGAGAGAGAGATCAGGGGCCGTATTCACAAAGCTAGGAGTACTCCTAAATCGCACTAAAAGATTTTAGCTTGGAGTTTTCTTTTAAAAGTTATTCACAAAGCCTTTCAGACCTACTCTTAGTAGGGAAAAATGACAGCTCCTAAACTAAGGGTGCATTGAGAGCACCTCGGAATGACATGGACCGCCCCCATGGCTACTTTGTTTTTCCGACAGCAAGTGTTCAAGTGCTTTGCCATTGAATGTGTGACAAACACGGATGCCACAACAAAGGGTAAAACATACACTCACTAATCCTAAACAAACAACTGTATTTGCTTAAAATATAGTGTAAGATGCTCGTGAAAGAAAGATGACCGCTAGGTATGAGTGAGTCTTGCCTAGCGTTCATGGGCTTCGGAAAAACCTTTCTCCGAGTGAAAACATCATCATTCCGCGTCATTCACGTCACTTAACGTGTGAGTCAGAGGTCGGAAACTGGGGCTAGATTTTGCTAACAGAGTTGCCCAGTTAGGGGCTCGTCATCACTTTTGTCGTCACGTTGAAGTTCGTTTGTAGTCCATGTGGCCTTTCATGTCCAACAGTTTTAGTGTGAACTTGGGAATTTGCCCTTTCTATCACTTGGAAAGCTGCATATCTTTCTTTCACGAGCATCTTACACTATATTTTAAGCAAATACAGTTGTTTGTTTAGGATTAGTGAGTGTATGTTTTAACCTTTGTTGTGGCATCCGTGTTTGTCACACATTCGATGGCAAAGCACTTGAACACTTGCTATCGGAAAAACAAAGTAGCCATGGGGGCGGTCCTTGTCATTCCGAGGCATAGATATATACACTAGATGTTGCCTTCTGCTTCTCAGCATGCGTCAACACCGCCGCCATCTTGGAACAGGGATCTGGAGCGCTAAACTAGTTCTCCTGTATTGTCAGCGTTACCTATTTAGCGACGTTTGGCCATCCCCAGCGATAGAAAACCTTTTTAGCGATTAGCGACAAATTTGGGAACTTCTCACAATGATGGCAGATCGGCTTCTTTGTTGTTGAAACGTAAGAAAATCACCTTTCTCATGGCTTTGTCATTTATGAATTCAGCTACATCTCGTTTGCCCATGGCACTGACCCATGATTATAAAAGTAACGACTGGCGTAGTAGTAGCAGAGGTAAATGTTCTACAGATCTACAGCAACTTCTGGTGAGATTATAACTTACATGAGTAAACGAGACGAGGGGTATGTGGCCTCAACCAGAGCCTGTCTACGAAGAGCCTGTTTACTTTCATTGTATCGAACCTGGTTGCAGTTTACTCATTGTTCCTCTAGGGGCCGCCGCTAGCTAGTGCAGAATGAATGGGAGTCTATGGGGCTAGACGGGTAAAATGTATCTTTATTATCGTCTTAAGCTTAGTTTTCTCTAGACTCAACCATAAATACATGCCTGTCAGTTGGAAAAAAAACTACATAATTACTTGAGATTTTGACGATTTATGGTGATTTTATTTTCGCTAGATCTTTGCCCAGATTGACGCTAATGCATTATAGAGGAGTGGATCACTGAAGCAAGATGGCGTCTCGATTGACGCATTCGTTCCAATGAACAGCAGCAGTCAAGGCGACATCTAGTGTATATATCTATGATTCCGAGGTGCTCTGAATGCACCCTTCGTTGCTATGGATGACGTCATTACTCATGCACGAGCTTGACTGAAGTGACCACCTTGATTGGCTGATGATTGTAACGCGGGAATGATTCCAAACACCTCCCTTACGATGATGAGTGACAAGTGACAGGTCTGAGAATGCGTGCGCTACACAAGTAGTGCGAAGGACGGAAGATTAACTGAATAAAAAGGCCTAGCCTAAATGAATAAAGAGTAAGGCAAAACAAATAGCCTAGTAGCCTAATGAAACATAGGCCTACGGATTGATGCAGTATCATTGCAACATTATTAAATTAATCTGTCACCATATGCCTACGTTTGCAAAGAGGAGAACATTTTCATTTGATTCACAATGAAACTTACATTTAATTTACATGTTAACAATGAATGAGTAGCCTAGTTTTGGTTGTTGTTGGTGGCGTTATTGCGTCCCTTATGAATGCAAAATTGTTCCCTCGCAATTGGAAGCTCCTGTTGCTCCACATCGCAACGTGAAATGCCGCAAAAAGCTGTTTGTGAATAGGTCTTAGTGAGTTAGGAGTCCTCTTGACTTCTTTTAAGCTGTCCCAGACTTAGGTGCTACTTTTAGGTCTAAAATGCTTTGTGAATTACTTTTAGTGAAAAAAAATAGGAGTCCTAAATTAAGGAGTGACACGCCCATTATTTTTAGGAGTTGCTCCTAAATTCGCCACTTGAGCTACTTTTAGCCTTAAAATTCTTTGTGAATACGGCCCCTGATACTGAGCTGACAAATTCAAAGGCATGAACAAGTGAACTGGTTTCTTAACCCAGTAAAGCTCCAGCTTAATATGCCCAGTTTCACACTTAATTTAGTTGTTTCATGCTGTGGGTTAAAATGCTATAATATATGGAATCACCAAAAGTGGCATGGTTACAGTCTGGAATATGTCAAAGTACATACAAAGTGTATCGTTTCATCTTCATCTCATCGTTTCACTTAATTTACAAGCTTAAATAAGTTGTAGGCTATCTTTATTTTCTTCCTTCTTCCTTGGTCTCAAAGAAGTGGAGAAAGGAAGGAAACTGGGATGGACATAGGTAATTTGATGAAGCGTAGGAGCGTCAAGAAACCTGCCACATGACTCGAGGAAAGCAGGAAGTGGTAGAAAGAAGGAGTCACCAGTCACCTATTACTGAAATCCCGCATCCAGCACGAAACACTTTGTCAGTACCACCAGCGCTCTAAAAGGAGAGGAAAGGAACCGAAAAAATGTACTGGAGACTTTTTCATGTGACATTATTTCTTGTCGTCTTCGCAGGAACGACATACGCACAATCTGGTGAGTAGTTTGTTTGTCGTTTACCTAGCTAGGCGGCCGAAGTGGACAGCGTTAGCTAGTCCGTTTTACGTGTGCACTTGAAAGCTAGGGCTACCACCAGCTAGCCTGCTTGCTATTAGTCGTGCGTTGAGGTTATCCAATTGTTCTGTGAGAAGTACCCCCACGCATTTCTACGGTAGAATTGTCACTGGCATATAAATTGTGGTACGAATTTGTGGTAAGCGTTAGGGCGTTTTGTCTGTTAACAATGTTATGGTGTGGAGACTCGATAAATCGTTTTGCAAATGATGCACCTAACTAACACCCTAGGTTTGATAGCTAACTATCTATAGCTAGCTGAAGTTAGAAGACCACACTAATTATAGCTTTCTTGGAAGCTCGCATGCACCGTTGTTTTGTACTAAATAACAGTTGAAATTGCAGGTCTACTAGCTGCTAATATGGCTGGTCTTGACCAACTTGGGCCTTTTCCCCCCAAGTCATTGTAAATGGTGTAATATGATAGTTGTGTCCAGTGTGGCGTCTGGGTCTGTTTGCTAGCCAACATGTGTGTGCCTACCTTCCAGCTGTTTATTATGTAATGGGCTAGCAGAGCCCATGGCTGTTGGCTCAGCATGTATTTTAGATTTATAACGTTGTGCAACGAAGGCTGTGTTTGTCGAGGTCACAAGGACTACGGTTAAGGAGGACCATGATTATCTGGCCCTGTCTAATTTCAACGTGGGACAAAGAAGCTAAAAGTTACATCCACGGGTGGAAGTAAAAATAGAAAATGTAACCAACATCAAATGATCACGATTATAGTTTGCAGTTGTCGTGTCTACAAATGCAACCTTTTTCTTCAACCTGCGACCCAGGTCCCCCATCAAATCCAAGAGGAACGAGGCCAACATAGCCTACCTCATTTTAGTACCGCATCGAAATCTTTTTTCGTCTTGGTTCGAGTTGGTTTACAGTCAGCGTCTGATCCAGTAAATGAATAATTTCAAAAGTGGACAAAAAGGAAAAAAGTGGTTGATTCAAGCACACATTCGTTAGATGTTAAATAATGACACGGAGGACAGAGGAACTGCTAACTGGAATGACATTGTCAATGACATTTTGGCCAAGCTACAATGAAGAAGGAAATGAGACTCCTACAAGACAGATTAAGAAACCAAGTAAGAGGAAGTCATAATGTTGTTTTAAAAGAGCTAAGGTAGGAGTCCTGATACCCTTGCCAAGCTTGGAGAGGATGTACCAACCTATGGTACCAACACGTTCTGATCATTCTCATCGCAGTGAAACTTCATATGTGGGAACGAGATTAGCTATGTTTGCGCAATACTAGTTTAGCAAAAATCGACCAGGACAATAAGAGTTCCCAGTATAACCATGGTAATGCTCCCCATAATGCCCAACATAGATCACAAACAATGAAGGTTTTGTTCAAACTTGTGAGATCCGGCCTCTACTTAAGTTAGAAATACCTAGAGGAGACCTTTAGAATTATGAGAACTGCACTGGTTGATTCAGAGGAGAGAGAGAATATAATGCATTATTTTATGTGTCCCCTTCAGAATGTTCCACAATACTGGTGTGTGACGAGTGCTATAACACCAGTAAAGACTGCAGCTGGCTGGAGTGCGGAGGTAAGTTTTGTTTTTTCCCCTTCTCTCTCACACACTCACACACACACTGTGATGGTACATTCTGGGATAGAGGGTCATTAGAGAGGAACAGCACTATTTTTTGCTCTCTGAGTTTGTGCCCATGTCTGTCCATAAGCTCTGGAAAGATGTGTGTGTGTGTGTGTGTTTTCTAAAAAGAGTGTGTCAGAAAGTTGCTCACACATGACCTGGGTTGGAAGCGATCTTGTTTCTCGTTTCGTTTTCTCTCTGTCTTCCACCTCTCCTCCCCTCCCCCTCCTCCTCCCTGGTGTGATGGGGTCCACTACAGAGGAAGAGCTCTTCTATGTTTCCACCGTGTGTGTGTGTGAGGTGTGAGAGAGGGTGTGTGTGCATAAATGTGAGTGAGCCGGCCATTGTGGATTTTGTTGACTCTCGAGAGGGTTTCCATAGCCACAACATACAGAATACAGAGATATACGTGTTTCTATGTGTGTAGACTATATCTGTGTGTGTATATTAGCTGTATAGCTAATTTACGAATGGGGTTTAAAGTGGTTAGCCCAGCCATAATCTAACCAATAACAGCCAAAATGTATGTATGTGTGTCTCTGTGGGAATGGTGAAGAGTTATGAGTGGTGTGACTTCTATCTGCTGGTAAAGAATGGAGTGAAATTGACTGGATTCCTACAGATGAAGATGTCTTGAATTCTTTTCTGATTTGTGGAGTCAGTGTGTGTGTGTGTGTGTGTGTGTGTGTGTGTGGTACTGATCACTGTTGGTCTGGGAACCCTTAGCAACTCCAAGATCAGCATTTCTTGCAGTTGGAGACACACACACACACACACACACACACACAAAAACCAGTGCTGGAGGAATTTGAAAGTTCATAAGTTCGAAGCGCACACACACACACAGAAGCACAAACACACAAATGCACACACTATGCACACACATGTTGCATGCAGACACATGCTTTTTCTGTGAAGGAGAAGAGTAGAAAGCAAGACAGAGGAAGAATAGCAGGAAGGAGGAGATATCCTGATTGCTGAGTGTGTGTGTGTGAATCTTCCTTTCGTTCTTTCACTCTTGCTCATTGCTTGCTTCCTGTCTGTCTTTCTTTTGTATAGCCACCTACTTTGTCTTGGTGGTAACACACTTACTCATATTCACACCCATCAAGACTAGCCTATAACCCTCAGCAGTGCGCGCACACACACACACTAGGGCTGTAACGATACACCAACCCTACGATTCGGTTTGTATCACGATTTTTGACCCACGGTTCGATACGAATCTCGAATTTTTTATTTTTTATTTTTTTAGGGGGGGGGGGCTAGCCTTGTGAGACCATCCTGATCTCGCGAGCTTCAGGGTTTCACTCGCAGATCAGTCTGGATACTTTCCGTTAAAGAAAATTTGGAGCAGTTCACCAAACGAACGTCCAATCAGCGTTGGCTTTGAGGCGGGTTGAGGTGTGACTCAACGAACAACATGACTCATCCACAGAGATGAGCATAGCTATCGCGCAAGTTTTATTCAAATTAGAAAGTAGGCCTATTCCTGGGTAAACTGTGAAGCTATGAGTCTCAGCCATGCAGCTGGGAGGAATGAATGACACAGACATCCTCCACGGCTGATTCCAGTTCATAATGGAGGAATATACTATCTTCAGAAGTGTAGGGCCTACCGTGAAAACTTGATGGGAATTGTCGTTGATTAGGTTCATAAATGGTAAGTTAAAACATCTTAACGTTTGTCACGTTACCTAACTTAATTGTATGTTAAACGGCATTAGAAGAATACTTTGTTCATCTAATTGGTTGATTTGGCCCGTCGACAACCAACAAAGGTGGTGATAGACAGATGGTTTATCCAATCAGCTAACCAGTATGTCCGCCCCTTCCCAAAAGTTCTTCAATGAAAAGTTCCCAGATGGATATGCGGAGCAAATCCATCTGGCGGAGTCAGGTTAGGGGGGGCTAGACATTTTATTAAATAACATTTTAATAGCCTTCTTTAGATTAGAACACCAGAGGATTACAATATAATAGATCTATTATTTTATATCCTGATATAAAAATATTTTTCTGAATGACTGATATTTATGACAGCACACTTTATGCAGATTGGCCTATAGCCTAGGCCTACTATTTTTTATTACAACTCTACCTCTTTAATTCAGCTGTCTGGTTGAAGCCTGGAAATATTGTAAACAAAGTAGCATAGTTGGCTAGCTTAGCCTATCATAGTCTACTGATTGGACTGTTCATAGTTTCCCCATGTGTGTTTAAGTTTGTTCTCCTTGGGACAGGCCCTTTTGGGAAACGTTGGTATTGAGATGATCAGTCAACTTCAATGCAAGAGTTTTAAACAAATATGTGCAGCATGCTAATGATGCTAAGCGGATTTAATAGTAATTTAGCTAGTCGTCTATGTGTCCTTGCTTTCACGATTGTGAATGTTTTATTTAAGTCGCTGTTCATTGAGCAGGAGAGGGAGGGAGAGTGAGAGGGTTGTGGCTAGATGGGATACAGCTAACAACGGAAGTCACGTAACAGATAGTGAAATCTCCAGTGAAATCTCCATAGAAATAAACAGTATTAGGACAGGAAGTAACCTAACCCTAATCCTAACCCTAACCCTTAGCTGTATCCCTTCTAGACACCACCGAGTGTGAGAGAGCGGGGCAAGGAGAGGGGGTTTACTTCTATACTGTTTGGTAAAGTTGCACACATAGTCTACAATGAAAGCAAGGAGGGGTATGAAATCATTATTATTTATTTATTTATTTGTTATTGGACAACGTAGGCTACCGATAAGTAAAGCGGGAGTTGTGGGTTGCTTTTGCGGCCGCCTAAGCTGCAAAGCACTGCGTGAAACACTTTGGCCCAGGATGAATTAGCTCTGATACATGCAATACACATTAAGGGTGACTTCAATTGTTTATGCAAAGGGCCTGGGGCACCGAAGTAGTTTATAGTTACAGATTACAATTTCAAATAAAAAATACATATCCATTACATGTGAAAACATTAAAACATAATTTTATTAACAGCCTGCAGGCCAGGGTAATCTAATATTACTGCATTAACATCAACTCGCATGGAATTATGGGAACACTCAATGCGCCTCTTCAACCCTCTGCTGAAACTGCAAGCGTTGATTGCTTGCTTATAAACTCGCACTTCGCAGAAACAAAACTTAATGTAGCCTAACTTATTTAACCGTCCAGAAACCAAATAAAATCATTCATATGCATACAATCCCCAATATGCGTGAATTAGGCCATTAGAAGAAGGCCATCTTACGAGCCTTTCGTTGTGCAAAATCGTCAACGATGTTCCCAATATTTAATGCTCTGGCTCTCGTATTTTCAATGGACAGGATAGCTAACCCACGGAGCCTCTCCTGCCCCATGCTGCTCCTTAGGTATAGGTCTTAATAAGTTTGAATTTGGAAAAAGATCGCTTAGCTGTTGCCACAGTCACAGGCAATGTCAGAAACAACATGAGTACACACTTCCCCGAATGTGGATGTTACACTGTCATAATCTACCACCAGCATTTTGGCAAGTTGAAAAATAGATGACTTCTGTGAAATCTCTGCTTTAAAGCAAGACCTGAATGAGAGGAGTTGTGTTGGGAATGTCGATGCAAATGCTATGGTCTGACAAACGTCTTGCCTTTTCAAGCACTTCATCATCACCTGCGAGTTGAAGGGTCATAGGACGTAAAGACTCAAACACATGACAAGTTTCCCCCATAGGCTACTTGCAAATCTTTGGGAGAGCTGACTGATTATGATGTCCAGAGTTGCATTAAATACCTGCACTTTGAAGTATCTCTCTGCATCGGTTAAGCGCTCATCTTCCGATAGATCGTCAAAGTGACGCTTCACTCTCCGTGCTCTAACATTCTAAAGTTCTAAAAAAAAAAAAAAAAAGGAGGCAGGGCGGGGGTAGCGACGGGCCCCGGGAGGTCACGGGCCCTGGTGCGACTGCACTTGCTGCACCTACTATAGTTACGCCACTGGTGGATATGAATGTCGCGATTTCGGTTTCGAATCGTATATCGTTACAGCCCTAACACGCACACACAAACAAACACACACACACACACACACGGGCACGCACTCTCTCATACACACACACACACAGGCACGCACTCACACACATGCAGATGCAGTACTCACACCCTTGATGAGTATCAGCAGCAGCAGTAGCAGTAGCCAGACAGGATTGAGCAAGTTTGAGGTTTAGTGCATCAGCAGCAGTCTAAACCAGACCAGCACGGTTCAGGGAAGACGTGCATCTTAGATCTCACAAAACAATGGGGCATCTTGCTCATCTTACTCAAAACAATAGGGCATCTTGCTCATCTTACTCAAAACAATGGGGCATCTTGCTCATCTTACTCAAACACAAACATATAGCATATACTTGCGCTAGATGTGCTGTTGGTTTAATTCAGAAAACAAAACTTGCAGCAGTGAACAAAATTCACAAATCCACACACTTACTCTGCATGTACTTGTGTTAAGATTAAGACGTGACACAGAGGAATATAAAACAGTGTGTCATTCACCCAAGTAGACAAACAAACAAAAACCACTCAAAGTGAGTACAACCAACCAAATTCACAAAGACCGTGGGAGCACTATTTAACTTGACACGCATGGCAAACGTAGTGCGTTACTATTGAGATATTTGTTTATACAGTTAGGGCGCATAGAAGCTCTGTTTCTGTCTGTCTGTCCGTCTGCCAACTCTGTTATTGAAAGGTGGCTGACGCTGACACAGACATTCCTCTAACAGTGTAGCCTGGCCTTTTTCTCCAGCCTTATATGTTCTTTACCACCTGAATAGACTGGTCAGATTACATAGAAATCTCTCTCTTAAGACAAAGGTAAACACACAAAAGCCACCTCCGCCTGCCTGCTCGGCAGATGGGTCCAAATCACCAGGCCTTATGTAAGCGGATAAAATAACTAGGAGCTCATTCTGAAGTTCGTAATTGATCCTAGTTTTCTGAAATGTTAGCCTTACTCTGTCTGCTTGAAGTGTAAAGCCTAGTAAATGTCTGGGTTTTGTTGTTTGCTGTGTCTGCTAATGTAGTTAAAGATTATAACAGATAGCCCCATGGTTGTGTGAAAAGATGCGTGCGGCTCATAGGTTTGTAGTTTCATACAACGTAGCTGGATGAAAAGTTACCCATGTTATGTCTATATTGAAGTGTGTAGCTTAGTTTTGCGAATGCTTGTGTAGTTGGTTGTTGGCTAGTGTGTGAAAAGACAGCTCTTAGTCTTTTGAAATGTTGATACTTTTCGACTGTCTTATGTTTGTGTGAATATTGTTGACCTGTATGACACAACAGAGGAAGTATATCCTAATGGATACACAAACACACACACACTGTGTAACACAACTCAAATAAAACCGGATGGAAACACTACATCTGACGTAAACTTTTCAAGGTAAACAGAGGTTTGTGTGTGTGTGTGTGTGTGTGAGGAAAAATGCCGGTCCTTTCATCGTGGTCAGGTATATGTGTGTTGCAGGTGAGTCACATACACTATGAGAAGATACTCATCTCGCCTGACCTAGATCTATGACTATGACTAGATCTAGACGGACGGACGGTGTTCAACCTGTCTGGTTTAAACAGGCTTATTCTGCCTCGGAATGGACTCTGCTCCCATTACCTTAACAGCGTATGTACACACACTCTCACACTAGGGTTTGGACCATGTCGTTATCCATCATGGTTGACCGAAAATCACGATGGGAAGCAACCATTGTGGTGACAGCCCCACATGCCAGTCACGCACTATAGACCCTGCTGTAACATAGGCATAAACAAATAAAAACTTTCCCCCTGGAAATTAAATTGAGCCTAGAACTGATGCATGCAGGGTACTTTAAAGGCTCAGACAGAGAGTGCAAAAATTAAGGACTTAGTCATAGTCTATGTGAAACTACCGTCTTGTTCAAATAATTCCTGATTGTGACATTGTTATTGTCTTTTTTTTGCATGTCTCACACTGTATCCTACATTGAACTTAAAATATTTAATGTTTTAGCAGAAAATAGTCCTAATAAATTCGTATTATTGTTATGACTCGGAAAGTGTTAAGGGGACGTTGCCCAAACTCACACACACACACACACACTCGGACTCACTCACATTCATTTATTAGGGTCCGCAGTTTGTTAATGTATGTAATCTTGCTCCCACACTTGTGAGTGTGTACTGCTTTCTTCCATCTCCCGTGCTAGAACAATTATTTGTGTGTGTGTGTGTGTGTGTGTGACCAACAAGTGAGTGTGGCATTAGTTTTCAGTCATTTGTCAAATCTGCTGCTGACTTCCCTTTACTTCACTTTAAATCTGTGACCAAGTAAATTACTTGAACAGGAAGGCAGCTGACCATGACTCAGTGGGTACCCAACTATGAAATGTTTGTAGCACACGCGTGCGCACACACACACACACACACACACACACACACACGTTTGCAAACAGTGGAACTCAGTTAGAAAAGTATGTTTGGCTGGGACGACATACCATTCTTAAAATGGGGTGCGTGCGTGCTGTGTGCACACACGTGCACATTGTAATGTATTGTATCCCGTGCTGTGGAATGATATAATTATTATTATAATGTTTCTTTTGTGTACCCCAGAAGCAAAACCCCAGTGTGTGAACGAGACGACCACCAACACCACCAACTGCTTGAATGCTACTTGTGCAGGTAGTAGAATGAGTGTATAAGTCATATAGGTGTGTGCGTGCGTGTGAACTAAATGTGCACAGGTGTGTGTGTGAACTAAATGTGCACAGGTGTGTGTGTGAACTAAATGTGCACAGGTGTGTGTGTGTGTGTGATAATTAGTTGTGCACATGTGTGTGGTGGTAATAATGATTGTAGACTGAGGTGTGTGTGTGTGTGTCTGATAACTAGTTGTGCACAGGTGTGTGTGTGTGTGATAACTAGTTGTGCACATATGTGTGTGGTGGTAATAATGATTGTAGACTGCGTGAGTGTAGACTGAATGTGTGAGTGATGAAAGTCATCAGTCAGTCGCTCTTGGTCAATCTGATGTGATCTGCTCCACCCTTTCCTCTTTAGCCCCAGCACCAACAGGTGTGGCCACGACCCCCGCCTCCCTCCCCACTGCTGAGCCCACTGCCACCAACACCACCAACTCTACTGTCGAGCCCACCTCAGGTACACAGACACACACACACTGTTGAGCCCACCTCAGGTACACAGACACACACACACACACACTGTTGAGCCCACCTCAGGTACACACACACACACACACACACACCTGTGCACAATAAGTTATCACACACACACACACACACACACACACACCTCCCCACTGTTGAGCCCACCTCAGACACACACACACACACACACACACACACACACACACACACACACACACCTCCCCACTGTTGAGCCCACCTCAGACACACACACACACACACACCTCCCCACTGTTGAGCCCACCTCAGACACACACACACACACACACACACACACACACACACACACCTCCCCACTGTTGAGCCCACCTCAGACACACACACACACACACACACACACACACCCCACACACCCCACTGCAAAGTCAAACACTTCCTGCTGTACTATTGAGAGAATGGACTTGGACTTGAACCTGTTAATCCTAAACTGTTCCTGTATGGAAAAGCATGTGGTAATGTAAGGTGCCTGTGTGTCCTGTGGTCTCTTTGCAGAATCTATGAACACGTCAACAGCACACCCTCCTGCCCCCACCACCCACGACTCCAACACCACAGTCCCCAGCTCTGCAGCCTCCAGTAAGTCGTGTGTGTGTGTGTGTGTGTGTGTGTGTGTGTGTGTGTGTGTGTGTGTGTGTGTGTGTGTGTGTGTGTGTGTGTGTGTGTGTGTGTGTGTGTGTGTGTGTGTGTGTGTGTGTGTGTGTGTGTGTGTGTGTGTGTGTGTGTGTGTGTGTGTGTGTGTGTGTGTGTGTGTGTGTGTAAGCTGAGAGGAAGTACTCACCACGAAAGGAGTGTGTGTGTGGAGGGGGGTTTGTGTTCACACTGCAGTATGTCTCTGTAAGTGAGTAAGTCTGTCTCTCTATCTCTCTTGTCTCTCTTACCTTGCCAGACGTAACCGTGACGACCGTGGCTCCGTCCCCCTCCAAGTCGTCGACGTTTGACGCGGCCAGCTTCATCGGGGGCATCGTGCTGGTGGTGGGCCTGCAGGCGGTCATCTTCTTCGTCTACAAGTTCTGCAAGTCCAAGGACCGCAACTACCACACCTTGTAACACACACACACACACACACATAAAGAGACGCACACAAACGCGTTCGCACTCCCCCGCTGCGTAGAGGCATCACACTGGACACACACACACACGCTCATGGCCCCTCATTTTTAGAGTCACAAACACACACACACACACACGTCGATTGCAAATCCTGACTATATAGGCCTAAATAGATAAAAGGCATGTGCATGTGTGCTCCCTGATGCACACACTGACTCATGCAACATCACCCTCCCAAATAATGACCTCCTAATGATGCCATATTATCTGAGACTTCTTCATGGTCTTGGGCAAATAAAGACATATGCATGAATCTTGAATATTTACATATACACACACACACACACCCACATTTTCCAAGACAAATGCCTTTATTTTGAACACGTAAGATGCAAACACATAAAAAAAAAAACCTGAAAGCAATTATGTCTCATCAGCGTTCGATCACAGACCTGTGTCTGTACTGAGGGTGTGTGTGTGTGTTTGTTTGTGTGTATTATCCCTGACCTCCAGAGGCCTGCCAAGGGCAATCTGTTTGGCAGAGCAGAGGCCAAATCAGCCGGGAGCTGCAAGTGCTTTTTATTTTTTTTTCTCTCCCCTCACCTTTGGAGGTTTTTTGGCGCGTCTACCATGTCCACTGACAGCTAACTGAAATAGCCATGCTGTAAAATGCTCCGCTCACATTTACGCCCCCCCCCCCCCCCCCCCCCCCCCCCCTCCACTTACCCCAAGCTCCCTTTCCACTCTGTGTTCATTGCCATTAAATAGCGCGGCCGGGGGGGGGGGGCTTCCCAAGTGTGGCTACGTTTTTGAACTTTCCTTAACGTGGTCAATTAGTTGGTAGCACGATGGTGTTGACACCACTAGGACAGGCTCCCTCTGCTGTTAATTTGTAATTGCTGAAACGTGTGTGTGTCCAGTGAGGCTCTCGTATCTCAACGGCCCTCTTTCAAGGCAGATCAAGTGTCTGCGTCTCTCACATTATGAAAGCAGGACTTGGATATTTTAAACCATAAACCGCCCAATGATCATCTAACACACACTTGCATCTATCCATTACTATTTAGCAGCAAGCAGGTGAAGCATAGTGTGGGTTTCCAAGAAGCTTATTGGTTGGTTTGCCAACAGCGTTTGCAGGTGTGCAGTTTGAATCCGCTATGCTAATGTGTGAGGTCAGCTATTGAGTTATGCAATACAAGCCACTGCAATAACAGGTCAAGACCTCTGTTGGCAGTTGGGCTCAGTAACTTGTGCTTGCAAGAAAATGGTGATTTATCAAGATCTCACATCACCACAATGAGAGATGTGTTTTCAGATGGTGTGTTTAGTTTGTTAGATTTGCCGATATATGTGTGTGCGTGCGTGTGCGTGTCTGTGTGTCCGACGCAGTCGTGGGATAAAACGTGTGTCTTTTGGGAAGCCAAAAGAGGAAGCCATGGCAGACGAAGTGCCTTCAGTGTTGACTCAATCAAGAGGCGTCTGAGACGAAGAGGGGCCGTAGTCTTCCTCCTCACTCAAGAGCTTTGAATGTGTTATGAGTGTGACTGCGGAATCCTGACGTGTGTGTGTGTATGGATTTGATGTTGAAGGAAATGGATGCTCCAGCTGGACTGATTGCTTTAATAACTATAAGTCGTAGTCAGTGAAGATTTGATGTTGATGCTTAATTGATTAACTTGTGTGTCAGAGGGGAAATCATCTTTGTGTTTCTGCTTTGTAAGAATGACACTTATGCGTTTTACAGGTCTTTGAGCTTTTTGACTGCTGTCATGGATTGAGCATGCTTGTAAGCGTGAGTGTTTTGGCAGTGAAGAGACCCTTATTTTGAGACCCTTATGACTCTTATAGCCTTATGTTGACACGGTTTTTTGTTTTGTTTTAAATTGGCGGGGGGGGGGGGGTTGCTGGGACATTGTGTCGATCATGCTCCGACTACTGGCCATCATAGCCTGGAGGTCAAGAGACAGACTCCAGGGTTTGACCGTTTGCTCTTCTGCACAATTCTGTAAAATGATCCAAACTCAAAAGTGACAGCATTTCAGGAAGACGTTTAGTGGAGGGCTAACAATTTGAGTTGTAGCCACCACACCCCAATCTAAAAGACTGATGGTAGAGGAAAGGTGGTGATGCTTATTTTTTTGTTTGTTTGTTGGTGTTGCGTTTTATTGGGTTGCTTGTGGTGGCTTGCAGAACATGGCCTGCATCTGGCTAGCTCCACGCTGAGCCTGCTCTGAGCCCAGTGCTATCTGTTTCAGTTGCGAGTGCAATCTGGAAAGATGTTGCGGGAAGAAAACATATACATATACATACACATACTGTACACACACATGCATAAAGATGCTCACACACACACACAGACACACGAGGGTCCCTCACATCACAACCTATCAGACTCCTGTTTAACACCACAAAAAGCTCCCATCACAAAGCCATTTTGTTCTGTGGGTGGTGGAGTGAGCCCCATGCTGACAGTGTGTTCCAGCTTGAAGGATGGTTCTAGAACTTCACTGAGATTGTGCTGGGTAAATATCTGGGGGCCCCCCTATGTGTTGATCTGTCTTGATGCATAAGCCCAGTCTGAAGGATCCTCATGCTTGCCACAGTCTTTCTACCAGAAATCATTGCTTTTAGTTTTCTTTTGCTTTCTTGATAGTTTGGCAGCAGAAGAGTAGACCTATTTCTCACATTGTGCTCACATTTGTAGAGATGTTCTTTTCTTTATTATATGTGTGTGTGTGTGTCGGGAGGGGGGGGGGGGGGATGTTTTTGGTTATTTGGTTAGCGCAAGTAATTGAATAATTTCCTTGTGGGGGGGGGGGGGCTTAGACTTGCACAAAGAAAGCTTGAATACGCAATACACATTTAAAAAGTCAAAAACGGCCAAAAAAATGGAAAAAAATAAATAAAAAAACGTAAATGCTGCAGACTCCTTACACCACTCCTTACACGTTCTTTTAACGCTCACTTAGCCAGGTCCAACTGGGCCAGACTGGGAGAGGGACCCGTTTCATCCACACGCATCACCTCCCACCTGCTCGCCTCTTAGCCTAATATTCACCACTCCACAACTGCTTCACATGTATTGCCTTGTACAATTTCAATGAGGAATGCATGGTGTGTATTCGCCTGAATGTTGGTATTTAGTTGAAGTAAATCTTTGTTTTGTTTAATTAGTTGGATTTGTTTTTGTCTGTTTGTTTTAATACAATAAACCGTACATTTGAAAGGGGTGTATATTTAATATTGCATAGTTGCCAAAACAGTGCTAGGTTTTTTCCAAAGATTCAATAGGAGGCGAGGCGAGTCTGAAGGATGCGTAGAAACCATGTGTTCTCCCCGGCTCTTTAAGGAGAAAAGAACCTCCCATGTCTGCTCTCTGGGCCCTCTCATTGGCTATTTGGTGCCTCCCGGTGTCAGGGGACGCCATCATTCCCGAACAGAAAATCTCAAAGTTCTACTGTAACCTTAGCCTAAAACAAGTAGACTTTTTTTTTTTTTTTGACCTGAGAGCCTTTTAAAGCATGCCAATCCAGTTCTGGAAAAGTGCCTTAACTGATTTCTGTTTGGAGAGTTAGGCTCTACTAGGCCTGTCTGAATGCTAGTAAGCCATAAAGAGAACGGGCCTGCTTTGCCTGGCTCTAATGGGATGTTGAATGAACCCGTTGTGCTTTGCCCGAAGGCGAGCAATTGGGATCAGGAAGTGGCCTTGACAGCCCTCTTTGCACCTCTGCCTCAGTGCAGTCACGTGGCAGCCATGTTGAAGTCAGAGATGAGATCAGAAGGTGGCTAGCGTGTCGACACGGGGGATGCAGATAAACTTGAGGTCCATCATCTTATGGAGGTCACTAGAAACCTCATGCTTGCAATTTGATTCTTTGTTTTTAATCAGAAATGTGTTTCACTTTGTTGCTTGCCTCTGTCTCTTTCTTGGCCTGCAAATGAATATCGTTACCTTTCTTGCCTTGACTTGATTGAACAGTCAAAGATAAGTGGCAAAATATTCCACAACTAAGCGTTCATGTGCACACCTTTTCACACATACACAGCCACTTGTTCATACACACTCCCACAGTCATGTGAGTGTGTGGAGATGAAGTTACATTGCCATGATGCTGCCTTAAGATTGTGCCACACTGGTGTAATGTGTGTGTGACTTTGTTTTTGTTTTTCCTCCCTGAAGTTCTGTTTTGCCTTTTGGTTTATTTTTGTTTGTCTAGTTTTGCGATTAGATTGAAAATGTTGAAAATCAATGAAATAAATGTTGTGAGAACGGTTTGTGTGATTCATTTGTTTCTGTCTCTTTCTGTGTGTGAAAGGGATGTTCGATAAACTAAAAAAAGCTACAATGGGAACGTCCAGTTCTAGCACACATTTCGAAATTGATACTTTAACTGCGTCATGCCATGTTTTGCTACAAACTGACTACTGAGTAACATTCATTGTCGATAAATGATAGAACATGTACGTTTCCAAAAGACACGTGCACAGAAAATGGCTATAACAGAAGACTATTGATATCAACTCGTATGTGTGTGTCCTTTTTGCTTCTCCCATGCTGGATCCTGATCTCAGCGGAAAGAAGCATTAGAGGATCTCTCTCTCTCTCCCTCTCCCTCTCCCTCTCCCTCTCCCTCTCTCCCCCTCTCTTCCCTACAGCATGCAAACATAGTTACAAGTGGATACAGGATATTGAAAAGGAAGTGGGCACTGGCTATAACTGACCAAATTTGCATACATCTGTGTGTGCATATCTGTTTTTATGTGCAAAAATCTCTGAACGCAACTCTGCCCCAGACTGAAGACACACATGTAACACACACAGAGCTCTAACAGGATATGTATTCTCCCTCAGGTCAGAAAGGGGTATGCTGACTGTGCACAAATATATCAATGTGCTGAAGAAAGGGAAGGAAAGCCGTGTGTGCGAGACATTGTGCATTTGTGTCTGTTATCCATTGTGTGTGTGCCACATGTGTAAGTGTGACCTTGCTGCAAATTGTTTTTTTTGTTTTTTTTTGGGGGGGGGGGGTGTTGGTCTACCTTACCAGTTAGTCTGTCTGTCTTGTTTTTTTCTATGGGGGATAAGGGGATTTTTTAGGCTGTGGGATTCCACTGCTGTTGTCCAGTTTGAAAACATTCCTGAATGTGGGGGAAAAGTCATCTTCATTGAAAGCTGACTTGAAATGTTATCAGAAATCCTGAACCCTGGCATATGTGAACTTGAGTTTTTGTCCCTTTTGGTGAGGCTGCTAGTTTTAACTTGAGTAACATTTGTAGTTTGCACCTTTAGCCGTTGGGGTAGGAGTTATAGTTCAAATGTTGCCTTGTTTTTGCATCTTTTGAGTAGTTCGGTTCTGATTGGAGTGTTGCTAACTGAAGGTCCCATATCATGATGGAAATAATGAAATAAACATTTATAATTCTGGAATGATTGTCAAAAAACTTAACTCCTCAAAAGGTTAATGACACTGAGTGGAGAAGATTGTTCTGAATCACGTCCGTTACCTGGTGGGCAGTAAGCTGGACCCCCCTCCAGTTCGCATATCGACCAGGGGTCGGTGTGGAGGATGCAATAGTCTTCCTCCTCCACCGTTCTCTCTCTCACCTGGAAGGTACTGGGGGCTCTGTTAGAGTCGTGTTCTTTTTACTTTTCCAGTGCGTTCAATACGATCCTACCGGCACTACTGAAGGGGAAGCTAGAAGGAGCTGGGGTCAACTGTCATCTTGCTGCTTGGATCATCAACAGAGGCTATGTGGCTGTCAGATGTGGTGGTCTGTAGCACGGGGGGCCCACGAGGCACAGTGCTCTCCCACTTAACTCCCTGTACATTTCGGACTTTCAATACAACACAGATAGCTGCCATCTCAAGAAATTTTCTGATGACAGCCATTGTTGGCTGTGTTAAAAAGGGGATTAATCTGGAGTACAGGGGGGTCATCATCACCAGTTTTGTTTAATGGTGTGGAAAGAACCATCTTCAGATAAACACCAGTAAAACAAAGGAAATGGTGATTGACTTCAGCCGTAAGGCATTATCAATTGCACCAGTGAACATACAGGGAGTGGACATTGAGATGGTGTCAGTCTACAAATACCTGGGTGTTCACCTTAACAATAAACTGGACTGGTCACATAACACAGATGCCCTGTACATGAAGGGAAAAAAGTCTACTCCACCTGCTGAGAAGACAGGTCTTTAGGTGTGTGCAGGTCATTATTAAGGACTTTTTTATGACACAGTCATGGTGTCAGCTTTTTTTTATGCTGTAGTGTAGTCTGTTGGGGTTGTGGGTTCTTTGAGAGGAAGAGGATAAATAAGCTGGTGGGAAGGGCCAGCTCTGTCCTGGGCTGCCAATTAGAGCCTGTTGAGGTGGTTGGGGAGAGGAGGATGTTGGACAAATTGGCATCCATCATGGCCAACTCTTCTCACCCCCTCCATGGGACAGTGGCTGCGCAAAACAGTTCTTTTAGTAACAGACTACTACACCCATCATGTAAGAAGGAACTCTTTCACAGGTCTTTTATTCCATCTGCCATTGTATAACACCACTGTCATGCAAATCCGTAATGTTAATGTAATGTCTGGACTTCATTATTAATATGTGCATTTTCCACTGTACATGTGACATGAAGATTTCTCCATATATGTGTTGGTCCACTTTGCCTCAACTTATTGGTGAAACCCTAAGTAGTACATCTATGCCCCTATGGCAGTTGCAATCACTGTGATTTTTTTAGGTGTGCTTGTATGTTGCTGTACATACTGTATACAACTTTCTTTTACTCTTTTATTCATGTATTACTTGGCTGTTGTGACAAGTACATTTCCCAGGTGTGGGATTTAATAGTCTTATCTTATCTTAACAAACCAGGAAGCAACATCCTCTCCCTCACACACACATTATACACAAATACACTCCTAGCTATTGGACTTAACCATAATGACAATGCAAATGGCACGCCAATGTACACACACACACATGGTTAATGATTTACACTCACACAAGCCATCATGCGCATGGTCATATATCACAGTCATAAAACAGCACACAGCAGTGCCCACTGCCCAACCTTGAATACATCAGCACTGTGAAGCAGACACGTCACACTAACTAAACATTTTCACAGAAGAATGCGACAACAGCTGATTACTGGAGGCAGTGGATTCTCCACAGGGCCCATAGAACCAGATAATAATGTGAGTGCAACAGCACCATGCACACAAACACACTGTCTCCATGGAAATATACTGATAATAAACACACACTGCACACACTTAATTCAATTGCCCCACAGACAGAGCATAATCTGATAAGCGCTGCAGGACAAAGCCCAGGATTCACCTCTTGTATGTCCAGTGTGTGTCTGTGTGCGTGCATCCTCCACCTTAACACAAACAAATGTGCAAGTGATATTTGAGCTGTTTCTGACCCCTTTCCTCTCTTCAAATCTGTAAATATGTGAAAAGCGCTGCTTATTATGTGGTTGGTTCATGGCCACCACTGATCTCTATGAGTGAATGAAGCCTTTGCAAGAATTTCCACAAGTTCCTCCCTTCAGTGTGTGTGTGTGTGTTTGACTACGCATCACACTGAATGCCAGGGAAGTAACATACTGGTGTGGAAAATAGAGCTAGTGACAAGAGTATGAGTTGAGTGTGTGTGTGTGTGTGCGTCAGCTGCTCCATCTCATGACTTGTCATCCTTGACATCACTGCTGTGGGAACACCCTCTATTCTTTCTCTCAACTATTCCTGGGTTTGTCTCATTGATATGGTCAGATATTCCTGGGTTTGTCTCATTGATATGGTCAGATATTCCTGGGTTTGTCTCATTGATATGGTCAGATATTCCTGGGTTTGTCTCATTGATATGGTCAGATATTCCTGGGTTTGTCTCAGAAACTCCTCTCCTCTGCCATGGATTTCTAGCTCTCTGCAGAGCTCCAAGTCTTTCTGGCGCTGCAGACATACGTGTCAGATTCACCCATGAACTGACAAAAATACATATTACGCACTGTGTTTCAGAGCTCAACAATCAGGGAAGAGTTGCCTGCTATGGACTTAATTGTTTATGTGTTTTAGACAGTGTTAAATGTCAAAGATGCAAGAAATCGAAAAGGTCTCTGCAGGCCTATTTAGTTCTGCTGAGATCCTTGTCCACATGCACACACACACACAGATTTACCAAAAGGTTTGGCACAGACGCACGATAGCCCTGGAACAACTATTTTTAACCCAGGGTGTGTTTGTCTGGGTTGGCTGCGGTTTGTGCACTGCTATGGGTATGTGTATGCAGTTCAAATACGTGTAGTCTTCTCAGTGATGTTTTTTATTAAGGATAAAACATAAAACACACAATATTTCATTACAATTATGAGCTTTGGAATAATAATATACATTTACAGCCATTTTAGTGGTAGTCATCAATTTGTAAAAACACAAAACAGCCCTCACTCACTCACAAAACAAACAAAACAAAGAAACAAATGACAAAGCCATACAAACAAACACACTATGTCCCCTTGCTTATGCATGTCTGAGACCTCCATGTTTCAGTACAGTCATGCTAGTATAGTGCAAAATGCTGTGTGTGTGTGTGTGTGTGTGTGTGTGTGTGTGTGTTTCCTTCAGCTTTCCCACATGATGTCATCTTTGCGCAGACTTGCGTAGAGACTATGTGACACACTGTGTGGGCGTGTTTTCTTGGGGGAGGGGCTTAAGGGCTGAACCCCAGTCACCCCAACCTTCTTGACCTTTGAACCCTTGGGGCGCTGCTGCTTCTTTGGGCTCCGTGACGGCTGCCTCAGACTCTCAACCTATGACAAACACACAAGAGAGAATGAGGCTAACCACCCACACCCACACCGAGTACTACGTACTTACATACACACGACTAGACAAGACTGTATTTACAAGTATTCATTAAGCAGACACTTTCATCCATCCACACACGATTTCTTTATAACCCCAGTGAAATGCTCTTGAAGGCTGTTCTGTTGGCAATGTTTTTGTTAGTGTTTTTGGTTTTGACGGTAAAAAGGCTTGGTTGCTCATTGGCCGCTGTGTGAGATCCTACCTATAGCACGAGGAATGTAACATCTCTCCTGTGCTCTGTATATTTGAAATTACGCTAATGCTACAGAGGGCCCGCTTGTGGGCCTATACCGAATATCTTGAAAAATAGGAACTAATTGCAAGAGATCTGTGTTTCTAAAATGCACACATTCGCTCCCGCTTACTGTTTTCTGGTGTTTGCGCAGTTGTGTGATCTGCGTCGCTTTCTCCTCCATCTTCCTGACCAGAGCGTCCAGCTCCCTCTCCAGGTCCTCTCTCACACGCCTGCTCTTAGTCTCCGAGATCTGGCACACCAACTCTTGATGCTCACTTTGGCGAAAACACACACACACACACACACACACAAAAGAGATGTGTTAGTGGCTTAAACCAGTGTGCAGATTCTTCTCATATCCTGATGCAGAAAAAATTTTGAATTCTTAATCACAAAATGTCTCCAAGGGGAGGCTGGAATGAGCCAATAGGGTCTTTCTTGAAAGGGTGCACAGAATCCACCTTTCTCACAATGGAAGTTTCTTTAAGTAAAACTCACTACTGCCACCTGCTGAATATATACACATGAATCCAGTGCTGCATATGCTCAACTTCATTGAGGGCCAATGAGCAAAACAAGAGTACATTCCATACATCCTGTGCCTGAATGGCTGGCGGCTATCTAGCATCTTACGTATTTTATGTAATTTTGTTTTAGTTCTTTTACTATTGTTTTGTCCATGAAACACATTCAAGGGCATTTTATGTACATTCAGGTCTCTCTTCAAAGTTAGATTTGTATCTGTAATGGGATTCACCTGATTAAAGGAAATGTATGAACTAAACTACATGAAGCCATGTTTACGCTTAGGATCTTAATTTAGAGTGTAAGGCCCTTTCACACAATGTCTGAATTTGTCAATGTCAGGAGAAATATTCGATATATACTGAACAATGTCAGGCGAAATATTCAAACAACATTACACAGGTAATGAAATACATGCGTTCTTATTGGTCTTTACACACCAATGCATTTTGTGCTGCATTTATTGAGATGTATTGAGTGCATCTGTGCAGTATGTTAGTTGAGCTCGTTAGCAGGTAGACGGAGACTCTGCCAGACTAGCACTCACAAGCTCATGTGCCCCAGTTCATCCTGCAGCGCCAGAAGCAGCCTGGAGAGGCAGCCCAAGGGCGAGGCCTCTCTGCTAGGGGGCGAGTGCGCCACATGGTCCCCCTGACCCCTGCCCGCCTCCTTTGACCTCCGCTTGATCCTGGTGCAGTCCTGGCGCTCGAGTTGTTGACGCTCACGCTCACATTCTCTCAGGCGGCGGTGACTGCTTTCTGGGTGACCCTGCTGCTGCTGCTGTTGGAGCAGGTGGCACAGGCTCTGCAGGTTGGCGCTCACAGAGTGACTGGGGCTGGTGGACTAACAGAGGGATGGAGGGATTGAGGGAGGGAGGGAGAGATGGTGAAATTAGGGAATGAGGCCAATAGAGTACACAATTAGAAAGAGACAGACAGACAGACGGTCATCTTAAATGCTTTGGTCACAGTAGTGGTTTACAAAATATCACTGCAATCATAAAATCTCTCAACATTCTGTCAAAATCAGCCATACAGTTTGAGTATTGCTAACGGAATATACTGCAGTCAGGAGTTGAATTAATTTAACAATATTCAACTAGTTGGATAACTGACCAAGCACCAGAGGGACACATTTCAGCACTGTTTTTTGACTGAGCCATATTGTTTAGCTCTAGCTGTGTGAGGGTGTATCGGTGTGTGTACTTACAGTCCCTGCCACAAAGGGGGGGCGTTTGGCTAAAGGAAACTTGGGAGCCAATTCTGATTTCTGCTAAATAAAAAAATATCATAATGAAAAATAAGAACAACAAGCAAATTAAGAACAAATCAACATCCTCACAAACATGGATCCATAAGGCACTGGATGTGTGTGGTAAACACCATCTACTTGCATTTTCTGCATGGCAGCTACCCCTAGTGGGCATTTCCTGCTAATAAGCCACTAGGAATAAAGCATGTCGATCTGAACTTAAATCTAATACACATTTTGTCTGCAAGGCAGATAGAAATAAATAAAAGAGAACTATTGAGCATGAGGGAATACCTTGACGGGTAACTTTTCCTTCTTTTTCTTTGGTTTAGACTCAGCCACTGCAGCGGACTGCATGAGGAGATTCACCTGCAGTTCTCTCTGGAGCTGAGGGAGACACAATTCAGTTATTCAGAAAAGAAAAAAAGTGTCCTGAAGTTCAAAAAGGGTACGACACCATCTTTTATCAAACATCAACATCGGTCAACATCAGACTCAGAATTTTTGGAGCCATCTGTCCTGTATGAGTTTCTAATTCTATGGTTGGTTTGTTGGTTTGAGAAAAGGAACTTTGAGTCAGAGCTGAGTTGAGGAGCAGCCAAATGCTATTCAAAACCACCTCAAATAAACAAAGACGCTACTCTCGCTCTATACTTAGACAAAATCCGAAAATCCAAACTTTTATTACATCAAAAATAAGAAGGCATCTCACGGCTCCCACACACAGTTGCGTTCCGTCAACGCAGGCCAGTGGGTGTTTCCGAATGACCATAATTTGATTTGCTGGTGCTGTCCGTCGATTGGCTTGATTGGCCGGTGCCATCCGTCGGTGCAGCAACAGCTGAACTTCTCAACGCGAACGACGGGAGCAACGCGACGCAACGGACCCACAATTCAGTTCGGCAACGGAACGTAAGCCTATGTAAAGTCAACGGGATGCGTCTCGAGCACTGCAACGCACACAACTGTGTGTGGGAGCCGTTAGACTCTATAACAGTACTCCACAGAAGTCCACATCTGAATGAAAAACCTTGGAGTACTTTTCACCTCCAGGGTCTTAACATGTAAGTCAGTTAGTCTGAACATGGTTTAAATGCTTTTCAAGAGATTGCTGGGTCATCTCAGAATAGCCTGGTCACTTCGGGAGCTAGACAAATATTCACTGAACTGTTGAAACTGAACTGAACTGATTTTATGGTCTTTGATCCTGCAAGGGTCCCAGCCACCCAGGTAGGCTACTGCTCTGTACTGTAAGTGAGATGGGCTGTGTTCCCATTCACATCCTTCTGTACTTACGAATGGGCATTCACTTGTACACTCATATTAGGTATTGTAAGTACAGAAGGATGTAAATTAGAACATAGCCATGGACTTCACTGAATGACAACGCTTCTGCAAACAACAGGAAGGATTGGATTTGATATACAGCTCTGACATCCAATTGAGATGTGTGTAAAATGGCTGATGTGATTAAACATCTTATAGTTATAGTAAAAAGTCAAAATGATCAAAAAGCGGAGACATCGGACAACGACAATAAGTAAAAAAAAAAAACAGTGGACACACACACACTTCCTGATCAGGTATGATATGTGATGTCTGAAGTATTTAGTGAACCAAACCTCGTCAGCTTTCTGCTGCATGAGTTTGCGTTCCTTTTCCTCATCCTGTAGCTTCTTCTCCAGCAACTGGATCTTCCTCTACACACACGCACAAACACACACACACACACACACACACACACAATAATTGAGAGATAACCTAAGGTCAGTGAATGTGCAAGATAAGTGGGGATACAAATATTTCATCACACAGAGCCGCTATGTGAGTGTGTGTGTGTGTGTGTATGCGATTGTGTACCTCAGCCAAAGACTGTGTGTTGGTGAGCTTCACACACTCTCTTTCCAGTTTCTCCAGCTTGTCTAGCTGCAGCTGGACGTCATCTATAGAGTTCTCCTTCTGTAGACAGCACACAACACGCATAAACATGTACTGTATACATATACACACATACATGCATGTGCTTGCCTTGTTCAAATCTTCATTATCGTGACAATCTAACTTGAGAGTTATAAGGGGGGAAAATGTATAACAAGGAGGACAGTTATCTCTTGCAACTAAAGAGGCCATCTTAAAACAATTAGAAACAATTAAAACAGTATGTCTTACACCAAGAAAGAGACGAGCTCTGTTTAGAATGGTGTCCAGCAAATTAAAAACAAAGTCACCTGTGCCTTTTTCTCAGTAGGGGTGTGTGTGTGTCCATAAAGAGTTTTCACCTGTGTCTTTTTCTCAGTAGGGGTGTGTGTGTCCATAAAGAGTTTTCACCTGTGCCTTTTTCTCAGTAGGGGTGTGTGTCCATAAAGAGTTTTCACCTGTGCCTTTTTCTCAGTAGGGGTGTGTGTGTCCATAAAGAGTTTTCACCTGTGCCTTTTTCTCAGTAGGGGTGTGTGTGTCCATAAAGAGTTTTCACCTGTGCCTTTTTCTCAGTAGGGGTGTGTGTGTATCTCTCTGAAGGCGAGTGTGCGTGTGCAGCCGCCACCTCCCCGGCACTCTCCAGCATCTTCTTCATGTAGTCCAGCTGCTTCTCCAGCAAAGAGCAGCGGCTCTCGGTGGACTGAAGCTGTGTTACAAGCTCTAACACACACACACACACGCACACACACGCACACAAAAATGCGTTTGGGCATTTCATCCACATATAAACACTGTTTTAGATCACTCAAATGGATATTTTTATAACGCCTTCTAAAGTGAAGATTGCTTTTCCAAAACACTGCTTCTGTGGATCCGTGTGGACAAGTAAAACTGACACTTTTAGACCCTGTTTGGTTTTTTGGTTTTATTTTTATGCTCATTGAGCTCAACGCAAATCAAACCAGCTAATAGGCTAACTGAAATAAAACCATGCCAATCTCTACAGTGTTTCCCATACATTGACTAATTTGTAGCGGCCCACCACAATATCAACATTGACCACCACACAATGATTTTCCAGGTTGTACTAAATTGTGCTTAAATCTGGTTAGCATCATAACCACACTGTGCTAACTTGTTAAAAACTGTTGCATTCAAGTTAATTCTGCAAACCAACCACCACAAATGGAATTCAATTCTCTAGGAAACACTGCTCTAGGTATGGTGAAGGGTATGTGATGATGTGGGGCTATTTTAATTCCAAACGCCAAGAGAACTTTATCAGGATGCATAGTATAAGTAAGTAGTAAGTATATCCTTTTGATCCTGTGAGGGAAATTTGGTCGGGGAGCAGTGAGGGGTTAGGTGCCTTGCTCAAGGACACTTCAGCCATTCCTACGGGTCGGAGATCAACTTTAGCAGAGGTGCCAATAATTCTGGAGAGTACTGTATCCGCTGCTTGTTTACTTTCTCTCTTGTGTACACTCTTACCTATCCGCTGCTTGCTGTTAGCGTCCTGTCTAGTGCGCGGCTGATCCTGCACTCTGACACTGCTGGCTGCGGTGGTGGCACTGGCGCTTCTGCTGGCGTTAATGCTGGCGTTTCTGTTGGCGCTGGCGTTTCTGCTGCTGGCGGCGTGCTGCTGCGTGGCCTCGCTGAAGCGCTGCACGTTCTTCTCGGCCTGCGCCCGCTCCAGCTCCAGACGACGCATCTTCTCCTGCAGCGTGCGCAGAGCGGCGATCACTGCTGCCAAACACACAAGCACGCAGCATGAGGGACTGTGGTGTGTGTGTGTGTCGTGTGTGATGTTTCCAGAGTATTTAGTCTGATACACATGGAAAAAAGAAATAGTAACATTAATCAGAACTACACATAGTGAATAGTATGAGTGCAAGGTCTGCACCTTAATCATATTTTTGACAAATATCTATGTGAATCAACCATTCCGAAACTCCTCTTAAATTCCCTTAAATTCCCTGGGATCACTATGCATTAGGAGACCAGAACTGAGGCCAGATACAGCTCATTCCCACACACATGCACTTAATCAGTCTGCCATCCATCAACTATCCCCCTCCTCGCTCATACCTTACTGCCCATCAAAACAGAATGGGCAGTTACCACTCATTCGCATGAATTAACACTTGTGCAATTATCATTACACATGGAGAGAAATGTGGACATATTTTCCTGTCTTATTAAACATTCTGGCGTACCTCTGCTTCCCGCATCTGGTGTACATCGGTATGCCTCTGCATCGATGTCCTGTAGTATCGTGGAGCTTCTGGCTTTTGGCTCCTCTGACCCCTTCACGAAGCCATGGAAGGATAGCTTATCCGGGGGCAAGTAAAAACTGCCCACATAGCTTTGCTTTGAGGGGGTATCAAAGATGTTCTGAGCGAGGGAATACAGGCATTTGATCATTAGATGGAGGTGAGATCATCGGATTTAACGTCAGCTATTACTGCGTGTTTAAGAATGGCACTGCTGTGAAGTAAAACTATTAGCAGCTAAGCTTAGCCATGAATAGTTCTGCACGCTGTAACGTCCGTGCTGCGTGGCAAACCGAGTACATTCAGGGACTACCTGTGATTGTACTGATTTTGACATTCAACAAATTATGTTTACGAAAGCTGTGTATGTTAATTAACCTAGTCCATTTGCGTTGTCTGGAAAGCAGCCAAAACTAGAGATAACTAAAGTTAACGTTAGCAAAATATCGATACACCACCATGTAACACAACATCATAGACAGTAGTTAAAGCACAGACCTTTGTTTAAAACAATGATTGCTTTCCTACGCCAAAGTTATCCCAAGCGACAGTAAATCATATCTAACAGCTAGCAAACGCGAAATGCTTTCATATAACTGTTATGCTTACTGTCATGCAGCTATCTATCATAGCTAGCTTGTAATGTTGTTATGCTAACGTTAACGTAGCATAGTAACACATTAACGTTACTTGCTTACAAAAACTGGCAGACCAAGGGAAGTCTCTTACCTGATCACGGAAATGATCCATGCGTCTTAATAGAATAGATGTTAAGACAGATTTGTTAAATACAGCAGTGTCATTGAATACATAACAAAATATACGTCGCACTCTTAGCGCCGCTGCTTGTTATTAATTTTAAAAAATCCCTCCCTACTTGCCGCGCTGAGAAATACCGCGTCCGGCTGCGCACAACGTCTCCCGCGCAGCCGGAACTTGGATTCTTGACCAATGACTGTGGCCGGTCAGAGAATCTGAAGAAAACTAGATGTACCGCAAAGCTGTACAAAATATGACCGCTGCTCAGTCCTGCACATTCTCTCCGCAAAAAAAAAAACACGCTTGTCAATTTGTCTCCATCCCCTACTCTTGCAACTTTTCTGCATGTAAATGAGTGTGTTCGTGTGTGCGTTTGCTTTTGTGTATGTGTGCTTCGCTGTGTGTGTGTGTTTTTGCTTGTGAGTGGGTGTGTGCGGGTAATGGTGTGTGTGTGTGTGTGTGTGTGTGTGTGTGTGTGTGTGTGTGTGTGTGTATGTGTGTTTGTGTGTGTGTGTGTGTGTGTGTGTGTGTGTGTGTGTGTGTGCGTGCGTGTGGGTGTGTTTGTGCATGTGTGTACGTGTTTGTGTGTGTGTGTGTATGCGTGTGAGTCTGTGTGTGTGCCTGTGCTTGTGTGTGTGCGACGAAAAACAATAGTTCCGTGTACGGTTCGCCGAATTATCATCCTTACTTTCTGCAAGAAATAAAGCTTGGACCTTGCCTAGACGTAGAAGATGAATCAGACTGGACTACTTAGCCTAGAAATCTAGACGCACCGTCAGGCTAACTTTTAGGGTGATTAGAAACAAATTTACATAATCTGCGTTGGACCTGGTCTCAAGCTCGTATCCTAATTTCTCAAAATTTTGGAAGGCAGTAAAAGCGCTTTTGCCTCTATACCTTCTTTTATCAAATTAGATTTAAAAAAAAACTCCTCTTTGACTCACCCCACTAGCACACGTCACAACATAGGGCTATGTCATCTTGATTACAGTCACTGAATGGCAAAAAGATTAATTGAGTGGCAGCACTTCATTTGAATCTCCAGCAAAAAGAGCTGGAAAAGAGCTGGCTATAGAATGTAGAGTACAAATAGGCCAGTTACAGGAAGTCAGAGCTCTCTTTCTACTCTCTTTAACAGGTAAACACTGTAGTGCAGTCAATGTAAACAGGTAACAGTGCAGAAGTAACAGTAAACAGGTAAACAGCTAAAGAGCAAGACAGGAGGTGTAGTTTTGTTCAGCAGTGTTACAGCCTCTGGAAAGACGCTGCACCTGCGCATACTGGTGGGGCGCGCAGGCTCCTGAAGAAGGGTAAAACGACCATGGTTTGGGTGGGAGGCATACTTGGACAATGGATTTGCCTTTTGTCCCATGTCCCAATATTTTATAATAATTTCAACCACTACTGTCAACCTATTGTTCCAACAACCAAACTTTCCGCCCATGTCTGCAATTGATTGTTGAAACTACTCTTTTCAGAAACACCAAATCCAAGAAAGAAAGTTCTAACTACAAAGATGTGACGAAGGTTAGCCAGCAGCCCTTTCTAGAAATGCACCCCTGATTAGGAGGTCAAGGTTGTGGGGTCAAAGGTCAAGGTTGCATGGGGTCACACACAGAAGTGCAGTGTTTGCATACTTCAATGGAAATGCTTTCCCTCTCCTAGGGGTTTCTGCTTTGGGGTTGGTAAACAAGATTATGACTAGATGGTGAACGTATCTATTGTACATGAGTCTAGCAATGTTCAGTTTTACATCTTTGATCATTTCTCATTTGGCTTGCTGAGTGTTTTCGTAGATACTTCTCCAAAATGTTGCAATATAATTCATTATTCCACACTTAAAGACATATTGTCCTGTCCATTCGTGTACAGTATGTAAGTCAAACATGAATATTCTATGATTAGCTACTACAGAATTACTGGGAAAAAAATGTTAATTTGGCATAAGCATAAGTGGCTGCTGTAGAGTAGGCCTAAGTACTTTTAAGTTCCCACTGCAGAAGATAAGGCGCACCTACCCTCCAGAATGATTGGCACCTTTGGTAAAGTTGAAAAAAAAAGTAAAAGAAATGTAGTCTCACAATGAAAATGATGAGGAAAAATCCAACCTTGAAGGGAAGCAAATTTATTCTGAGAAAAAGGAAAATCTCATAAAGAAATTTATTTTTTAAACAAAAACACAGTATCCACAATTATTAGCCTCTGTCACTTTTTTTTCATACCTTACTGAAAGAAAGTCATGAACTAGCCTACTTCTGAAAGTCACAGATACTCTGATTAACTTAAATAAGTTGAATAGCCTAGGAAAATGCTTCTGATACATTTTGTATACGATTTTCTAGGGGTGCAAATAATTGTGGGCAAAGTGTTTTTGTTAAATAAATATTTATTTCTTTATGATATTTACCCTTTTCTCCGAATAAATTTGCTTCCCTTCAAGGTTTGATATTTCCTCATTGTTTTCATTGTGAGATAGGCTACAATAAATCACCAAAAGGTTATTTTTTAGCTTACACCTGTTTTAGTCAACTTTACCAAAGGTGGCAATAATTCTGAGGATATTAACTTCAACATCTTATCAAACATTTCTCAGTAAAAGAATCTCACAGTTCAGTCTAAATGTTCATGGGTTCTCAGCCATAAAAGCCCCTCAAAACACAATGTCCATTCCAATTGACTTTATGGTTGTCTCTCTCTCACTTACAAGTACATGTTTCCTATGAGAGTAATGACCAAGTAATGACACATGTATACACTATTTTCCACGAATATGATGTGTTTGTTAAATGTCTCCTTCAAACATCCGACCGAAAACGTGTTGCACTTATCACGTATCCTATTTCACTAAAAAAAGTCTACTTAATTAAATCGGCAGTAGGCCTAGGCTATTTGGTGTGAGAGTTCATCCTAGTTTGTAGTCTTTCAATCAAACATAAAAAATGTCTCATGAACAAATGAATATGAAAAAAAATATTTTTTACAACAAGAGTTTATTTGCCCGAGCATCCTCAATATATTAAAATAAATACTATAAAAACCTTTACACTCAAGATTCCAGCGTACTGCACGTATGTAGGCTACACAATTAAATTATATAAATATATTACATCCAAAATAAACATCTATACATAGGCCTATAGTATTTCCATTATGCTTTCTCGTCTTCCACATCACTGTCCTCTTCGTCACTGCTGGAGTCTGCGTACAGGCAGATGGTCGCCTGAATAGGGTAGTTTCGGAGCAGAGCTTCGGCGTCCTGATACAAGTAGTCAAAGCAACGGGACCGAGGCCAGAATAATCTGAAATAAGCAGCAATATTGTTGGCTGTTAGAAATCATGTCAATTCAGCATAGATTACAAAAATTTGAACGCAGAGTTCGACTTTACATAGGCTAAAGCTGGGACGACCTAGGCCTATCTTTGACACTCACTTCACAGGGTGTGCGAGCCGTTTGTCCGATTTGCCACCGGGAGATGCTGCCGTCGGCCTCACGTAGGGCTGCAAAGCAATAAGAACAACATCAGCATTTGGCGACCTGGTAGTTTCGTTTCAACCATGCAACTATCCGACATAATCAACACCATAGAGGTCTAACAAAATGTAATATTTCACTATATTTTGCGCCAGGCCTATAACGCACTAAAGACGACTGCAGACACAGACTGGCCTAATAGGCTACAACATAGAACAGATTCACGTTCTGATTATTCCTAGGCTACTAAATTACCTTCTCTGAATCCAGTGGCTGCCTGCGCCGTTCGTTAATCCACGGTCTCCATAGAGAGGGTGCTTGAGCAGCACTTGGAACTCGAACCTCGGAATATCCAGACAGAATTGACATAGCAGTAAAATGATCCATGTTTTCAAGGAAGAGATAGCATTAATCCTCGAAGACAGCGACTGAACGAATGACTTGCAGTCTCAGGCAAAGTGAGGTTTTATATGCAGAAAGATCCCCGTGCCAAATTGTGTCTTGACACCTCTCAGTAGGCCAGCGCGTGTTCCGGAGGTGTGTATGCATATGCCAAGCATGGCGTGTGGCAGAACTGCGCACGGGCCATTGTGTGGAGGTGTCAACTCGCACTTCACCAGACCGGGATGCAAACGAAAGTTCGCGTGCAACGTTTGGGTAGCACGCGGTTTCAACTCGTTTCGCGTTTGTGGACTCAAGTGACATATGTGTAGCGCACTAGACACAACCACAAATCTACAGTTTATTGAAATTCACACCAGTTGGTTCATGTTAGTCCGTCACATGAAATATTGCATGTTTACATTTACATGTCAAGGAGGGCCACCTTCTACTAGCAGTGAACAAGAACATTGTATGAATGTCAATGTGAGTTTACACATTTAAAACAACTTTAATCAAACGTGATTACGTCTTCACTTGACGCAAAAAGCATGACATATCGTGACCTCGTCCAAACTCCATGGATACCGAGGTTCACATGAAAAAGTGTCAGCCGTCGTGACACCAGCTTGCGCTTGACTGGGTGTGAAGATTGCGCACCTCAGACAGCGGAGCGTGAGGTCAGAACGTTTGTGTAGGTCACGAGGTGTGCTTGTCAACATAGGCAGAAGTCAGATCACATAGGCCCAATTATGTCTACTTAAAGAACACCGATCAGCCTCGTATTTCATTTTGATCTGTAAATGTGAGTGATAGACTTAAACATACAGGTAAAGTTGGTGCATTTCCAAGTTTATGCCTAGTGTAAGGCTGTGAGCTGTCCTCTCACCTGTTTGTGTGTGTTGACACACTAGTTGACACAAGAGGTGTTCTGGTGGGAAAAGACAATGCATGTTTGAGGGGCTTAATTTTGCTCTCCAATTTACACACACATGCATGATCCCTATGGAGAGCTCTGCCATCGATCATCATCATTATCAACATCACCAGAGTCAATGTCCCATTTTAAATGTTCTCTTTTCTTGGAATGGCTGGTCAAATTATTATTAAACGAAGAAATATTACTGTATATATATGTGTGTGTGTGTGTGTGCACTCATTTGTTTGGGTTCAGAGTGCCTGAACCCAAGTTCTCAGACTCACACACAGGCAATAAAGAGTGTTACTTCACACAATTACAGGTGACAACTACTAAAGTGTGTGTGAGACTGTGAGATGGACTCTGGTTCTCACTCACACAGTCATGGTGACCCCTCACCCTCCCATTAATGACAATAAAAATCCACCCAATCCATGTAACTTATACAGTGCAAAATGTCCCAGAATTAATATAAACATATCATACAACGTTCAGATCTTAATTCCAACAAATGTTATTCAATGATACAGCGCATTCCAGTACAGTCTTTAATGTATCGTGTCCGTCCACTCGTTTATAATCATTCTTTTCTATTTTCCAAGTCTTCATCATGAGGTATCATATGGCACGCTCTCAGTCATTTACGGAAAGATCGACCACAACCTCACACGAGGTCACTCTGGGTTATGGATCTATTACATACCCATGCCGGGTGCTCCAGCCACACAAACAATTATCTCAAGAGCAAACTTAATTTGTCTTCAAATCACGGGCAACATTTCTTTTAAATAAAGCGCCGGAGTTCCTGATGGAATATTGCATGTCAGTATAACGAGGTTAAATCGGAGGGAGAGTAACGTGAGCTTGGCTATGCAATATGACCCTGAAATGCCCCTCGCAGTATCAAAGCATCATAAAAATTATGGTAATTACGTGCACTTACATCAGAACCTCATTTTACAACCCACTTTTCGCAAAACGTCAAACCGGCTTTGGGCACTCCTCTTGGCACAGCCACACAAGCGTTTCGAAAGCAAGACACAACAACCTCGCACACTGCCTTTAAGGATAACGTTACGTTTTCTTGTTGGTCTCCCCATTGCCAGCGATGAAAGCAACAGACAGACTCCGTATGTGCATTTTTTGCTTTGGGAATTGCATTCTGATCAGCGACCAACGCCTGTCACTGTAGACTATTGACAATACGTCTGGATCAGACAGCTGTGCAGTCAAAACATAACACTGCGACAACTAATAACGTTATCTGATGGGAGTTTACAATGGAGTTTTGATTTAGGCCTACTCTTGACTGGATATGTTGATCTGGGTTTGCCGACCAACGGTTGAGAGACGTTGAAGAACGGTGGATGTAAAAAACTTTGAGCGAAATGAGGATTTCCGGACCCTGGACAGCGCTTCTCGCGTTACTATCAATCAATGCTATATCCTGCTCAGGTAGTAAATTCCTACCATGGTCTTTTTGAAATATTGATGGCCTTGAGGTCCTTCAGTTTATAGCTTTGTCTAAAATAAATGGTTGACGTTGACACATCAGATGGTGCTGGTGGGAATTTCACGGCGGCCACGATGGCCGTGATGCCCCTTTGAAAATCAGAGGTTCACAGGCCACTGTGGCCTTGGTGCCTCCTTCTTTCAATATTCTGCTTTACATCCGACTAGCGATTTTTATTTAGCCTATGGCCTGGCAAATTAAGCTTAGCATTCACAGCGCAAATTAATTTAGTATTTTACACAGTGGAGAAAGTAACAGCGCATGGCAAGAAAGAGAGTGCGTCCAAATTCACCCATTCTTTGCTGAACTACTCGTGAAGTAGCCTAGCATACTCATCACACAGACATCACACATAGGCCTATCACATCACACAAAAGGCCATTTTCTCAGCTTTTAAATGATGTTAGCCTCTAGTTGTTGTGGTAAACAGTTAGCGAGAAAAGTAACTTTAATCATATTACATTCTGCGCCCGTCTCCCTATCCATTCATCTCGGTGGAATACTTCACTCATTTTTCCCTCAACACATGACAAACCATATATCAGAATATAAGAAATGTTGGCCTTGGTGCCCTGACTTGTGGTCTTTGTGCCCCCTACCAAATATGCCCAACTGAAGGCCAAGTGACCTTGCCCCTAAAATTATGAAATTCCAAGCCTGGTGCTATACTAAGGTTTTAAAGCAAAAAATATAGGTACATGTTTTAATCTCGTGATTTTATTTTTCATCCAGCTGTGAAAAGAATAGGTAACAATCCAGGTCGCTTTGCCAATGCTACCCTGGTCCGACTCTCCGAGTTTTTAAGCACGGGGTACAAGAAAGGCGTCCGTCCCGTTAGGGACTGGAGACAATCTACGATGGTGGCCATTGACCTGATGGTGTACTCCATTCTCAATGTGGTGCGTACGATATAATGTGGATTTATTTAACACACACACACACACACACACACACAGAGAGAGAGAGACACACACACACACACACATTTTTAATTTAGTTACTGTGTCTGTAGCCTACTTAGTGGCTGGGTTACTGAATGGTCAAACTCTTCTTTTTTTCTTGTTTTTGCAACACCAAAGGATGAGAAAAATCAAGTTCTCACAACGTATGTGTGGTACAGGCAGGTAAGCTAATCGATCAAAGACAAAGTCAGAGGGTTTCACAATGTGTTTGCTCATGGCTTGAGTCCTCTAAATGGTCTAAATCTGACTGTATAGCCTATCATTGTGTATTGTGACCTGTGTACCGGTATGTACAGTCTTACAGATTTTGTAATAGATGTACTGTTTGTCACATTTGATGCCTGTAGCAATGGATTGATGAATTTCTTGTGTGGAGCCCTGAGGATTTCGATGAAGTGAAAAAGGTGTCAATCCCCACTGCCAATGTGTGGGTGCCTGACATTGTCATCAACGAATTGTACGTGCAACACTAATTTCTGCCTCTGTCATATTTGCACATGAACTGTGTTTGACATAAATCAAACTGTAAGTCTAAAAATGATTGCAAATGTTTTTATGAATCTTCACTGAATAACTATTAACTGTACATTTCTCCATGTCATTTTTTTCTCTCTGAAAATCATTCTATTCTTTCTCTGTATAACCACATTAATTCAAAAGTAAAATAGGCCTATGTAGATATATTAAAATCATACTCCTACATGCAAAAATATATTCCTCCTACAGTATACAGTATTTTATAAGAGTACAAAGGATATAGAAACACAACATAAAAGTATAATGCTGGTTTGCAGTTTTCAGTAAAAACACATTGCTAATAAATTACATGGCTTTCATGTGTGATACCATCTCCAGTGTTGATGTTGGAAAGTCCCCTGATATCCCATACGTGTATGTGAGCCATGACGGACTAGTGCGCAACTACAAGCCCATTCAGGTGGTGACCGCCTGCACGTTAAACATCTACAACTTCCCCTTCGACGTCCAGAACTGCAGCCTCACCTTCCAGAGTTGGCTGCACACCAGTAAGGACTCACTGCATTTACAGAAAATACAAAAGGCTCACTTAAATGTTGTGCATTTACACCATTGAATACTCTCAGTAGGAGACCGCAGAGTAGCAAAACACCTGCACCATCTGCTGATCAGCATGCTGCCTGCCTTTGGTTGAACCGTTTTTAGGACAAGCATACAACGTTTCGGGCTTATACCTTCATCAGGCCGAAGACCGAAACGTTGTATTTTCGAAATAAATAATTGCTTGCGAAATGGTCAGTGTGCGGGATTCTTTTTAAGCTCCTGATCTGTGACCTTTGGTCATATCCAACACGCCTGCGCGACAAAAGAGGTGTGCAAAAAGCCTTCCTACATTGCACTGAGGACAACAAGAACAAAATGTGAAAGTGTTATGTTTAATACATTCACAATGCGTTAGGCTACACATTATATTATAGTTCCTTATACATATTGTCTATTATCTATAGAGTCAAGTTACTGTTTCAACTGTTTGCTGTTTGTTCCCCAGTAAACGATATCAACATCACCCTGATGAGAACCCCGGAGGATGTAAAGGAAGATAAGAGTGTATTTATGAACCAGGGCGAGTGGGAGCTGCTACACGTCCTCTCAAAGTACAACTCTTTCAGCCTGGACAACGACGACTACTATGCTGAGATGAAGTTCCATGTACGCAGAGAGTTTTTCCTGTTTCTCAAGCAGAATAGCTTTTTAAATAACTTTAAAAAAATATATATATTTACTATATACAGTAGGCCTATATATCTCTCACACACACACACACAGGTGGTGATCCGACGGCGGCCGCTGTTCTACACGGTCAACCTGCTGCTGCCCAGTATCTTCCTGATGGTGATGGACATCGTGGGCTTCTTTCTGCCGCCTGACAGCGGTGAGCGAGTCTCCTTCAAGATCACACTGCTGCTGGGGTACTCCGTCTTCCTCATCATCGTCTCCGACACACTCCCCGCCACCGCCATCGGCACACCCCTCATAGGTAAGCTGTTTATTTATTATTATTTATAAAAAGCCATCGGCACACCCCTCATAGGTAAGCTGTTTATTTATTATTATTTATAAAGAGCCATCGGCACACCCCTCATAGGTAAGGTGTTTATTTATTATTATTTATAAAAAGCCATTGGCACACCCCTCATAGGTAAGCTGTTTATTTATTATTTATTATAAAAAGCCATCGACACACCCCTGAGGTCCACCTCCAACAGATCTAGGACAATATAAGCTTGCAACATTTTGTCAGGAGATGAAGTGATTTCCCCTGAATTTATTGTCAGAAAATCTCAGGTGTGTATTTTGTGGTGTGGTGTGTGTGTGTGTGTGTGTGTGTGTGTGTGTGTGTGTGTGTGTGTGTGTGTGTATTTTGTGGTGTGTATGTGTGTATATGTGTGTATTTGTGTGTGTATATTTTTTGTGGTGTGTGTGTGTATCATCTCTCTGTCCTCAGGTGTGTACTTTGTGGTGTGTGTGTGTGTGTGTGTGTGTGTGTATTTGAGTGTGTGTATATATATTTTGTGATGTGTGTATATTTTTTGTGGTGTGTGTGTATCATCTCTCTGTCCTCAGGTGTGTACTTTGTGGTGTGTATGTGTGTGTGTGTGTGTGTGTGTATTTGTGTGTGTGTGTATATATATTTTGTGATGTGTGTATATTTTTTGTGGTGTGTGTGTATCATCTCTCTGTCCTCAGGTGTGTACTTTGTGGTGTGTGTGTGTGTGTGTGTGTGTATTTGTGTGTGTGTGTATATATATTTTGTGATGTGTGTATATTTTTTGTGGTGTGTGTGTATCATCTCTCTGTCCTCAGGTGTGTACTTTGTGGTGTGTATGTGTGTGTATATATATTTTGTGATGTGTGTATATTTTTTGTGGTGTGTGTGTATCATCTCTCTGTCCTCAGGTGTGCACTTTGTGGTGTGTGTGTGTGTGTGTGTGTGTGTGTGTGTGTGTGTGTGTGTGTGTGTGTGTGTGTGTGTATTTGTGTGTGTGTGTATATATATTTTGTGATGTGTGTATATTTTTTGTGGTGTGTGTGTATCATCTCTCTGTCCTCAGGTGTGTACTTTGTGGTGTGTGTGTATCATCTCTCTGTCCTCAGGTGTGTACTTTGTGGTGTGTGTGTATCATCTCTCTGTCCTCAGGTGTGTACTTTGTGGTGTGCATGGCGCTGCTGGTCATCAGCCTGACGGAGACGGTGCTGATTGTGCGGCTGGTCCACCAGCAGGACCTGCAGCCGCGCGTGCCCTCCTGGCTCAGGTACCTGGTTCTGGAGCGGGCCGCCACGCTGCTCTGCGTCCGGGACAAACACCGGATCTGCTCCAGCCTGCTCTCCTCCTCCCCGCTGCCTCACTACACCGAGAACAACATACACACAGGTACTACGATGTGCACACACACACACACACACACACACACACACACACACACACACATATACACACACACATACACAAACACAGACACACACACACACACACATATACAGAGGAGAGAACAGAATACAGATATTACAATGTACACACATGTACACCAAGAACAATACAAACAAGTTGACTAAAAACAGGTATAAAAAATAATCTTGTAAAAAAAAAATAATATAATAATAATGTTGTAATTTATTGTAATCTCACAATGAAAACAATGAGGAAAAATCCAAACTTGAAGAGAAGCAGAAATATTCTGAGAAATAGGAATATCTCATAAAGAAATCAATAACAATATAGATTTATTTATATTTATTTGCAATATATATTTGTGTATTTATTTATATGTATTAATTATGTCCCTCACAGGCTCCCGCTGTGCCCACCACCACACCTGCGACGTGTCCAGAGAGCACGGTGTCCGAGGGATGGGCCTGCCGGTGCGCGACCCCACGCCGCCCGTCATGGACAACATCCTGCAGGAGGTGTCGTGCATCCGGCAGTACCTGGAGCGGCGGGACGAGAGCCGCGACGTGGCCAAGGAGTGGCTGCAGGTGGGCTACGTGCTGGACGTGCTGCTCTTCCGCGTCTACCTGGTGGCCATGCTCACCTACAGCATCACGCTGGGCACGCTCTGGTCCGTCTGGCAGTACGCCTGAGGAGGGACAACACACGCGCACGTACACACACACATACACACACACACGCACGCACACACACACACAAACACACACACTCAAATGCATGCATGCATGCATGTATGCACGCACACATTAACACACACATACACACCCACCCACCCATGCACACACACTCATGCACGCATACACACACACACAAACACACATGTAAGCACACACGCAAGCACAGTGTTTAAAGTGGGATTTGGCAGCTGGGGGAACCCTAAAATCCAGTGTCGGTGCAACAGGGGAAAATGACTCCCCGTTGGACAACATATTGAGTATCGTGGTGTAGCAATACTTTTTGGACAAGAATTGCTAGCTTCTTGGTCACCTCTGTACAGGCGAAAAATTAACTCACCATTTATTTTAACAATATCATGGCGCTATATCGTTGGTATGAGTATAAGTATAAGTATATACTCTTTTGATCCCTGCATTTATCCCAATCCGTGAATTAGTGAAACACACACAGCGAGGTGAAGCACACACTAGTGCAGTGAGCTGCCTGCAACAACAGCGGCGCTCGGGGAGCAGTGAGGGGTTAGGTGCCTTGCTCAAGGGCACTTCAGCCGTTCCTACTGGTCTGGGTTCGAACCGGCAACCCTCCAGTTACAAGTCCGAAGCGCTAACCAGTAGGCCACGGCTGCCTCTATGAGAGAATAGGCCTATATTTATTATTGATTTATCTGAGGTGCCGGTACTGCGTTCCTTCCCGTTCCCCCCCACTTTAACCCCTGCGCACGCACACACATAAACACACACACACACACACACATGCACACATACACACACAGACACACACACATGCACAAACACACAGGCAGGCACGCACACACACACATGCATGCACACATGCTTGCACACATACACACACACACACACACACACACACACACACACACACACACACAAATGAAAACGATAAAAGATTTTCAATTTTATTAATCCTACAGTGATTTTTTGTATTTGCTTACAAAATAATAGTGAAGAATAACTTTTATCACTTTAAGACTTTATGTTTCATGTCTAACTACATGTGTGTTTGTGCTGTTGTTAACATATAGCAAAACAGTGCTTACAGTAAAACACATATGTACAATTAAAGGGGTACACCATTTTAGTACCATTTTAGTATAATACACATTTTATACCTGTATGAGGATAGTAGGTCTACTTAAGCCAGTGAAGACATTAAATGTAGTACACATTGTAGTCATGTCTCAGCTTACACACTCCTGATGTGATGTGAATACAGGTATGTGTGACTATACATTAATTCACAGGCTGATAACATTGGATTTCACCTGATTCCAAAGACAGTCATTATCGTCGCTATAGTATATAGAACAGTAACAGTTTGTCAGTGTTGTGAAAATAAAAGTGTACGCTGACAAACATGTTAAAAATAATAATTCACAGGACTTCACATGTGGTATTTTGTCAGTGACTAGTGAATAGTGAGGGTGTTTAAGAAAGTCAATAAGGAATTAGACCATTGCATACTTGTGAGCTTCACCTGTCAAAGTTAGTATGGGATTTTGAACTTTTTTAATACAAGAATGTGTTCATCAGCAATGTAAGATTCTAAAATTCCACCCAGATATTCTATGTTCATTCTGCAACATTCTGAGTCTAATCACACTGTTGTGCTGGTGCCTGCTGATGAATCCAATCCTTTGAACACACACACTATGATGAAGGAGTGGTTTATCCATCCTAGCAATCAACTGAAGAGTATAGCAAAACTGTATTGCAAAAATCATGTTGAACTACATTCTTCCTGTAGATCATACTTACCAGGGATGTAGTGGAGGCTAAACGCAAGTAAAGGCAGTTTATCCACCTCTGACATTTCAGAAATAGTTTATCCACCTCTTATTAGAGGTTATCCACCTATCAAAAGAGTTTATTCACCAATTGCAACTTTTAAACTTTCAAAAATCACACCATTTTATCCACATTCACAATATGTACACTCATCAACACTCTAGGAACCATTTAATACCATTGTATTGTTATAAACATTGAACAATAACCTCCACAATCACCAAACATGTTCTGAATGCCTTTTTAAAAAAGATCTGAGACCGCATGGCGCTGTCCACCTCACCAAGATCACAGAATTCATACTTTACCCACCTCTGACTTTTACCACTACATCCCTGATATTTACAGATGAGTAATTGATGTGTTAATGTCTGTGAACATGTAAACATTGTAAATATAAAGTAAACACTATATAGCCAGACCACTGCAGAACTGAGTGTTTTGAATAGTGAATATTTCCTGTACAATATGTGACAATAGCATCTAAAAAATAAACGTAAATCGGCTCCAATCTGGTCTAATTGTGTATATGATAAATGCTTTAAAGTAAAACCAAGTGGACATCGATAACTTTGTGCTAAGACCATGAGTGAATGATTTGTTTCATGATTTGTTTCAACTGCTTGTGAACTCTGACCTCTGTCATAAAAGTAGACCTGGTTTAGTTCCCATGGAGGGGTGTGAACCTTGCCACTGTCCTGGTGTAAATTTGAACACTAAGCCACAGGCAGAAAATCAACACCCACATTCGGGAAAAAAAACCCCAATCATGCTCATTGAGAATTAGGAGCATTGAGAATAGCCGGATGGCTGAAACGTCTGCTCTTGCTTGCTATTAGTTGCTCCTTTTTGCAAGACTTTGTCTAGTCACTTTTTTCAGTGCGAACCACTTACAGTAACAATTCAATAACAATTGAATTAGGTTACACTACCTCCCTCCACGTCTCCTGCACAACAGTGAGCACACATTCACAGGCAGGCAGGCAGGCAGGCAGGCATACGTGCAGTTTAGTGTACCAAATCCCCAATTCAAGAGGAAGGTTTTGTGTGCAAATTCCCAATGCAAAATTGTGCGTGCAATTGTAATGTTCCAAATTATGTTTTTCCGGCCCCACCCCGACCCAGTTACAAACAGCTCCACCCGGCTACTCCACACCAAACGAAGCTAGGCGACACATGAATATCGTTGTAGTGTTCAAAAGTGGACCTATCACTCAGTCGCCCTTCAAAGAGCATACATAATCTGACAGATACAGTATACTGTTAATGGGGGTTTTTTTGGCACATGAGCGATCATATCAATGGCTTTATCTGTAAGGACGATGAGCAGGAGAAATGCTTCTGCCGGGACTACAGAATTTGTTTCATCTGCTACTCTGCATACTGTGGCATTGAGAGAAGAACACAAACCTGTAGAGAGTTGGGTATCACTCACAGATTGGGGCACAGTTCATCATTCAAACCAAATCTGTGTGCTCATCCAAGAGAAACTCTATTGTTTGTACATGGCCATGGGTCTGTAAATCGGGGAAAAAAACAGCGTAGACCACACTTTTCCAGACAATCAACATTTGCTCCAGAACAATGGAACGGTTGAACTCAACATGACCATGTCAACAAAGAGCATTTGAATGTGAAATCAGACATGTAGAGAAGGCAACAAAGTTTAATCTTCCAACCTCATATTTAGGTTTTTTATTCAGTCAAAAGTTTTTGTCAGGGAAGCTGTGCAAACAATATGTATAGGCTGTTCATTGTTTTTTTAAGCACTCCAGAAAAAAGGGCACTGTTTCCCCTTTGATGTATATGTGCGCACGTGCCTGCACACAAGGTCATATGAATCTTCATTAAAAATGAACTTCTAGTGCATTCTAGTCAACTATTGGTCTCTCATCCAATCATTTCAATAATCATTTCAATCGGCTTTCTATTGCTCATTTGCACATCAAGTTGTGAGTTGTGCGTACAGCACAAGGCATCTGTGGATGTGATCTGCCCTCCATCCAGGACTTATACAACAGAAGATGCATCAGAAATGCCAAAAGAATCAATATGGAGCCCAGCCATCCTAGCCATGGGCTGTTTCAGCTGCTACCATCTGGCAAGCGATATCGAAGTCGGACCTCCAGACGGTTGAACTCGGACCAACAGACTCCAGAACAGTTTTTTCCACTAAGCAATAAGGCTTATGAACATGAAAACAAAGACAGCCTGAGCCGGTGCACTACAACCCCCCCCCCCCCCCCCCCACCCACCCACACACACACACACACACACAGACACACACACACACACACACACAAACACAATACATACAAGTCATTGAGGAGCAAAAAAAAAAGCAAGAATTTTACTCTCTTATACCCGTATAATGAGATGTACTGTAATAAAGACAATCTTGAATCTTGAAGTCAATCACTGTCTGAGTGGGCGCCCTATAATCTTTGCAGGCACATGTAGATAAAACTGTAATAATAATAATAATAACAGCCTGTCTAAATTTACCTTTCTGCCGTGAAGGGGTTGAAACTCTGTTTATTTTATTATCTTTGCGTACACATGTTTTTTTTGGCATTATGGCTGATTTTGTAACTTAAATGTCTACTGTGTAACACTGTAATAATGAAACTGAAACACTAATATTGCATTGCTATGAGGGCTATTGAACATGCTGATATTACACTCTACCACTTCAATAACTGGGTTATAGGTTATACCACACTCTAGTGGACAATAGTGGCATAGCATCAATGTCATTGTACTTGGACGTGTGTGTGTGAGTGTATTTTCGTGCTTCATAGTGGAGGTCAATAAAAACACTATCATGACCTCCGCTGGTCAGACTACACCAGTGCTTCAGATGCCCTTTTGTAAAATCTTGGATCACATCTTATTGTTGCATGAAGACTAATTGTAGTTAATAGCACTGACTCTATACAGCAACCAGGAGGAAAAGGTTGTTAGCTAGATGTTGGTTAGTTGCATCATACCATGTTAGTTAAAAGTTAACCTCCATAGTTTTACTGGAAACACACCCCTGATTGAGCAACATAGTGATTAGTGATTCATTCATATTTGAACGCAGTGATTCCCAGTGATTCCCCACTTGACCTCTCACAAGGAAAGTACAGCAAAACAAAAACATTTTGGTATGTTTAGGAACTATTCTGTAACTTAAGACAGTTAACAATGGCATTGGTGTGTAAACAAACTGGAGAGGATGCACATCATTTGGTCGTTTAAGCCACAGGCCCAGTTAAGTGGAGTCCTTATGGAAACGGCACCACGGGCCCAGTGGAGTCCTTATGGAAATGGCACCACAGGCCCAGTTAAGTGGAGTCCTTATGGAAATGGCACTACAGGCCCAGTTAAGTGAAGTCCTTATGGAAATGGCACCACGGGCCCAGTTAAGTGGAGTCCTTATGGATACGGCACCACGGGCCCAGTTAAGTGGAGTCCTTCTTATGGATACGGCACCACAGGCCCAGTTAAGTGGAGTCCTTATGGATACGGCACCACAGGCCCAGTTAAGTCCTTATGGAAATGGCACCACAGGCCTCGAGAGCCCCAGAGCTGCGGGTTCAAGTCTGTGTGAAGGCTTCGGCTGTCAATCTGATAAAGTCATCATGACCAGCCCCCAATTCTTTCTTCAGACAAAAACTCCATTCTGTATGATTGTGTGTGTGTGTGTGTGAGGGGGGGTGTAATATACACAAAATTGCTATTGGTCACACACATATTGTGGCCTTTTGGATAAGGCATCAGCCACCAGAGCTGGGGATTCTGTGTTCAAGTGCAACCTGGGTCACAACCTCATAACTAGGATAGCTTCAAAAATATTCTCTATACAGCTGCTGCCAAACAATCTACAATGATATTATTGGTTATAATAACTTTCTTTGAACATGTTTGATTCGCCTGAATCACAGCATATGTGCTGTGAAAAGAGGACGACAAATACAGAGTAAACAGAGAGACATTATTATTTTTAGAGATTTATTTTTATCCTAAGTTGGACAATTTAGTCATAATTTAAATATCTTAAAATATAAATAATGATACTTAGAAAGAGTGTTACAAAAATAAAGGTGTTGATAAGCATTCATTAAATTACTTCTATTTACAATTTTTACACCGAAATAAATTACAAAATATATTATGCTCCATCTTCATTTTCATTCATAAATGTCTAGTTCATTTCTTTCTCGTCTTCCTCGCCACTGTCCTCCTCGTCGCTGGAGTCTGCGTAAAGACACACGGTCGCCTGGACGGGATGGTTCCGGAGCAGCGCTTCGGCGTCCTGATACAGATAATCATAGCAGCGCGATCGAGGCCAGAATAACCTACAAAGGAAACGAGGTTTGTGTTAGAAACCACCGAAATCCAATACAATACGATACGTTACGTGTGATGAAAACAGAAACTCTGCCAAAGTGATGTGATTGAAAGATGAGACTCACTTTACAGGATGTACAAAGCTGTTGGCTTTCTTTGCATCTGATAATTCAACCAGGGATTTGCCGTGAAACTGAGAAAGAAATGGAAGAAAAAGAAAATAAGTGGGATGAAGGAAACAGTGAGAAACAGTTCACTTTTAATATTAACATTACAGTTTTTGTTCAGTCGTTCTGTCCAGTTGACTTGATTCAATATCCTTTATGAATCCGTTGATTTATCTAGGCTATGGTTCCTATAAACTCACCCCATGAGAGTCCGGCCTTTGTTCCAACTGTCCTCGTGTCCACGGTCTCCAAAACAGAGCACGCTCGTGTGTTGACTCGTGAGTTGTGCTTTCATTATTATATCCGTTATGTCCAAGGCGAGAATTCATGGTGATCTCCATAAACCTAATCTGACAGGTAGCACTCCACACGATTGTTCCTGAGTGTTCGATGCAAGTCCTCAATCCTTCGAGTAAGTATGTCCACTCTGAGCGAGATATCCGTTTATAAAGGAGACGCAGCTCGTGCCAAATTGTGGTTTGACACCTTCATGCTGGCAGGCGACGCGTGCTACCGAGGTGCGCAAACATGCGCCAGAAGCGGGAGTGTGTTGAGGCGACAACTGCGCAAATGGTCGTAAACATTGCTTGCAACAAGAAGGGAAGCATTCTAAAGGATAAGTTATTCTAGGCTACCTTACTTGGCAAGTCCTGCTTGCTTTGTAGAAATGTTGATAATAATTTTGCACCACAACCAGTAATAATCACCAGTCAAATCATATCCTGCTGCTGCACCACCGGACAATTGCAGGAACTATACTAACAGTTTTAAACATCTGGGTGCTTCAGAACTTTTCCATGTGGTGTAAAAAGACTTGAACTGTACCTTCAATCGTTTTAAAAGAAGCTCTGAAACTGATAATGCCAGTCTGACAGAGCAACTAATTCTGAATAAGTCCTCAGATGTTACTGTTTTTGTACAGTAGAGTTCACTGCACTAGTGATTCTTTAATGCTGTTGTTTTACTGCTTATGTTTATAAATATGCATGTTCATAAACTCACCACAGACATAATTCTTTTGCTGGATCATGTAAGCTATATTACATAGGCTGTTTAAGGACTCACACAGATAGAACTCTACAGAGAGGTCAGAGTTCAAGACACGGGTCACTAGTGTGTGAACATGAGAACCAGCAGCCACACACCTCAGCCTGGCCAGCCAAGCACCTTTAATCGTGTCAAAATCCCCACTATCTATTAACACGTCTCATTCTCTCTCTCTCTCTCTCTCTCTCTCTCTCTCTCTCTCTCTCTCTCTCACACACACTTGCATGGGGCAGCCGTGGCCTACTGTTGTTGCAGGCAGCTCACTGCACCAGCATTGGTGTGTTCTTCAACTCACTCTGTGTTCACTGTGTGCTGTGTGTGTTTCCCCAAATCACGGATTGGGATAAATGCAGAGACCAAATTTCCCTCACGGGATCAAAAGATTATATATACTTATACTTATACATGCGCTCGCCCGCACCAGGGATGGAAATTAAATATTTTTTCTACCTGCCACTGTGGCTGGTGGATTCCAAAATCTACCAGCCACTCAACTTTTTTACCAGCCACTAGAGAAACGGCATGAAAATGTGATATCATGATTATAGTAGGCTACCCAAAATGATCACGGTAATCGGCATTATTGCAATATGACTAAAATGTGCTGAGTTTTGCCCTAAACCTGTCCTCCAAGCACAGTAGCAACAAAACTAAAGGTCAACAGAACCACATATGCTACAGTGTCTTGTCATAAAAGTGGTGTGGCTCCTTTAAGACTCCGTTTGTGTGAGTTCTGGAGCATCCTATAATCCAACTCTTCAACTTGATCTAACTATAGTGTACATCATCTGATTTAAATATTTACAGGTATCAAGGCTATATTTAACATTTAGCATTTATTTTCTATTTGGCCCGTAATGAAATCATACACTGAACAATTTAAGCACAGCTCAGCTTTAAGAAACGTAATATGCATGCTTAGCATTTTGTGAAACTACATTGGAAAAACTCTGGTTGTGCAGTTATCTAGGCGATATTGTTAACATTTATTTTGTATTTGGCCTTATCATATATGACAAAAGCCCAACGTTGGAGACCGTGTAGACATTTGCTTCAATTTCAAAACCGGATTACTCGCGAACGGCTATAACTTGTATAAGGGAATGCTTTACACCTTTGCGTTCGGTAAGTTCTGCTGTTTATTCTGATACAGTTTGTAATTTCTTTGAATGAAAAGTTTGTGAGATATTCCATCACGACGAATGGGTGTGGAGATGTCCGTCTGTCTGCCTCATAGGTCTAAATAGCAGCGTGTCGCGGGCCGGATTAAAATACCTAGGCCTACGGGCCAATTCAAAAGAGAACTATTTACGTGAGAATATTAGCCTGTGAAGATATAACGCAGATCCACAGATCTCACTAGATTTATGTCTATGCAATCATCCTGAAATAATCTAGCAGTGGCACATGAAAGCATAGTGACAGTTTCTTAATGGTAGTGAAGTGAAAGTGAAGCGCTGCACCAGTGCTGCTATGCTGCGGTGGCGGCTCAGAGTTGTAGAACTTCAAATCAGCGCGATTTACCCTTATAGGCTGGCAATGTTAGGCTACATGATCCCTACAAACACTTTCTTATTTTTAACCGTCAATAAGTATGAAAATTAGACCGGATCTGACTATTTGTGGTACGCTAGCTCTACCCGCCACAGTGGCTGGTAAGTTGACCAAATTCACCCGCCAGCGCACAAAACTACCCGCATTTGGCGGGGGGCGGGTGGTTAATTTCCATCCCTGGCCCGCACACACACACAAACACACACTGCGTGTAGACAGATGTTTTTATATTAACTAAACCTTACACACAAAAAAAACAAGCAAACGATTACTGTAAGAGAATTAATTAATTAATTACATGTAAGCTGAACAGATGAGTCTTTAACCCCCTCTTTAAAGTCCCAAAACTATCACAAGAACACTAGGAAACTTATTCTACCAATGAGGACCCACAGAGTACAAGAGTCTTAAGTCTTGTGACCTGGTCGACACAGCAGACTCTAATCAGAGGACCACAGTGGGCGATTGGGGACGTAGAGCTGGATCATGGAATTCAAGTAGCAGGGAACAGATCCAGCTGCTAAAGGAAGCCAATTGAGAGTAACTTAGAGAGGAGTTACATGTGATTAAAGACCAGACATGCTGTAGCATTCTGAATCATCTGTAATGGTCTCACTACACAAGCAGGCAGGCCAGCTAAGAATGAACTGCAATAATCCAGTTTGGAAAGAACCATGGCCTGTACAAGAAATTGTGTGGCATATTGTGTCAGATAAGGTCTGAACTTCCCAATGTTGTAAAGCAGGGATTTTCAACTGATTGTGAAACAGGGACCACCATTCTGACTAATTATGCAACCCCAGGACCACCACTGAATAAAAATACTGATTCCCACATTGAAACTACATTACTGAATCCATGGTCACGGTCCGGACCACAAGTGGGCCGCGGACCACTGGTTGAAAACCCCTGTTGTAAAGGATACTGACATAATTTTGCAGTTGAGGCTACATGCTCAGAGAAATTTAGTCAACCATCAATGGCATCGCCCAGGTTATGTGCCAATTGAGTTGGGGTCAGTGAAGAAGAGGAGGGCTGGATTCTAAACTGTTGTATTAGCTGGGAACACCTTTTGGATAGATTAAGCTGGAGATACAAATTTTTCATCCAGACTGAAATATCCCTGAGGCATGTATAAATCCAATCAATAACAGTAGAATCATCAGGTGGGAAAGACATTTTAAGTTGAATAATATTCGCATAGCATGCCAAAATACAATCTGAAACAGTAATCATCAGGTGAGAAAGACAGGTAAAGTTGAGTACCATCTGCTTGGCATGCTGAAATACAATCTGAAACACAATCTGAAATAGTAGCCTAGTCATCAGCTGGGAATTGAGTATCATCCACAAGAGTAACAGGCGAATCCATGAGAGTGTATGATCTCACCTAAGGAAGTGGTGTACATAGAGAAAAGAAGGGGCCATAATACTGATTCCTCGGGTACACCTGTGGTGAGGTCATGAGACTTACAGTAAATACACATTCAGTAAGATGCTTACACAAACACCTGTTCCAAATATTACTTACCCATAGGCTTGGGAAAACACACACAAACACAGACAAGGGTCTGACAACTACAGTAAGAAGAAGATTCCGCCAAGACTTTTCAGAACGTTAACAGTGTCAACGGAGAAAACGAGGAGTAAACATTCCATTCCTGTTTGGTGAGACGTTATGTTGCAAATGAGGCAGAGTAACTAGTAACACACCTGAGAGTAGAAATGTGTCTTAACCATTTATCATCTCCCTACTCAAATAACATTTCCAGTGGGGACGAAAACTTAAGCTTCAAGAACATAAGACATACAAGGCATGTATGAAGTGTGAGGCTGTTCAACATATTCATTCATTCATTCATTCATGCTGGTTGTAAGTCAGGGTTAAGTGCCTTGCTCAGAAGTACAACGCTGGCAGGCAGGAATTGAATTCAAGCCTTTCCACTTCAAAGCCCAGTTCCTGAACCACAATAAAATCATTGCCCCATATCTTATCAACACATAACCACCCCATATCATATCAACATATCAAAACAAAAACACATAGGGATCTCAAGATTGTAAGTCTGCACTCTCAGAAAGGTTAGAGTTCAGGACAAGGGTCACAAGTGTGTGAACATGAGAACCAAGAGCCACACACACCTCTGTGTCTCGCTGCTCACTTCTTTTAGTGTGTCAAAATCCTCACTCTCTATTAGCATGTCACACACACACACACACACAGTGTGTGAATCTAGGTTAGGGCAACCAAGGGTAAATTATCCCATGCCAAATAATGGCTGAAATTCTCACAGATACTGTATATCAAAGTTCCCCTAATTTGATAAGCCAACTTTAAACTTAAATGCTAATTGATCATTGATTAATGTACATAGTATATACGGGTGTCATTATTAACAACAACTATCTCCCTAATAGTTCATGTTTCTTGATGTTAGTGTTGTAGTACTCGAGTCCGGTCTTGGTCTTGAGTCCAGTCTCGAGACCATTTTTTGCTTACTCGGTATCGTCTCGGAATTGAAAGCAAAAATACTCGGCCTTGACTCGGTCTCGACCTACATTGGAAGGAGGTGGACTCGTAGATTTAGAGCGAGACCACGAGTCCCCCCCCCCCCCCCCCATTTTTTTGTAACTGTATATTACTGCTTTTGCTAATTCTTGCAGATTGCAGATTTTTTAAATAATGATAATAGTATAATTATGTATAAGTGCCTTTCAAGTCACCCAAGGACACTGTTCATGGACATTATACATTACAGACAGAAATTACAAACACATTTTGATAGCCATTATTCAGCTCAAGCATCTCCTTAGCTAAGATGAGTTTCACACAACATCGTCTTATATGTGTGGTGAAGAGATGTGAGTCAGCAATGCTATGTGTGTGTGTGTGTGTGTGTGAGAGAGAGAGAGAGAGAGAGAGAGAGAGAGAGAGGAAAACATGCTTATAGAGTGAGGATTTTGACACTGAAAGAGGTGAGCAGCGAGAAACACAGAGGTGTGTGTGGCTCTTGGTTCTCATGTTCACAGTTCACTTTGCCCTGACCTCAATGTGAAAATCTCTTATTTTCCATGCAATTGTTGTAATGGTTCATGTCACCAGTAACTCTTGTAAACTAAGGGCCCTATCATGACATTCTAAAGTGCATCGTCACTCGTCAAAAGTCTATTCAAATTTAGTAGGATGTCCAGTTCACATTGGGAGGGGTTTCGTTATCAAACGTGGAGCGCATGGCGCAACAAGGTGTTCCTAGGTTTTTTAATCAGTCATATGGGTGTGTTTGGGGCGTAACATCATTTTAAACCAATGAGAATGACATCTGTCATTCCCTTTAACGGCGCAACCTTATCCTTATGGATACGGCACCACAGGCCCAGTTAAGTGGAGTCCTTATGGATACGGCACCACAGGCCCAGTTAAGTGGAGTCCTTCTTATGGATACGGCACCATAGGCCCAGTGGAGTCCTTATGGATACGGCACCACAGGCCCAGTTAAGTGGAGTCCTTCTTATGGATACGGCACCACAGGCCCAGTTAAGTGGAGGGGGGGGGGTGTAATATACACAAAATTGCTATTGGTCACACACATATTGTGGCCTTTTGGATAAGGCATCAGCCACCAGAGCTGGGGATTCTGTGTTCAAGTGCAACCTGGGTCACAACCTCATAACTAGGATAGCTTCAAAAATATTCTCTATACAGCTGCTGCCAAACAATCTACAATGATATTATTGGTTATAATAACTTTCTTTGAACATGTTTGATTCACCTGAATCACCGCATATGTGCTGTGAAAAGAGGACGACAAATACAGAGTAAACAGAGAGACATTATTATTTTTAGAGATTTATTTTTCTCCTAAGTTGGACAATTTAGTCATAATTTAAATATCTTAAAATATAAATAATTATACTTAGAAAGAGTGTTACAAAAAAAAAGGTGTTGATAAGCATTCATTAAATTACTTCTATTTACAATTTTTACACCGAAATAAATTACAAAATATATTATGCTCCATCTTAAATTTCATTCATAAATGTCTAGTTCATTTCTTTCTCGTCTTCCTCGCCACTGTCCTCCTCGTCGCTGGAGTCTGCGTAAAGACACACGGTGGCCTGGACGGGATAGTTCCGGAGCAGCGCTTCGGCGTCCTGATACAGATAATCAAAGCAGCGCGATCGAGGCCAGAATAACCTACAAAGGAAACGAGGTTTGTGTTAGAAACCACCGAAATCCAATACAATACGATACGTTACGTGTGATGAAAACAGAAACTCTGCCAAAGTGATGTGATTGAAAGATGAGAGACTCACTTTACAGGATGTACAAAGCTGTTGGGTTTCTTTGCATCTGACAATTCAACCAGGGATTTGCCGTGAAACTGAGAAAAAAAGGAAAGAAAAATAAAATAAGTGGGATGAAGGAAACAGTGAGAAACAGTTCACTTTTAATATTAACATTACAGTTTTTGTTCAGTCGTTCTGTCCACTTGACTTGATTCAATAGCCTTTATGAATCCGTTGATTTATCTAGGCTATGGTTCCTATAAACTCACCCCATGAGAGTCCGGCCTTTGTTCCAACTGTCCTCGTGTCCACGGTCTCCAAAACAGAGCACGCTCGTGTGTTGACTCGTGAGTTGTGCTTTCATTATTATATCCGTTATGTCCAAGGCGAGAATTCATGGTGATCTCCATAAGCCTAGTCTGACAGGTAGCACTCCACACGATTATTCCTGATTGTTCGATGCAAGTCCTCAATCCTTCGAGTAAGTATGTCCACTCTGAGCGAGGTATCCGTTTATAAAGGAGACGCAGCTCGTGCCAAATTGTGGTTTGACACCTTCATGCTGGCAGGCGACGCGTGCTACCGAGGTGCGCAAACATGCGCCAGAAGCGGGAGTGTGTTGAGGCGACAACTGCGCAAATGGTCGTAAACATTGCTTGCAACAAGAAGGGAAGCATTCTAAAGGATAAGTTCTTCTAGGCTACCTTACTTGGCAAGCGCTGCTTGCTTTGTAGAAATGTTGATAATAGTTTTGCACCACAACCAGTAATAATCACCAGTCAAATCATATCCTGCTGCTGCACCACCGGACAATTGCAGGAACTATACTAACAGTTTTAAACATCTGGGTGCTTCAGAACTTTTCCATGTGGTGTAAAAAGACTTGAACTGTACCTTCAATCGTTTTAAAAGAAGCTCTGAAACTGATAATGCCAGTCTGACAGAGCAACTAATTCTGAATAAGTCCTCAGATGTTACTGTTTTTGTACAGTAGAGTTCACTGCACTAGTGATTCTTTAATGCTGTTGTTTTACTGCTTATGTTTATAAATATGCATGTTCATAAACTCACCACAGACATAATTCTTTTGCTGGATCATGTAAGCTATATTACATAGGCTGTTTAAGGACTCACACAGATAGAACTCTACAGAGAGGTCAGAGTTCAAGACACAGGTCACTAGTGTGTGAACATGAGAACCAGCAGCCACACACCTCAGCCTGGCCAGCCAAGCACCTTTAATCGTGTCAAAATCCCCACTATCTATTAACACGTCTCATTCTCTCTCTCTCACACACACACACACACACACTTGCATGGGGCAGCCGTGGCCTACTGTTGTTGCAGGCAGCTCACTGCACCGGCATTGGTGTGTTCTTCAACTCACTGTGTGTTCACTGTGTGCTGAGTGTGTTTCACCAATTCACGGATTGGGATAAATGCAGAGACCAAATTTCCCTCACGGGATCAAAAGATTATATATACTTATACTTAAACATGCGCTCGCTCGCCCGCACACACACACACACACACACACACAAACACACACTGCATGTAGACAGATGTTTTTATATTAACTAAACCTTACACAAAAAAACATGCAAACCATTACTGTAAGATAATTCATTAATTCATTACATGTAAGCTGAACAGATGAGTCTTTAACCCCCTCTTGAAAGTCCCAAAACTATCACAAGAACACTAGGAAACTTATTCTACCAATGAGGACCCACAGAGTACAAGAGTCTTAAGTCTTGTGACCTGGTCGACACAGCAGACTCTAATCAGAGGACCACAGTGGGCGACTGGGGACGTAGAGCTGGATCATGGAATTCAAGTAGCAGGGAACAGATCCAGCTGCTAAAGGAAGCCAATTGAGAGTAACTTAGAGAGGAGTTACATGTGATTAAAGACCAGACATGCTGTAGCATTCTGAATCATCTGTAATGGTCTCACTACACAAGCAGGCCAGCCAGCTAAGAATGAACTGCAATAATCCAGTTTGGAAAGAACATGGCCTGTACAAGAAATTGTGTGGCATATTGTGTCAGATAAGGTCTGAACTTCCCAATGTTGTAAAGCAGGGATTTTCAACTGATTGTGAACCAGGGACCACCATTCTGACTAATTATGCAACCCCAGGACCACCACTTAATAAAAATACTGATTCCCACATTGAAACTACATTACTGAATCCATGGTCACGGTCCGGACCACAAGTGGGCCGCGGACCACTGGTTGAAAACCCCTGTTGTAAAGGATACTGACATAATTTTGCAGTTGAGGCTACATGCTCAGAGAAATTTAGTCAACCATCAATGGCGACGCCCAGGTTATGTGCCAATTGAGTTGGGGTCAGTGAAGAAGAGGAAGGCTGGATTCTAAACTGTTGTATTAGCTGGGAACACCTTTTGGATAGATTAAGCTGGAGATACAAATTTTTCATCCAGACTGAAATATCCCTGAGGCATGTATAAATCCAATCAATAACAGTAGAATAATCAGGTGGGAAAGACATGTTAAGTTGAATAATATTCGCATAGCATGCCAAAATACAATCTGAAACAGTAATCATCAGGTGAGAAAGACAGGTAAAGTTGAGTACCATCTGCTTGGCATGCTGAAATACAATCTGAAACACAATCTGAAATAGTAGCCTAGTCATCAGCTGGGAATTGAGTATCATCCACAAGAGTAACAGGCGAATCCATGAGAGTGTATGATCGATCTCACCTAAGGAAGTGGTGTACATAGAGAAAAGAAGGGGCCATAATACTGATTCCTCGGGTACACCTGTGGTGAGGTCATGAGACTTACAGTAAATACACATTCAGTAAGATGCTTACACAAACACCTGTTCCAAATATTACTTACCCATAGGCTTGGGAAAACACACACAAACACAGACAAGGGTCTGACAACTACAGTAAGAAGAAGATTCCGCCAAGACTTTTCAGAACGTTAACAGTGTCAACGGAGAAAACGAGGAGTAAACATTCCATTCCTGTTTGGTGAGACGTTATGTTGCAAATGAGGCAGAGTAACTAGTAACACACCTGAGAGTAGAAATGTGTCTTTACCATTTATCATCTCCCTACTCAAATAACATTTCCAGTGGGGACAAAAACTTAAGCTTCAAGCACATAAGACATACAAGGCATGTATGAAGTGTGAGGCTGTTCAACATATTCATTCATTCATTCATTCATGCTGGTTGTAAGTCAGGGTTAAGTGCCTTGATCAGAAGTACAACGCTGGCAGGCAGGAATTGAATTCAAGCCTTTCCACTTCAAAGCCCAGTTCCTGAACCACAATAAAATCATTGCCCCATATCTTATCAACACATAACCACCCCATATCATATCAACATATCAAAACAAAAACACATAGGGATCTCAAGATTGTAAGTCTGCACTCTCAGAAAGGTTAGAGTTCAGGACAAGGGTCACAAGTGTGTGAACATGAGAACCAAGAGCCACACACACCTCTGTGTCTCGCCATTCACTTCTTTTAGTGTGTCAAAATCCTCACTCTCTATTAGCATGTCACACACACACACACACAGTGTGTGAATCTAGGTTAGGGCAACCAAAGGTAAATTATCCCATGCCAAATAATGGCTGAAATTCTCACAGATACTGTATATCAAAGTTCCCCTAATTTGATAAGCCAACTTTAAACTTAAATGCTAATTGATCATTGATTAATGTACATAGTATATACGGGTGTCATTATTAACAACAACTATCTCCCTAATAGTTCATGTTTCTTGATGTTAGTGTTGTAGTACTCGAGTCCGGTCTTGGTCTTGAGTCCAGTCTCGAGACCATTTTTTGCTTACTCTGTATCGTCTCGGAATTGAAAGCAAAAATACTCGGCCTTGACTCGGTCTCGACCTACATTGGAAGGAGGTGGACTCGTAGATTTAGAGCGAGACCACGAGTCCTCCCCCCCCCCCCCCCCATTTTTTTGTAACTGTATATTACTGCTTTTGCTAATTCTTGCAGATTGCAGATTTTTAAAATAATGATAATAGTATAATTATTTATAAGTGCCTTTCAAGTCACCCAAGGACACTGTTCATGGACATTATACATTACAGACAGAAATTACAAACACATTTTGATAGCCATTATTCAGCTCAAGCATCTCCTTAGCTAAGATGAGTTTCACACAACATCGTCTTATATGTGTGGTGAAGAGATGTGAGTCAGCAATGCTATGTGTGTGTGTGTGTGTGAGAGAGAGAGAGAGAGAGAGAGAGAGGAAGACATGCTTATAGAGTGAGGATTTTGACACTGAAAGAGGTGAGCAGCGAGAAACACAGAGGTGTGTGTGGCTCTTGGTTCTCATGTTCACAGGCCCCCACTTTGCCCTGACCTCAATGTGAAAATCTCTTATTTTCCATGCAATTGTTGTAATGGTTCTTGTCACCAGTAACTCTTGTAAACTAAGGGCCCTATCATGACATTCTAAAGTGCATCGTCACTCGTCAAAAGTCTATTCAAATTTAGTAGGATGTCCAGTTCACATTGGGAGGGGTTTCGTTATCAAACGTGGAGCGCATGGCGCAACAAGGTGTTCCTAGGTTTTTTAATCAGTCATATGGGTGTGTTTGGGGCGTAACATCATTTCCTTTAACGGCGCAACCTTATCTTTATGGATACGGCACCACAGGCCCAGTTAAGTGGAGTCCTTATGGATACGGCACCACAGGCCCAGTTAAGTGGAGTCCTTCTTATGGATACGGCACCACAGGCCCAGTGGAGTCCTTATGGATACGGCACCACAGGCCCAGTTAAGTGGAGTCCTTCTTATGGATACGGCACCACAGGCCCAGTTAAGTGGAGTCCTTCTTATGGATACGGCACCACAGGCCCAGTTAAGTGGAGTCCTTATGGATACGGCACCACAGGCCCAGTTAAGTGGAGTCCTTCTTATGGATACGGCACCACAGGCCCAGTGGAGTCCTTATGGATACGGCACCACAGGCCCAGTTAAGTGGAGTCCTTCTTATGGATACGGCACCACAGGCCCAGTTAAGTGGAGTCCTTCTTATGGATACGGCACCACAGGCCCAGTTAAGTGGAGTCCTTCTGGATACGGCACCACAGGCCCAGTTAAGTCCTTATGGAAATGGCACCACAGGCCTCGAGAGCCCCAGAGCTGCGGGTTCAAGTCTGTGTGAAGGCTTCGGCTGTCAATCTGATAAAGTCATCATGACCAGCCCCCAATTCTTTCTTCAGACAAAAACTCCACTCTGTATGATTGTGTGTGTGTGTGCACAAAATTGCTATTGGTCACACACATGTTGTGGCCTTTTGGATAAGGCATCAGCCACCAGAGCTGGGGATTCTGTGTTCAAGTGCAACCTGGGTCACAACCTCATAACTAGGATAGCTTCAAAAATATTCTCTATACAGCTGCTGCCAAACAATCTACAATGATATTATTGGTTATAATAACTTTCTTTGAACATGTTTGATTCACCTGAATCACAGCATATGTGCTGTGAAAAGAGGACGACAAATACAGAGTAAACAGAGAGACATTATTATTTTTAGAGATTTATTTTTATCCTAAGTTGGACAATTTAGTCATAATTTAAATATCTTAAAATATAAATAATGATACTTAGAAAGAGTGTTACAAAAATAAAGGTGTTGATAAGCATTCATTAAATTACTTCTATTTACAATTTTTACACCGAAATAAATTACAAAATATATTATGCTCCATCTTAAATTTCATTCATAAATGTCTAGTTCATTTCTTTCTCGTCTTCCTCGCCACTGTCCTCCTCGTCGCTGGAGTCTGCGTAAAGACAGACGGTCGCCTGGACGGGATAGTTCCGGAGCAGAGCTTCGGCGTCCTGATACAGATAATCATAGCAGCGCGATCGAGGCCAGAATAACCTACAAAGGAAACGAGGTTTGTGTTTAAAACCACCGAAATCTAATACAATACGATACGTTACGTGTGATGAAAACAGAAACTCTGCCAAAGTGATGTGATTGAAAGATGAGAGACTCACTTTACAGGATGTACAAAGCTGTTGGGTTTCTTTGCATCTGACAATTCAACCAGGGATTTGCCGTGAAACTGAGAAAAAAATGAAAGAAAAAGAAAATAAGTGGGATGAAGGAAACAGTGAGAAACAGTTCACTTTTTATATTAACATTACAGTTTTTGTTCAGTCGTTCTGTCCACTTGACTTGATTCAATAGCCTTTATGAATCCGTTCATTTATCTAGACTATGGTTCCTATAAACTCACCCCATGAGAGTCCGGCCTTTGTTCCAACTGTCCTCGTGTCCACGGTCTCCAAAACAGAGCACGCTCATGTGTTGACTCGTGAGTTGTGCTTTCATTATTATATCCGTTATGTCCAAGGCGAGAATTCATGGTGATCTCCATAAACCTAATCTGACAGGTAGCACTCCACACGATTGTTCCTGAGTGTTCGATGCAAGTCCTCAATCCTTCGAGTAAGTATGTCCACTCTGAGCGAGATATCCGTTTATAAAGGAGACGCAGCTCGTGCCAAATTGTGGTTTGACACCTTCATGCTGGCAGGCGACGCGTGCTACCGAGGTGCGCAAACATGCGCCAGAAGCGGGAGTGTGTTGAGGCGACAACTGCGCAAATGGTCGTAAACATTGCTTGCAACAAGAAGGGAAGCATTCTAAAGGATGAGTTCTTCTAGGCTACCTTACTTGGCAAGCGCTGCTTGCTTTGTAGAAATGTTGATAATAATTTTGCACCGCAACCAGTAATAATCACCAACCAAATCATATCATGCGATCCACCGCTGCATCACCGGACAATTGCAGGAACTATAATAACAGTTTTAAGCATCTGGGTGCTTCAGAACTTTTCCATGTGGTGTAAAAAGACTTGAACTGTACCTTTAATCGTTTTAAAATAAGCTCTGAAACTTATAATGCCAGTCTGACAGAGCAACTAATTCTGAATAAGTCCTCAGATGTTACTGTTTTTGTACAGTAGAGTTCACTGCACTAGTGATTCTTTAATGCTGTTGTTTTACTGCTTATGTTTATAAATATGCATGCATGTTCATAAACTCACCACAGACATAATTGTTTTGCTGGATCATGTAAGCTATATTACATAGGCTGTTTAAGGACTCACACAGATAGAACTCTACAGAGAGGTCAGAGTTCAAGACACGGGTCACTAGTGTGTGAACATGAGAACCAGCAGCCACACACCTCAGCCTGGCCAGCCAAGCACCTTTAATCGTGTCAAAATCCCCACTATCTATTAACACGTTTCATTCTCTCTCTCTCTCTCTCTCTCTCACACACACTTGCATGGGGCAGCCGTGGCCTACTGTTGTTGCAGGCAGCTCACTGCACCTGGATTAGTGTGTGCTTCAACTCACTCTGTGTTCACTGTATGCTGAGTGTGTTTCCCCAATTCACGGATTGGGATAAATGCAGAGACCAAATTTCCCTCACAGGATCAAAAGATTATATATACTTATACTTATACATGCGCTCGCTCGCCCGCACACACACACACACACACACACACACACACAAACACACACTGCGTGTAGACAGATGTTTTTATATTAACTAAACCTTACACAAAAAAAACATGCAAACCATTACTGTAAGAGAATTAATTACATGTAAGCTGAACAGATGAGTCTTTAACCCCCTCTTGAAAGTCCTAAAACTATCACAAGAACACTAGGAAACTTATTCTACCAATGAGGAACCACAGAGTACAAGAGTCTTAAGTCTTGTGACCTGGTCAACACAGCAGACTCTAATCAGAGGACCACAGTGGGCGATTGGGCACGTAGAGCTGGATCATGGAATTCAAGTAGCAGGGAACAGATCCAGCTGCTAAAGGAAGCCAATTGAGAGTAACTCAGAGAGGAGTTACATGTGTCCTCTTTGGCTGATTAAAGACCAGACATGCTGCAGCATTCTGAATCATCTGTAATGGTCTCACTACACAAGCAGGCAGGCCAGCTAAGAATGAACTGCAATAATCCAGTTTGGAAAGAACATGGCCTGTACAAGAAATTGTGTGGCATATTGTGTCAGATAAGGTCTGAACTTCCCAATGTTGTAAAGCAGGGATTTTCAACTGATTGTGAACCAGGGACCACCATTCTGACTAATTACGCAACCCCAGGACCACCACTGAATAAAAATACTGATTCCCACATTGAAACTACATTACTGAATCCATGGTCACGGTCCGGACCACTGGTTGAAAACCCCTGTTGTAAAGGATACTGACATAATTTTGCAGTTGAGGCTACATGCTCAGAGAAATTTAGTCAACCATCAATGGTGACGCCCATGTTATGTGCCAATTGAGTTGGGGTCAGGGAAACTGAGGAAGACTGGATTCTAAACTGTTGTATTAGCTGGGAACACCTTTGGATAGATTAAGCTGGAGATACCAATTTTTCATCCAGACTGAAATATCCCTGAGGCATGTATAAATCCAATCAATAACAGAAGAATCATCAGGTGGGAAAGACATGTTAAGTTGAATAATATCCGCCTAGCATGCCAAAATACAATCTGAAACAGTAATCATCAGCTGGGAGTTGAGTATCATCCGCAACAGTAACAGGCAAATCCTTGAGAGTGTATGATCTCACCCAAGAAAGTGGTGTACATAGAGAAAAGAAGGGCTTTTTTTGGCACAGGAACGATCATATCAATGACTTTTAACCATAACATAAAATGGAGGCAGACAACAGAATTAAGGTTAACCGAAAGGTATTTTATTTAAAGTAATCAAAGATAACAAATAAAACCAAATGTCTAGGGGGAAGGAAGATAACTAAATGTAGGCTATGTGTGCATGTCTGTGTCAGTAATAAGAGAGAAAGAGGGAGGTAGATGTAAAGCGTTAAAAGTTGATGTGAGAGAGAATATGCCTAATGACACCCAGTGCCCGAAATGAAAGATAGTGCCCAAACAGAGAGTGTATAGAACCTCTTAAATACCCAGCCACACCTTCCTACAGGTGTGCACAATAACTAATTGACACCACCAGGTCTGCACTGCCCGTGCACTGACTACACACAACCTGATGGGTACACAGGGGGGCGTAACAATCTGTAAGAACGATGAGCAGGAGAAATGCTTCTGCTGGGACTACATCATTTGTTTCATCTGCATACTGTGGCATTGAGAGAACACAAACCTGTAGAGAGTTGGGTATCACTCACAGATTGGGGCACAGTTCATCATTCAAACCAAATCTGTGTGCTCATCCAAGAGAAACTCTATTGTTTGTACATTGCCATGGCTCTGTAAATCGGGGAAAAAAACAGCGTAGACCAAACTTTTCCAGACAATAAACATTTGATCCAGGAAAGGTTGAACTCAACATGACCATATCAACAAAGAGCATTTGAATGTTCAACTATTGGTCTCTCATCCAATGCATCATTTCAATGAGAGCAGCCGAGAGGAAATAGAAACAAGGCTGTTTGTTTTATTCTCTGCACACAATAACAACAGCTGGTAGTGCATTTACAAAAATACATCTAGTCGACACATCACTGCTTTTTACATGTTGTAACATGCTCTCTGGTGCTGTTATGCCCTTATGCGTCTCCAATGATCGTCCTTCTCGAGAGCCAGTTATTCAAAGCCAGACCTATCTCTGCCATCTACTGTATAATGACATTGTTAATTAAGGTTGGGAACAAGTGTAATTTTAAAGAGAAAAATGTCACTACTCCCTTACTTAAGTCTTCCTTAAGTGTTGTCATGGTCGCAAGAGTGTCTGTGTCAGTCACAGTCCTGCTGTGTTCAGCACTGCATAGGGGCACAATCATAATAATAATACAGTTTTTCCTCAGTTGCTTTGGTGCATTTCTCAAATCATAATGAACATTTGCACACCAGTAAGTACATTTCTCTAAACAATTAGTGCAAACTGCACCACATAGTGGATAGCCTGCAAAAGCGCGTATCTTGCTCAATATGCTTAGTTTATGCCTCAAAAACAAGAATTTATGCATTGAACAGTAAGTGCAATCAAGACGACAAGTCATGGCATTGTTTATGTCAAGATAGTCAAACCGTTTAGTCTTGTTGTCAATATGACAGTTTACTCTGTAAGTATTTTCTAATGAACAATGCGCAAGGCAGCACTATTTTCTATTTTAAAACTACAAAGTGTTTTTAAATAGAATATCTGCTGTGAGGAGAGTGGAGGTCTTGGATGGAGCTGAACTACATAACCCAGCATAGGACATACACAAGGAGAGTGGTGGGTCGAGGAAGCTTCCTTGAAGTGTCACTGAGCATTAATCACAAGGCTGCTAACCACCAGCCTGGGATGTACGGACTCAGAGCATCACTGTGATTGGCAGTGTGCCAGCCACCAGCCATCAATGGGCAATTCCCCCAAATAAGGCATTTATCCCGACACTCAAGTCCACTTGGGTCTCTATGGTACAACATATCATATAACATCAAGACAACTACTTCTACTACTACCTGTATGCCCTTGTTGCTATTTGTAGTTATTGTCCATATATTTTCAGAGTTGGATTATTTTAGACATTTATGTTCCTCACTTTTCCTCTTTGCATCTCCTAATATCTGTGGTTAAAAGAAATTCTACAATTATGGTTTTTGAAATTGTTCACATTCTCTGAAGAAGTCACTGACACTGTTAACTGAGTCCATGTACTCTTATGGAGGCCTTCACTGGTAAGACCCTCAGAGGAGAGTGCTCACAGACCGTGTTAAAGTAGGGAAACACTCTCTCAGTGAAAGTGTGTGTGAAAGTGTGCAAATGTGTGTTGTTATCAGGGTCAGAGAATGACACCTTCCCTCTGTCCAGGTCCAGCTGCACTCTGATCCTCTGGGGTTTCTGCTCCACTGTAAGGCGAATGATAGGTTGTGGGGAAGAACGTGCTTTATATTTGCCCTCTTTATTAGTCACCATCCACCGACCACTCATGGAGGCAAAGTCTCCCTTCCTCTGGGCAGACTCTGTCATCACCCCCACATTCCAGCGTAGGCTCTTTCCAACCACCACATCCCAGCAGTGTGTCCCTGAAGAGAAGCCCTCAGAGCCCAGGACAGTAGCAAACTCACTAAACCTCTCTGGGTTACCAGGAAGCTCTTGCTCTTTATCACTGTCCCTAAAACTGGTCAGATCGTCAGACAGGACAAGACGTGCGTTTGCAGTGTTTAGATCCAGAATGACTGGAACTGAAAACAGAGAGGTTGGCCAGGTCAAATTCAGTTATGTGCTTCACATGGCACCTATGCAATATTACTTTATTAAAAGCCCAATTTGTAACATTAGTTATGATGAATTCGCCATCCAATCCCTCTAAGTCTACTCCATCAATGCCCATTACAGCCCTCATGAATGTCAGCAAATCCCAATAGAGCATTGCCAGACCCTAGTCGGCTACACATTAGAACCCAATTAAGTTGTCTCTGGCTAAATTTGAGAAAACAACATGATTGCATATCCTCTAGTACACTTTACAAATAATAATAAAGAAAAGGGATGATTTAAATGCAATGGTAACTCCCTTTAAAGGTGCCATGTGTAAGAATTGAGATAAAAATATCCCAAAAAATGAGCTACACGCATCAAAAGAATGAGAAGAAATAAGGGTGATGATGTCATTAAAAAAATGACAGAGATATCAACCTGAATTAGCATGCTAAATTACTAGCCACAGCCCGACAGGTGTCATAATACCAGTTTCGGCCATGGGAGGCGGTATGCGGGCAACATAACCGCCAGCCAAACTGCAATATACGTGTGTCGGTTGTTACTCTAGGGTAGACCAACTCACTTTCTGGAGGTATACTGCCCCCATCTTTTATGGAATGTGGAGTATGAATTGATTTTTTGGCGGACATTACACATGGCACCTTTAATAATTGCCTTTTACATCAACATCAAGTTTCTGAGGTTTGTCAACCAGGATACAATAATAGTTAAGAGTATTAAGAGTTTTATAAATATATATAGCCTATAATATATTTGAAATGTACTGCAATGCAATACTCACTAAACTGGACCATTTCCTGCATCTTCTCCCAGACTCTGAACTTCAGATTGCCCAGGTGTTTTGCCACATTGATCAGAGCTCCTGAAACCCTCTCTGGATCCTGCAGTGTGCACTGGGCTCTGGAATAAGGAGTCAGGAGTCAGTGCTTCTGTGGGTTTGGGTTCAGAACCACAAAGAGAGAGACAGGAGGCAGATCACTCACCTTTCCACTGTGCTCTTATAGTTCTGAAAAATACCAAAAGGGGGGAATGGATTTGGATTCATTTGAAAAGTATTGGGTTTTGAATACTGATGTCCTTCATGACAAGAGGTGGTATAAAATAACACTATTCTATAAATAGATAATAATATACCTTGATAGATAATATTTGGTTGTTAAATGATAATAAACTAACTAACAAAGGTCAACTCCTGTATGTTCATTTTCAACTCACTGCTCCTGCACTGCATCCAAACAAACATACTGGTTAGTCTACAGCATCTCATTCATGTGGCCGTGTATTTGTGATTGTATTTGTGAGATTTTCGTCCTTACCTGCAGGAATGTAATATCATTAGTTCCCATCTGTGTTGTCATAACTCTGATTGTGTCTGAAAGAGATGAGATCTCTTTGCTCAGCTTCCCAATCTTCTGCTTCATCGCCTGACTCTTCTGCTTCTCTTCGCTCCTCAGTGCAGCTATACTGGCTGCCTCTTGAATTCGTAGGAACCGGTGAAGCTTCCCAAACTCCTTCTCGATCTGCATCTCTGTGTGTTGGGCCTGAGTCTGGATTTATATGCATCATGGAAATCAGGGGCGTACGTACAATAGTTGTGCATGTGCATATAGTGCAAATATATGTTATATATGTTGATTCAATTCATAATGTTTTCTATGTCATTTGATAAAAATAAATGTTCAAAAAACTAACAATTCAAAGAAAATGTTTCTGGAATCATAAGTGATAAGTGTCTCGCAATGTTAATTTCTATGGACATGCACCAGTTTATCTTTTATTTATTTGCATTGTGCAGGCTACACTCACTCACAAATACATTAGCCTACATACACCGAATATATAAACAGGAAAATGTCTCAGATCCATTGTTTATTGCAACTGCAAAATTCTAACTTAAGGTAGGCCTAATCAACAGTAACTCTATCATGATAGCGTGACTTCTATGTTGACTAGCCTACCCCGACACACCCCTGCGCTTGTCTGCCAGTCCCGCCACAAAGTGAAGTAGCCTAGCCTGTGCTTTGAAAGTCTTGTGCGTGTCAGATAACTCACCATTTGGTTTCAGCTATTCAAATGACAGCGTTTCTTTGTCCTGGCCGTCGGAATCGGTCCAAATAGCAAAACACAGTTCGCTAAAATATTGGTATGGACAATGTCATCTCAAAATATTGATGATGACTGTAGTCACCAGCGTCCTTATCTAACCTTAAGCTCATGAAGGAAATACATTTATAATGACGATAGTTTAGTGTGATGGCCTTGTGATAGATGTAAATGCCTTTCTCACCTTAATGCAGTCTGCTGTTTTATCATAAGTGAGTTTAACGTTTTCAAAACGTTTCAGTTTCTCCTTTAAAGTTGGCAGTTTGATCTTTAGTTCTTCCTGCAATTAATAAAAAAAAACGTGACATCTTATTTTATTGTGGCTCTATATGTGCACATTTTTCACAGAGAAAGAAATGTCAGTATCAAGACAGACCACTCTATGACACATGCGTTTCCCAAGGCCTTTCTTAACGCTATGTCATTTTGGAGTCATACCAAGTTGTGCCTTAATTTCAGGTGAATGACATTTAGGTGGATTGTGATAGAAATGTAGCCTGGAAAATCCAGACCCTGATAATCTAAAAAGATTAATGGCCCAACTCGAGGGGCGGCAACAAGCATGCATTTAAAAAGCTCACTGCACGCTATTGGATAACACTAGACCATGTTTACTCTGAATGATTTCGGCTTCGACGCAATCGGATAACACTACGACCAATGTGTAGCCTACTGTCCTCCAACGTTGCAGCGCCATCTTCATCAGTTTAGCTGGTTCCCCGGAATGTTGGGGGAAAAGTAACGTGCATCGTTGCTCTTTGCCAAAGTGTCTCGCAGAGACAATAGACCTCTGAAGTTCGCCTACAAAAAAGATCCAAAACGGCCATCTTTGCCTATATAAGGAGATCCGGTTGTTAATTGAAGCTAACTACCTATGGCAAGTTGCATTGCAAGTTAGCTCTGGGGTAGCAAAAATCTAAGTGTGCCACCTTCACTTACCGGAGATCACAGTATCCACTCGAAGGCAGAGGACAAAAGTGTGTTCAGGAAAACGTATGCATTTCAGACTTTTTCATCCCCACGAGACTTTAACAGGTGCGATTATTCAAAATCCACATGTTATTTTCCCATAGGAAAAATCGCCAGATACCGGATGTCAAAGATGGCAGCTTTTTTGTAGGCGAACTTCAGAGGTCTATTCCATTGTGCTCTCGCGAGAACTCTGGATTTCCAGGCTAATAGAAATTTAGCCCTGGAAGCAAATGTAATTTGCTGCCGCTAGGGTGCGTCTAGATTTCTAGGCTAATAGAAACGTGGATTATCTTCCAAACGTTAAGAAGGCTTCTGGAAACACATAGTCCCGATGCGGAAATTAAACCTGTATAGGGTGCAGAAGAAGAGACGGCGAGAGGCAGCTGCTGCATAATATTACAGTAATATAACGCTATGGTATCAGCGTAAATCGCAAAACAAATGTCTGGATGAAGTTGTAACTAAGGCAGTGAATTTGTATTGCTCACATTGACAAATTTACCTTGCAATCAAGTGCTGCTTCATCTATGGGATAGAACTTGTGGTTGGTGTGTTTTTTTGAGTCTCGACACACCAGGCATACAGGCTGCTTATCCTCCAGGCAGAAAAGCTTGAGTTTATCACCGTGCAGACTGCAGAGCACCTCACTTTCTGTACTTTCCTGACTTCTCTTGTACAAGAATGTCTCACACAGGTTCTTCAAAGTGAGGTTATAAGGCGGATTGTCTTTTGACGACCTCCTTCTGCAGATTGGACACTCTCTGGATCCTTTAGTGTCCCAGAACGTCTGCAGACAGGCTTTACACACACTGTGACTACATGACAGCAGAACTGGATTATTGAAAGTTTCACAGCAGACAGGACAGGAGAAATCCTCCTCTGAGGAAGATCTGGATGCCATTCTTTTATCTTAGTTTGCACTCTGACAAAAATGTATCTTAAGATTCTCCCAAATTATCAGCACAAAAGTACAGAAACTCCTGCAGTAAAACTGAGCAGCAATGAACCACACTGACAAACTTCCTCATTCAGTCAGAGTGAGTCAAAGGGAGGGGCTGTGATAAAGAAGGAATTTAATTGGCCTGTCATGTGTATTTTTTTACAGAGTTCAGAGTAGGCTACAGGAGCTCAGTTCCTGTATTGACATGCTGGAGGGAAACATCTCACTCACTTATACAAATCGCTTTTGTACACAGACAGTCCACGAGTAAGCACAAAGTACACAGGACACTGCATTAAAGTGTGACGGAAGTATCAAATGTTGAAATTGAAAATTTGGACTATTACGTGGAAAATATATGTTAATTTTGAATGTGATGCCAGCAACATGTTTCAAAAAAGTTGGGATGGGAGCATGTTTACCACTGTGCTGCTTCACCTCATTTAACAAAATTCTGTAAATGTTTAGGAACTGAGGAGACCCTTTGCTAGAGTTTTGAGAATGAAATGTTGTCCCATCACTCCCCGATATAGGATTTCAGCTGCACACAAGTATGGGGTATTCTTAGTCATGTTTTTCATTCCATTATGCACCTAATTTGACAAATCTGGACTGCAGACAGTTCATCTTAGCACATGGACTCTTCATCTATGGATAAATACTATTTAAATAGTGCAGAATTCATTTTGCCATTTTTCTTCCCTGGAAAAGACTAATCCTGGCAGGATATTTTTGAACTCAGTGATTCCCACTTGAACACTCACAAGGAAAGTACAGCAAAACAACAACATTGGCATTGTGTAGACAAAACAAACAAATTAGGCAAACAGAGTAAACAGAGAGAAATAATTTTTTTAGAGATTTATTTTTATCCTAAGTTGGACAATTTAGTCATAATTTAAATATCTTAAAATATAAATAGTGATACTTAGAACGAGTGTTACAAAAATAAAGGTGTTGATAAGCATTCATTAAATTACTTCTATTTACAATTTTTACACCGAAATAAATTACAAAATATATTATGCTCCATCTTAAATTTCATTCATAAATGTCTAGTTCATTTCTTTCTCGTCTTCATCGCCACTGTCCTCCTCGTCGCTGGAGTCTGCGTAAAGACAGACGGTCGCCTGGACGGGATAGTTCCGGAGCAGCGCTTCGGCGTCCTGATACAGATAATCATAGCAGCGCGATCGAGGCCAGAATAACCTACAAAGGAAACGAGGTTTGTGTTAGAAACCACCGAAATCCAATACAATACGATACGTTACGTCTGATGAAAACAGAAACTCTGCCAAAGTGATGTGATTGAAAAATGAGACTCACTTTACAGGATGTACAAAGCTATTGGGTTTCTTTGCATCTGATAATTCAACCAGGGATTTGCCGTGAAACTGAGAAAGAAATTGAAGAAAAAGAAAATAAGTGGGATGAAGGAAACAGTGAGAAACAGTTCATGTTTATATTAACATTACAGTTTTTGTTCAGTCGTTCTGTCCAGTTGACTTGATTCAATAGCCTTTATGAATCCGTTAATTTATCTAGGCTATATGGTTCCTATAAACTCACCCCATGAGAGTCCGGCCTTTGTTCCAACTGTCCTCGTGTCCACGGTCTCCAAAACAGAGCACGCTCGTGTGTTGACTCGTGAGTTGTGCTTTCATTATTATATCCGTTATGTCCAAGGCGAGAATTCATGGTGATCTCCATAAGCCTAGTCTGACAGCTAGCACTCCACACGATTGTTCCTGAGTATTCGATGCAAGTCCTCAATCCTTCGAGTAAGTATGTCCACTCTGAGCGAGGTATCCGTTTATAAAGGAGACGCAGCTCGTGCCAAATTGTGGTTTGACACCTTCATGCTGGCAGGCGACGCGTGCTACCGAGGTGCGCAAACATGCGCCAGAAGCGGGAGTGTATTGAGGCGACAACTGCGCAAATGGTCGTAAACATTGCTTGCAACAAGAAGGGAAGCATTCTAAAGGATGAGTTCTTCTAGGCTACCTTACATGGCAAGCGCTGCTTGCTTTGTAGAAATGTTGATAATAATTTTGCACCACAACCAGTAATAATCACCAACCAAATCATACCATGCGATCCACCGCTGCACCACCGGACAATTGGAGGAACTATAATAAGTTTTAAGCATCTGGGTGCTTCAGAACTTTTCCATGTGGTGTAAAAAAACTTGAACTGTACCTTTAATCGTTTTAAAATAAGCTCTGAAACTGATAATGCCAGTCTGACAGAGCAACTAATTCTGAATAAGTCCTCAGATGTTACTGTTTTTGTACAGTAGAGTTCACTGCACTAGTGATTCTTTAATGCTGTTGTTTTACTGCTTATGTTTATAAATATGCATGCATGTTCATAAACTCACCACAGACATAATTCTTTTGCTGGATCATGTAAGCTATATTACATAGGCTGTTTAAGGACTCACACAGATAGAACTCTACAGAGAGGTCAGAGTTCAAGACACGGGTCACTAGTGTGAACATGAGAACCAGCAGCCACACACCTCAGCCTGGCCAGCCAAGCACCTTTAATCGTGTCAAAATCCCCACTATCTATTAACACGTCTCATTCTCTCTCTCTCTCACACACACACACACACACTTGCATGGGGCAGCCGTGGCCTACTGTTGTTGCAGGCAGCTCACTGCGCCGGGATTAGTGTGTTCTTCAACTCACTGTGTGTTCACTGTGTGCTGTGTGTGTTTCACCAATTCACGGATTGGGATAAATGCAGAGACCAAATTTCCCTCACGGGATCAAAAGATTATATATACTTATACTTAAACATGCGCTCGCTCGCCCGCACACACACACACACACACACACACACAAACACACACTGCATGTATGCACTGCATGACAGATGTTTTTATATTAACTAAACCTTACACAAAAAAACATGCAAACCATTACTGTAAGATAATTCATTAATTCATTACATGTAAGCTGAACAGATGAGTCTTTAACCCCCTCTTGAAAGTCCCAAAACTATCACAAGAACACTAGGAAACTTATTCTACCAATGAGGACCCACAGAGTACAAGAGTCTTAAGTCTTGTGACCTGGTCGACACAGCAGACTCTAATCAGAGGACCACAGTGGGCCATTAGGGACGTAGAGCTGGATCATGGAATTCAAGTAGCAGGGAACAGATCCAGCTGCTAAAGGAAGCCAATTGAGAGTAACTTAGAGAGGAGTTACATGTGTCCTCTTTGGCTGATTAAAGACCAGACATGCTGCAGCATTCTGAATCATCTGTAATGGTCTACACAAGCAGGCCAGCCAGCTAAGAATGAACTGCAATAATCCAGTTTGGAAAGAACATGGCCTGTACAAGAAATTGTGTGGCATATTGTGTCAGATAAGGTCTGAACTTCCCAATGTTGTAAAGCAGGGATTTTCAACTGATTGTGAACCAGGGACCACCATTCTGACTAATTATGCAACCACAGGACCACCACTGAATAAAAAATACTGATTACTGAATCCATGGTCACGGTCCGGACCACAAGTGGGCCGCGGACCACTGGTTGAAAACCCCTGTTGTAAAGGATACTGACATAATTTTGCAGTTGAGGCTACATGCTCAGAGAAATTTAGTCAACCATCAATGGCGACGCCCAGGTTATGTGCCAATTGAGTTGGGGTCAGTGAAGATGAGGAAGGCTGGATTCTAAACTGTTGTATTAGCTGGGAACACCTTTTGGATAGATTAAGCTGGAGATACAAAGTTTTCATCCAGACTGAAATATCCCTGAGGCATGTATAAAACCAATCAATAACAGTAGAATCATCAGGTGGGAAAGACATGTTAAGTTGAATAATATTCGCCTAGCATGCCAAAATACAATCTGAAACAGTAATCATCAGGTGAGAAAGACAGGTAAAGTTGAGTACCATCTGCTTGGCATGCTGAAATACAATCTGAAACACAATCTGAAATAGTAGCCTAGTCATCAGCTGGGAATTGAGTATCATCCACAAGAGTAACAGGCGAATCCATGAGAGTGTATGATCTCACCTAAGGAAGTGGTGTACATAGAGAAAAGAAGGGGCCATAATACTGATTCCTCGGGTACACCTGTGGTGAGGTCATGAGACTTACAGTAAATACACATTCAGTAAGATGCTTACACAAACACCTGTTCCAAATATTACTTACCCATAGGCTTGGGAAAACACACACAAACACAGACAAGGGTCTGACAACTACAGTAAGAAGAAGATTCCGCCAAGACTTTTCAGAACGTTAACAGTGTCAACGGAGAAAACGAGGAGTAAACATTCCATTCCTGTTTGGTGAGACGTTATGTTGCAAATGAGGCAGAGTAACTAGTAACACACCTGAGAGTAGAAATGTGTCTTTACCATTTATCATCTCCCTACTCCAATAACATTTCCAGTGGGGACAAAAACTTAAGCTTCAAGCACATAAGACATACAAGGCATGTATGAAGTGTGAGGCTGTTCAACATATTCATTCATTCATTCATTCATGCTGGTTGTAAGTCAGGGTTAAGTGCCTTGCTCAGAAGTACAACGCTGGCAGGCAGGAATTGAATTCAAGCCTTTCCACTTCAAAGCCCAGTTCCTGAACCACAATAAAATCATTGCCCCATATCTTATCAACACATAACCACCCCATATCATATCAACATATCAAAACAAAAACACATAGGGATCTCAAGATTGTAAGTCTGCACTCTCAGAAAGGTTAGAGTTCAGGACAAGGGTCACAAGTGTGTGAACATGAGAACCAAGAGCCACACACACCTCTGTGTCTCGCTGCTCACTTCTTTTAGTGTGTCAAAATCCTCACTCTCTATTAGCATGTCACACACACACACACATACAGTGTGTGAATCTAGGTTAGGGCAACCAAAGGTAAATTATCCCATGCCAAATAATGGCTGAAATTCTCACAGATACTGTATATCAAAGTTCCCCTAATTTGATAAGCCAACTTTAAACTTGAATGCTAATTGATCATTGATTAATGTACATAGTATATACGGGTGTCATTATTAACAACAACTATCTCCCTAATAGTTCATGTTTCTTGATGTTAGTGTTGTAGTACTCGAGTCCGGTCTTGGTCTTGAGTCCAGTCTCGAGACCATTTTTTGCTTACTCGGTATCGTCTCGGAATTGAAAGCAAAAATACTCGGCCTTGACCCCCCCCCCCCATTTTTTTGTAACTGTATATTACTGCTTTTGCTAATTCTTGCAGATTGCAGATTTTTTAAATAATGATAATAGTATAATTATGTATAAGTGCCTTTCAAGTCACCCAAGGACACTGTTCATGGACATTATACATTACAGACAGAAATTACAAACACATTTTGATAGCCATTATTCAGCTCAAGCATCTCCTTAGCTAAGATGAGTTTCACACAACATCGTCTTATATGTGTGGTGAAGAGATGTGAGTCAGCCATGCTATGTGTGTGTGTGTGTGTGTGTGTGTGTGTGTGAGAGAGAGAGAGAGAGAGAGAGAGAGAGAGGAAGACATGCTTATAGAGTGAGGATTTTGACACTGAAAGAGGTGAGCAGCGAGAAACACAGAGGTGTGTGTGGCTCTTGGTTCTCATGTTCACAGTTCACTTTGCCCTGACCTCAATGTGAAAATCTCTTATTTTCCATGCAATTGTTGTAATGGTTCATGTCACCAGTAACTCTTGTAAACTAAGGGCCCTATCATGACATTCTAAAGTGCATCGTCACTCGTCAAAAGTCTATTCAAATTTAGTAGGATGTCCAGTTCACATTGGGAGGGGTTTCGTTATCAAACGCCTTGTTGCGCGCATGGCGCAACAAGGTGTTCCTAGGTTTTTTAATCAGTCATATGGGTGTGTTTGGGGCGTAACATAATTTAAACCAATGAGAATGAGATCTGTCATTCCCTTTAACGGCGCAACCTTATCCTTATGGATACGGCACCACAGGCCCAGTTAAGTGGAGTCCTTATGGATACGGCACCACAGGCCCAGTTAAGTGGAGTCCTTCTTATGGATACGGCACCACAGGCCCAGTGGAGTCCTTATGGATACGGCACCACAGGCCCAGTTAAGTGGAGTCCTTCTTATGGATACGGCACCACAGGCCCAGTTAAGTGGAGTCCTTCTTATGGATACGGCACCACAGGCCCAGTTAAGTGGAGTCCTTCTGGATACGGCACCACAGGCCCAGTTAAGTGGAGTCCTTCTTATGGATACGGCACCACAGGCCCAGTGGAGTCCTTATGGATACGGCACCACAGGCCCAGTTAAGTGGAGTCCTTCTTATGGATACGGCACCACAGGCCCAGTTAAGTGGAGTCCTTCTTATGGATACGGCACCACAGGCCCAGTTAAGTGGAGTCCTTCTGGATATGGCACCACAGGCCCAGTTAAGTCCTTATGGAAATGGCACCACAGGCCTCGAGAGCCCCAGAGCTGCGGGTTCAAGTCTGTGTGAAGGCTTCGGCTGTCAATCTGATAAAGTCATCATGACCAGCCCCCAATTCTTTCTTCAGACAAAAACTCCATTCTGTATGATTGTGTGTGTGTGTGTGGGGGGGGGGGGGCGGGGGGGGGGAGGTGTAATATACACAAAATTGCTATTGGTCACACACATATTGTGGCCTTTTGGATAAGGCATCAGCCACCAGAGCTGGGGATTCTGTGTTCAAGTGCAACCTGGGTCACAACCTCATAACTAGGATAGCTTCAAAAATATTCTCTATACAGCTGCTGCCAAACAATCTACAATGATATTATTGGTTATAATGACTTTCTTTGAACATGTTTGATTCACCTGAATCACCGCATATGTGCTGTGAAAAGAGGACGACAAATACAGAGTAAACAGAGAGACATTATTATTTTTAGAGATTTATTTTTCTCCTAAGTTGGACAATTTAGTCATAATTTAAATATCTTAAAATATAAATAATGATACTTAGAAAGAGTGTTACAAAAATAAAGGTGTTGATAAGCATTCATTAAATTACTTCTATTTACAATTTTTACACCGAAATAAATTACAAAATATATTATGCTCCATCTTAAATTTCATTCATAAATGTCTAGTTCATTTCTTTCTCGTCTTCCTCGCCACTGTCCTCCTCGTCGCTGGAGTCTGCGTAAAGACACACGGTCGCCTGGACGGGATAGTTCCGGAGCAGCGCTTCGGCGTCCTGATACAGATAATCAAAGCAGCGCGATCGAGGCCAGAATAACCTACAAAGGAAACGAGGTTTGTGTTAGAAACCACCGAAATCCAATACAATACGATACGTTACGTGTGATGAAAACAGAAACTCTGCCAAAGTGATGTGATTGAAAGATGAGAGACTCACTTTACAGGATGTACAAAGCTGTTGGGTTTCTTTGCATCTGACAATTCAACCAGGGATTTGCCGTGAAACTGAGAAAAAAATGAAAGAAAAATAAAATAAGTGGGATGAAGGAAACAGTGAGAAACAGTTCACTTTTAATATTAACATTACAGTTTTTGTTCAGTCGTTCTGTCCACTTGACTTGATTCAATAGCCTTTATGAATCCGTTCATTTATCTAGGCTATGGTTCCTATAAACTCACCCCATGAGAGTCCGGCCTTTGTTCCAACTGTCCTCGTGTCCACGGTCTCCAAAACAGAGCACGCTCGTGTGTTGACTCGTGAGTTGTGCTTTCATTATTATATCCGTTATGTCCAAGGCGAGAATTCATGGTGATCTCCATAAGCCTAGTCTGACAGGTAGCACTCCACACGATTATTCCTGATTGTTCGATGCAAGTCCTCAATCCTTCGAGTAAGTATGTCCACTCTGAGCGAGGTATCCGTTTATAAAGGAGACGCAGCTCGTGCCAAATTGTGATTTGACACCTTCATGCTGGCAGGCGACGCGTGCTACCGAGGTGCGCAAACATGCGCCAGAAGCGGGAGTGTGTTGAGGCGACAACTGCGCAAATGGTCGTAAACATTGCTTGCAACAAGAAGGGAAGCATTCTAAAGGATAAGTTCTTCTAGGCTACCTTACTTGGCAAGCGCTGCTTGCTTTGTAGAAATGTTGATAATTGTTTTGCACCACAACCAGTAATAATCACCAGTCAAATCATATCCTGCTGCTGCACCACCGGACAATTGCAGGAACTATACTAACAGTTTTAAACTGTAAACTGTTTAAACTATCACAAGAACACGAGGAAACTTATTCTACCAATGAGGACCCACAGAGTACAAGAGTCTTAAGTCTTGTGACCTGGTCGACACAGCAGACTCTAATCAGAGGACCACAGTGGGCGACTGGGGACGTAGAGCTGGATCATGGAATTCAAGTAGCAGGGAACAGATCCAGCTGCTAAAGGAAGCCAATTGAGAGTAACTTAGAGAGGAGTTACATGTGATTAAAGACCAGACATGCTGTAGCATTCTGAATCATCTGTAATGGTCTCACTACACAAGCAGGCCAGCCAGCTAAGAATGAACTGCAATAATCCAGTTTGGAAAGAACATGGCCTGTACAAGAAATTGTGTGGCATATTGTGTCAGATAAGGTCTGAACTTCCCAATGTTGTAAAGCAGGGATTTTCAACTGATTGTGAACCAGGGACCACCATTCTGACTAATTATGCAACCCCAGGACCACCACTGAATAAAAATACTGATTCCCACATTGAAACTACATTACTGAATCCATGGTCACGGTCCGGACCACAAGTGGGCCGCGGACCACTGGTTGAAAACCCCTGTTGTAAAGGATACTGACATAATTTTGCAGTTGAGGCTACATGCTCAGAGAAATTTAGTCAACCATCAATGGCGACGCCCAGGTTATGTGCCAATTGAGTTGGGGTCAGTGAAGAAGAGGAAGGCTGGATTCTAAACTGTTGTATTAGCTGGGAACACCTTTTGGATAGATTAAGCTGGAGATACAAATTTTTCATCCAGACTGAAATATCCCTGAGGCATGTATAAATCCAATCAATAACAGTAGAATAATCAGGTGGGAAAGACATGTTAAGTTGAATAATATTCGCCTAGCATGCCAAAATACAATCTGAAACAGTAATCATCAGGTGAGAAAGACAGGTAAAGTTGAGTACCATCTGCTTGGCATGCTGAAATACAATCTGAAACACAATCTGAAATAGTAGCCTAGTCATCAGCTGGGAATTGAGTATCATCCACAAGAGTAACAGGCGAATCCATGAGAGTGTATGATCTCACCTAAGGAAGTGGTGTACATAGAGAAAAGAAGGGGCCATAATACTGATTCCTCGGGTACACCTGTGGTGAGGTCATGAGACTTACAGTAAATACACATTCAGTAAGATGCTTACACAAACACCTGTTCCAAATATTACTTACCCATAGGCTTGGGAAAACACACACAAACACAGACAAGGGTCTGACAACTACAGTAAGAAGAAGATTCCGCCAAGACTTTTCAGAACGTTAACAGTGTCAACGGAGAAAACGAGGAGTAAACATTCCATTCCTGTTTGGTGAGACGTTATGTTGCAAATGAGGCAGAGTAACTAGTAACACACCTGAGAGTAGAAATGTGTCTTTACCATTTATCATCTCCCTACTCAAATAACATTTCCAGTGGGGACAAAAACTTAAGCTTCAAGCACATAAGACATACAAGGCATGTATGAAGTGTGAGGCTGTTCAACATATTCATTCATTCATTCATTCATGCTGGTTGTAAGTCAGGGTTAAGTGCCTTGCTCAGAAGTACAACGCTGGCAGGCAGGAATTGAATTCAAGCCTTTCCACTTCAAAGCCCAGTTCCTGAACCACAATAAAATCATTGCCCCATATCTTATCAACACATAACCACCCCATATCATATCAACATATCAAAACAAAAACACATAGGGATCTCAAGATTGTAAGTCTGCACTCTCAGAAAGGTTAGAGTTCAGGACAAGGGTCACAAGTGTGTGAACATGAGAACCAAGAGCCACACACACCTCTGTGTCTCGCTGCTCACTTCTTTTAGTGTGTCAAAATCCTCACTCTCTATTAGCATGTCACACACACACACAGTGTGTGAATCTAGGTTAGGGCAACCAAAGGTAAATTATCCCATGCCAAATAATGGCTGAAATTCTCACAGATACTGTATATCAAAGTTCCCCTAATTTGATAAGCCAACTTTAAACTTGAATGCTAATTGATCATTGATTAATGTACATAGTATATACGGGTGTCATTATTAACAACAACTATCTCCCTAATAGTTCATGTTTCTTGATGTTAGTGTTGTAGTACTCGAGTCCGGTCTTGGTCTTGAGTCCAGTCTCGAGACCATTTTTTGCTTACTCGGTATCGTCTCGGAATTGAAAGCAAAAATACTCGGCCTTGACTCGGTCTCGACCTACATTGGAAGGAGGTGGACTCGTAGATTTAGAGCGAGACCACGAGTCCTCCCCCCCCCCCCCCCATTTTTTTGTAACTGTATATTACTGCTTTTGCTAATTCTTGCAGATTGCAGATTTTTAAAATAATGATAATAGTATAATTATTTATAAGTGCCTTTCAAGTCACCCAAGGACACTGTTCATGGACATTATACATTACAGACAGAAATTACAAACACATTTTGATAGCCATTATTCAGCTCAAGCATCTCCTTAGCTAAGATGAGTTTCACACAACATCGTCTTATATGTGTGGTGAAGAGATGTGAGTCAGCAATGCTATGTGTGTGTGTGTGTGTGTGTGAGAGAGAGAGAGAGAGAGAGAGAGAGAGAGAGAGAGGAAGACATGCTTATAGAGTGAGGATTTTGACACTGAAAGAGGTGAGCAGCGAGAAACACAGAGGTGTGTGTGGCTCTTGGTTCTCATGTTCACAGGCCCCCACTTTGCCCTGACCTCAATGTGAAAATCTCTTATTTTCCATGCAATTGTTGTAATGGTTCATGTCACCAGTAACTCTTGTAAACTAAGGGCCCTATCATGACATTCTAAAGTGCATCGTCACTCGTCAAAAGTCTATTCAAATTTAGTAGGATGTCCAGTTCACATTGGGAGGGGTTTCGTTATCAAACGTGGAGCGCATGGCGCAACAAGGTGTTCCTAGGTTTTTTAATCAGTCATATGGGTGTGTTTGGGGCGTAACATCATTTTAAACCAATGAGAATGACATCTGTCATTCCCTTTAATGGCGCAACCTTATCCTTATGGATACGGCACCACAGGCCCAGTTAAGTGGAGTCCTTATGGATACGGCACCACAGGCCCAGTTAAGTGGAGTCCTTCTTATGGATACGGCACCACAGGCCCAGTGGAGTCCTTATGGATACGGCACCACAGGCCCAGTTAAGTGGAGTCCTTCTTATGGATACGGCACCACAGGCCCAGTTAAGTGGAGTCCTTCTTATGGATACGGCACCACAGGCCCAGTTAAGTGGAGGGGGGGGGGTGTAATATACACTAAATTGCTATTGGTCACACACATATTGTGGCCTTTTGGATAAGCCATCAGCCACCAGAGCTGGGGATTCTGTGTTCAAGTGCAACCTGGGTCACAACCTCTTAACTAGGATAGCTTCAAAAATATTCTCTATACAGCTGCTGCCAAACAATCTACAATGATATTATTGGTTATAATAACTTTCTTTGAACATGTTTGATTCACCTGAATCACCGCATATGTGCTGTGAAAAGAGGACGACAAATACAGAGTAAACAGAGAGACATTATTATTTTTAGAGATTTATTTTTCTCCTAAGTTGGACAATTTAGTCATAATTTAAATATCTTAAAATATAAATAATGATACTTAGAAAGAGTGTTACAAAAATAAAGGTGTTGATAAGCATTCATTAAATTACTTCTATTTACAATTTTTACACCGAAATAAATTACAAAATATATTATATTACATTATAATATTATAATGTAACAAATTACTTTTAAATGACAGTAATAAGTAATGCATAGTACATTACGATTTTGAAGTAACTTGCCCAACACTGATGGATAAATACTATTTAAATAGTGCAGAATTCATTTTGCCATTTTTCTTCCCTGGAAAAGACTAATCCTGGCAGGATATTTTTGAACTCAGTGATTCCCACTTGAACACTCACAAGGAAAGTACAGCAAAACAACAACATTGGCATTGTGTAGACAAAACAAACAAATTAGGCAAACAGAGTAAACAGAGAGAAATCATTTTTTTAGAGATTTATTTTTATCCTAAGTTGGACAATTTAGTCATGATTTAAATATCTTAAAATATAAATAGTGATACTTAGAACGAGTGTTACAAAAATAAAGGTGTTGATAAGCATTCATTAAATTACTTCTATTTACAATTTTTACACCGAAATAAATTACAAAATATATTATGCTCCATCTTAAATTTCATTCATAAATGTCTAGTTCATTTCTTTCTCGTCTTCATCGCCACTGTCCTCCTCGTCGCTGGAGTCTGCGTAAAGACAGACGGTCGCCTGGACGGGATGGTTCCGGAGCAGCGCTTCGGCGTCCTGATACAGATAATCATAGCAGCGCGATCGAGGCCAGAATAACCTACAAAGGAAACGAGGTTTGTGTTAGAAACCACCGAAATCCAATACAATACGATACGTTACGTCTGATGAAAACAGAAACTCTGCCAAAGTGATGTGATTGAAAAATGAGACTTACTTTACAGGATGTACAAAACTATTGGGTTTCTTTGCATCTGATAATTCAACCAGGGATTTGCCGTAAAACTGAGAAAGAAATTGAAGAAAAAGAAAATAAGTGGGATGAAGGAAACAGTGAGAAACAGTTCATGTTTATATTAACATTACAGTTTTTGTTCAGTCGTTCTGTCCAGTTGACTTGATTCAATAGCCTTTATGAATCCGTTAATTTATCTAGGCTATATGGTTCCTATAAACTCACCCCATGAGAGTCCGGCCTTTGTTCCAACTGTCCTCGTGTCCACGGTCTCCAAAACAGAGCACGCTCGTGTGTTGACTCGTGAGTTGTGCTTTCATTATTATATCCGTTATGTCCAAGGCGAGAATTCATGGTGATCTCCATAAGCCTAGTCTGACAGGTAGCACTCCACACGATTGTTCCTGAGTGTTCGATGCAAGTCCTCAATCCTTCGAGTAAGTATGTCCACTCTGAGCGAGGTAGGCTATCCGTTTATAAAGGAGACGCAGCTCGTGCCAAATTGTGGTTTGACACCTTCATGCTGGCAGGCGACGCGTGCTACCGAGGTGCGCAAACATGCGCCAGAAGCGGGAGTGTGTTGAGGCGACAACTGCGCAAATGGTCGTAAACATTGCTTGCAACAAGAAGGGAAGCATTCTAAAGGATGTGTTCTTCTAGGCTACCTTACATGGCAAGCGCTGCTTGCTTTGTAGAAATGTTGATAATAATTTTGCACCACAACCAGTAATAATCACCAACCAAATAATACCATGCGATCCACCGCTGCGCCACCGGACAATTGGAGGAACTATAATAAGTTTCAAGCATCTGGGTGCTTCAGAACTTTTCCATGTGGTGTAAAAAAACTTGAACTGTACCTTTAATCGTTTTAAAATAAGCTCTGAAACTGATAATGCCAGTCTGACAGAGCAACTAATTCTGAATAAGTCCTCAGATGTTACTGTTTTTGTACAGTAGAGTTCACTGCACTAGTGATTCTTTAATGCTGTTGTTTTACTGCTTATGTTTATAAATATGCATGCATGTTCATAAACTCACCACAGACATAATTCTTTTGCTGGATCATGTAAGCTATATTACATAGGCTGTTTAAGGACTCACACAGATAGAACTCTACAGAGAGGTCAGAGTTCAAGACACGGGTCACTAGTGTGAACATGAGAACCAGCAGCCACACACCTCAGCCTGGCCAGCCAAGCACCTTTAATCATGTCAAAATCCCCACTATCTATTAACACGTCTCATTCTCTCTCTCTCACACACACACACACACACACTTGCATGGGGCAGCCGTGGCCTACTGTTGTTGCAGGCAGCTCACTGCGCCGGGATTAGTGTGTTCTTCAACTCACTGTGTGTTCACTGTGTGCTGTGTGTGTTTCACCAATTCACGGATTGGGATAAATGCAGAGACCAAATTTCCCTCACGGGATCAAAAGATTATATATACTTATACTTATACATGCGCTCGCTCGCCCGCACACACACACACACACACACACACAAACACACACTGCATGTAGACAGATGTTTTTATATTAACTAAACCTTACACAAAAAAACATGCAAACCATTACTGTAAGATAATTCATTAATTCATTACATGTAAGCTGAACAGATGAGTCTTTAACCCCCTCTTGAAAGTCCCAAAACTATCACAAGAACACTAGGAAACTTATTCTACCAATGAGGACCCACAGAGTACAAGAGTCTTAAGTCTTGTGACCTGGTCGACACAGCAGACTCTAATCAGAGGACCACAGTGGGCCATTAGGGACGTAGAGCTGGATCATGGAATTCAAGTAGCAGGGAACAGATCCAGCTGCTAAAGGAAGCCAATTGAGAGTAACTTAGAGAGGAGTTACATGTGATTAAAGACCAGACATGCTGCAGCATTCTGAATCATCTGTAATGGTCTCACTACACAAGCAGGCCAGCCAGCTAAGAATGAACTGCAATAATCCAGTTTGGAAAGAACATGGCCTGTACAAGAAATTGTGTGGCATATTGTGTCAGATAAGGTCTGAACTTCCCAATGTTGTAAAGCAGGGATTTTCAACTGATTGTGAACCAGGGACCACCATTCTGACTAATTATGCAACCACAGGACCACCACTGAATAAAAATACTGATTACTGAATCCATGGTCACGGTCCGGACCACAAGTGGGCCGCGGACCACTGGTTGAAAACCCCTGTTGTAAAGGATACTGACATAATTTTGCAGTTGAGGCTACATGCTCAGAGAAATTTTGTCAACCATCAATGGTAACGCCCAGGTTATGTGCCAATTGAGTTGGGGTCAGTGAAGATGAGGAAGGCTGGATTCTAAACTGTTGTATTAGCTGGGAACACCTTTTGGATAGATTAAGCTGGAGATACAAATTTTTCATCGAGACTGAAATATCCCTGAGGCATGTATAAATCCAATCAATAACAGTAGAATCATCAGGTGGGAAAGACATTTTAAGTTGAATAATATTCGCCTAGCATGCCAAAATACAATCTGAAACAGTAATCATCAGGTGAGAAAGACAGGTAAAGTTGAGTACCATCTGCTTGGCATGCTGAAATACAATCTGAAACACAATCTGAAATAGTAGCCTAGTCATCAGCTGGGAATTGAGTATCATCCACAAGAGTAACAGGCGAATCCATGAGAGTGTATGATCTCACCTAAGGAAGTGGTGTACATAGAGAAAAGAAGGGGCCATAATACTGATTCCTCGGGTACACCTGTGGTGAGGTCATGAGACTTACAGTAAATACACATTCAGTAAGATGCTTACACAAACACCTGTTCCAAATATTACTTACCCATAGGCTTGGGAAAACACACACAAACACAGACAAGGGTCTGACAACTACAGTAAGAAGAAGATTCCGCCAAGACTTTTCAGAACGTTAACAGTGTCAACGGAGAAAACGAGGAGTAAACATTCCATTCCTGTTTGGTGAGACGTTATGTTGCAAATGAGGCAGAGTAACTAGTAACACACCTGAGAGTAGAAATGTGTCTTTACCATTTATCATCTCCCTACTCAAATAACATTTCCAGTGGGGACAAAAACTTAAGCTTCAAGCACATAAGACATACAAGGCATGTATGAAGTGTGAGGCTGTTCAACATATTCATTCATTCATTCATTCATGCTGGTTGTAAGTCAGGGTTAAGTGCCTTGCTCAGAAGTACAACGCTGGCAGGCAGGAATTGAATTCAAGCCTTTCCACTTCAAAGCCCAGTTCCTGAACCACAATAAAATCATTGCCCCATATCTTATCAACACATAACCACCCCATATCATATCAACATATCAAAACAAAAACACATAGGGATCTCAAGATTGTAAGTCTGCACTCTCAGAAAGGTTAGAGTTCAGGACAAGGGTCACAAGTGTGTGAACATGAGAACCAAGAGCCACACACACCTCTGTGTCTCGCTGCTCACTTCTTTTAGTGTGTCAAAATCCTCACTCTCTATTAGCATGTCACACACACACACACACAGTGTGTGAATCTAGGTTAGGGCAACCAAAGGTAAATTATCCCATGCCAAATAATGGCTGAAATTCTCACAGATACTGTATATCAAAGTTCCCCTAATTTGATAAGCCAACTTTAAACTTGAATGCTAATTGATCATTGATTAATGTACATAGTATATACGGGTGTCATTATTAACAACAACTATCTCCCTAATAGTTCATGTTTCTTGATGTTAGTGTTGTAGTACTCGAGTCCGGTCTTGGTCTTGAGTCCAGTCTCGAGACCATTTTTTGCTTACTCGGTATCGTCTCGGAATTGAAAGCAAAAATACTCGGCCTTGACTCGGTCTCGACCTACATTGGAAGGAAGTGGACTCGTAGATTTAGAGCGAGACCACGAGTCCCCCCCCCCCATTTTTTTGTAACTGTATATTACTGCTTTTGCTAATTCTTGCAGATTGCAGATTTTTTAAATAATGATAATAGTATAATTATGTATAAGTGCCTTTCAAGTCACCCAAGGACACTGTTCATGGACATTATACATTACAGACAGAAATTACAAACACATTTTGATAGCCATTATTCAGCTCAAGCATCTCCTTAGCTAAGATGAGTTTCACACAACATCGTCTTATATGTGTGGTGAAGAGATGTGAGTCAGCAATGCTATGTGTGTGTGTGTGTGTGTGTGTGAGAGAGAGAGAGAGAGAGAGAGAGAGAGAGGAAGACATGCTTATAGAGTGAGGATTTTGACACTGAAAGAGGTGAGCAGCGAGAAACACAGAGGTGTGTGTGGCTCTTGGTTCTCATGTTCACAGTTCACTTTGCCCTGACCTCAATGTGAAAATCTCTTATTTTCCATGCAATTGTTGTAATGGTTCATGTCACCAGTAACTCTTGTAAACTAAGTGTTGTTTCTGAATAAAGAAACAAACCAAACAAATACAACTAGTTCAACTTTTGTATTTAGTGCAAAGGCACATAGCCGTTTATCAGAAAAGACATGATTGTACAGGCTGTATGGATGTCATTTTGGATTATGGTTTTAGATCCCTTGTTTTGTGTAGGACGCTCATTCACAAGGCTTGGGATCAATGCACAATGCAAATGTAGTCTGATATTATCGGCGGTGTCGTAACAACACACAGAGCATAACGTGGCTCAGAGTTAACTCCTATTAAAACGGACTCAAACTATATAGCAGTAGCCAATAGCCACAACACGACAACCGCTAGACTAGGCCGATGCTACTCCTTTCCTGAGTGTATAAAATGGAATTCGACCATTTGCACAACATACGCAGCTGACACCTCAACACACCCGCTTGATATCGCACCTTCGGAGCACGCGTCGCCTGCCAGTATGAAGGTGTCAAGCCACAATTTGGCACGAGTTGTTTTCCATGTATAAAACGGCGAGCTGTTCCGGGGCTTGACACACTCCACCACAGACTCTGAGGACTTCAGCACGCACATATAGCCTACAGCTCGTAGAAACGATGGATCATTTTACCTGCCACTTCGGATCAACGGAGATAAGCAACTTCCACTCAGGACGTACTGGATATACTAATGAAAACACAGGGCAAGAGCGCACCTCTCTAAGCAACTTCCATTCAGCACGCACTGGATATACCCATGAAAACATAGGACAAGAGCGCGCCCCTCTGTGGAGACCATGGGCACAAGAGCAGTGTGGGCGAAGGACGTGCTCACTTTCGGTAATTAAAGTTCAAAATGTGAAAAGAAAAGAAAAAATAAGTTGCCGTGTACATTTGTATTTGCTTTAGGCATACTGTCTGTCCGTCGAAACCTTATGTTTATTTCTATTTCAGGCACGTACCAACGCCTCTATTGCATTACCAGAAGCCAAGAAGAAACCCACCGGCGTCGTCCATCCTGTGAAGTAAGTGTTCTTGCAAATTAATTCTTATAGTGTAAAGCCATCTCCCATGTCTGCGCTAGGCCTACCCATTTAATAAGGCCAGTAATAGCATCATGGTTCATGCCGATGTAATGTCTAACTCGAGTTTCTTTTTCGGTAGGTTGTTCTGGCCGAAATCGCGATGCTTTGATTATTTGTACAATGATGCAGATGTGCTGCTCCAAAACTATCCCGTCCAGGCGACCATCTGCCCTTATGCCGAATCCAGCGATGAAGAAGATGAGGACAGTGACGAGGAGGACGAGAAAGAAATGAACTGAAGTGTACTTGTGATCTAAGAGGTTGTAAAACGAGTCTAGCCTAATATATTCTCTAATTTATATGTACAACTTGTAAATATCAATGTAAACCTATTTATTTTCATTAGACTTTTTTATTTTTGTATAATGTTCTGATGGAAGGTTATTATTTATTTGTAATTTTATCGTCAATAAATTATTTTTCATGTCACTTATTTTTGTATTTGCTCTTCTTTCTGAGATCTAAAATCTCGGCTATCATTTACCAATTTCTTCAGACACTTTCAGGAAACGCACCCCTGAAGTACGTTCCTGATGACAAAGGTCGTCTAGGAAATTATTTTTGACAGAATTAATTAACTCAGGAACCAGTGCGAAAATGACGGGGGACTTTACACTCCTCAAGAGGATTAGGCCTATTGGACTTTCAAACACACACACACACTAACACACATATACTGTATACAATTTAGGCTAGCCCAGTGTTTAATATATATATGACCTAACTCTATGGCAAGTTTGAATATTGTATGATAACTTGACTGCATTAAATATCGTACTGTTGTAGCAGTAGGCCTACAAAGACGATAGGTGCAGCTTCTCCATCCCCATCACTTCTCCAGATGGATATTCTGCAACATCCACAGAAATGTTTCTCTAGCCAATGATCGAAGCCAAGACCACTGGCACCACATCCTTTTTAAGTTCCTATGACATTTTAATTGGAGAGTCACTTAAGTGCTTAACTGTTGCTCTAGAGTCTAATCTTTCAGATTTGGGTGTCTCCTTACGATAATAATGTGTGTAGTTTGTAAAATATGACATTCCAATTAGTGCACAGTTCACATATTGGTATGTCCAGATGGATGTACAATGTTGGCCGTATCAGTGTGCTGGGAAGGTTTGTTCCTACATCATGGTATACCCTGCAGTCATCGATTGTACACAATTTCAAACCCATAACGTTTGTTGTCACATTCAGCCATCATTTCCTCACGACCCGCTAGCTGCCAATTCCATAAAAAAAAGGCCGGTCTCTGCAGGCAGCCCAGGTTCCGAAAACTGGAAACAAAGAAAGTGGGTGCAGCCTGTCCCCCAAACAAAACCAAAACCAAAACCATGGAGTTCCTCTGATTGGTTATTGGTTGGGCATTGGTTAATAAATTTACATAAACATAAACAAACACGACTTCTTGCGCAATCGATGACTGCACCACCAGAGTTGGAAGAAAGGTTACAACACACAGTACGCATGTAAAAAAGGATATAAATTGTGTATGTTTTTATAATGACAATAACATGGCGTGTATGTGTGTGTATCTGTGTCTGTGTGTTGTCAGTGTGTTTCTCTGCTCTGCTGGACCTATGAGTTAAGTAATATAATAAGTATTTAATTGTCTAATTGGATGTGTGTGTGAGTAATCCATCACAGAGGAAGGTGATAAGAGACAGTGTTACTGTCTCTGAACCCACATTCACACACTCTATTGACTTCCTCTCCTAAACTGACTTTGAACACACTTAGCTGTGCCAACACAGGTGGTATTGTGGGTATGTGTGTGTGTGTGTGTGTTTGTGTGTAAAAAAGGTGATAAAACAAAGAGCGTCTCAACGGAAACCAGACTCTCACATTCACACTCTTGCGCGACCTCCTCACCCAAATACACACTATGATTAGCTGTGTGATAGATACCACAGATATTTGTATAAATCAGACTTGTTTGCCTGATTTCACAGGCAACAAATACATTGTTAATATATACTCATACTGTAGACTGTTACTGTAATATATAGCCTACTATAGCTTACTGCAAGTGCACACGTCAGGGAATGGCTGTGTGAATGAAGAAATGTGTGTCTATCTGCTAAATCATCATTTTTGTTTGGAATTAAATATCTTGTATATGCATAAATCTAAGTTAATCCTCCTTGTCACACATACTGTTGTTTACCTTACATGTTGTGTGTGTGTGTGTGTTTGTGTGTGTGTGTGTGTGTGCGTGTGTCTGTTTCTCTCTCTCTCTCTCTATGTGTGTGTGTGTGTGTGTGAGTGAGACATGTGATGTGTTAATAGACAGTGAGGATTTTGACACACTGAGAGGTGCTTGGCTGGCCAGGCTGAGACATGCTGGTTCTCATGTTCACACACTAGTGACCTGTATCTTGAACTCTGACCTCTTTGTAGACTGTGAGTCCTTGTATAGCCTATGCAATAGAACGCTGACCTATGTAATCCAGTGAAAGGAATGGTGTTTCTGGTGAGTTTATGACAATAAACAGTAAAACAACAGCATTTAATCTAAGGCTGCAAGAATGAATCCATTAGTTGTAAACTATTAAATTAATTGCCAACTAGTTTGATAATTCAAATTAATGTAATGTTTCAGGAAAATTTAATTAAAAATCTCTGATTGCAACTCAAATGGAATATTTCTTGTTTTACTAAATCATTTATGACTGTAAACTAAATATCTTTAATGTGTGGACATTCTGGACAAAACAAAGCATTTGAGGACAAGATATTTGGGAAACACTGATAGAAAGATTTTCTCCATTTCCTGTCATTATATTGATTAAATAACTAATCAAGTGATCAAAATGATCATTGGAGTATGACATAATCAATGGACTATGAAAATACATGTTGGTGCATTACACATTGTAGTGCTGTAGTGTTTAAACAGTGTTATACAATGTAGGCCTGAAACCCTTCATTTTGGAAAGATTGACCTTTTTAATTTTGGCAATTGTCCGGTGGATTGCAAGGGGTTATTTAGCAATGGCTCTAACCCTGGCTTATTGCACCAAACCTCACTTGCAATACACTGATCATGGTGCAAGAATTAGCTACAATAGAATTTATACAAAGCATGCCCAGACCCTGGTAAATGCAAGTTGATATCCTCTATAGATTTACCGATGCCAAAGTGGGGTCCGCGACCCATAGCCAAGGGGTCCACAAAAGTATTTGCTTTAAATGATAAAGTTGTGGTTTATCATTTTATAATTTCATATCTACAGATGATGACCCTTTTCACATTCAGAATGTCACTGTGTGTGTCAAAAATATTACTCTTGCTTACACTTGTTGTCTTACACTTGTTTTCTAAACTTTGGACAGTTTCTGTTTTTCTTACAGTGTCTGCAAATGCTAGATTTATGGTTTTTGGATCTATAGACTGTCTAAGTTTTGTTAGGTCTCTGAATTCTTCTTCATGTTCTGAGTGGCTTTTTGCACTGTACCAACTCTTGACTACTGTTTTTGCAGTAAGTCTTGCAGATTTGATTAATAATAATGATAATAATAAAACAAATTATAAAGTCATCCAAGGACACTGTACAATTGAAAAGTTTGTGGATGTTATACATTACATACAGACAGAAATTACAAACACAGAGGACATCTTGATAGCCAGTATTCAGCTCCAGCATATCTGCTTGGCTTAGATGTGTTTTACACAACCAAGATGTGTTTCACACAACATCATCTTATATGTGTGGTGAAGAGATGTGGATCAGTAATGCTGTGTGTATGTGTGTGTGTAGAGCTCCACTCTAAAATCTCTGTACTTGTACTCTGTGAGCGTCTGCATACAGTGCGCAAAACATATACATGAGATGTGCATTTTTGTCATTATGTTATTTGAGTGCTGAACAGACTGGTTGAACGTGACATCCCAACCAGAACTGGAGAGGTGGCAAGGGTGGATGTCATCAGCCTGGCGGATACAGGCAATGTTTTACGCAACTATCATGTATTAAAAATGAATTAATCAGGATACTTTACTCCAAATGTTACAGAATATTTGGGAGACAATATCAATTGTGATGCATAGATGGACATCGGACTGAAATTGAAATGAAATTAGCCCATTGGGGTACATCTATGACATTAGCTAATGAAGTTATTCCCGTCAGTGAGAGAGTGCTGCTGTTAACCTATGAGGTTCCAGTCAGTGCCAGTCAGTCAACTTGTGAACATCTGCACTGTAAATACTGGACTAAAACATAAATGTGAACTTATCTGTCCTCTGCCAGCTTCCAAAAGTGCCATTTGTTTGGGGATTAACCTACACAGTAAAGTTCCAATTGACAGAAATCATCCATGAAATCAGTTCCATGAAAAACAAACATTAACACAATGCAAATTATTCATATATGCAGTGTTATTCAGTTCTTGTTGCTCTTTCCAAAGGACATTTATTGAATGATTTGCTAGAAACAATAATTTTGTGGACTGTTATGTATTTAATATACACATTCATTACCACCATTGCAGCCCATAAAATCTAATATAACTTTAAACTTCCTGAAAGAGGAATCAATGCACATGTACTGTATGCATGTATGTACACATATGCAATTGGAAAGAACACACCTCCATGATGCTCTAGAGTTTTTATTTATGCTTTGTAATGCAGGATGGGATAGATAGGGATAGGATGGGATGGGGTGAGATGAAGAAGTGAAGGATGGACTGAGAGGAGAGAGAGGCCATTTTACGCTATGGCCTAATAAAAAGAAACAAATATATATTTTTAAAAGTGCTCCATTAAGTAGTCAGGGACATAGTCTGGCAACTTCAATTTTCACTTATTTGTTTTGTAAATACTCCGTTCCTGAAATCATAACAAATATGAATGAGCTTGGTGTGGATAGTCAAGAGTATTTTAAACATTTGGACTAAATATCAAAACTTTATAATACTGTATATGTACTGTATATAAAAAGTTATGTAGAAAACATCTGTTTAATTCTCCACTGCATGCTTGAAACTGTACTTACATTTGGGTCTTGGGTAAAGCTCGAGTTCATCCTCAAGATGAAACTGAGTATGCTTAGCTCCTTTCGGCTCAGTTGCACTGTAAAAAAAAATACTGGCAATTGTTGCTCTTAAATAGATTTTAGAATTTATTTGACTTAGAAACAAGAGCTTCCACTTACAATGAACAAAACCAAGTCTACCTAACACACTTGTCTCCATAATGACCTCACTAGAATTTTAAAATCAAAGTATCAAAGATATCTGAGTTGTAAGTACTTCAGCCTCACAGGCATGCGCGTTGCAGTACTGTTTGGGGTTTCCGTACCTCTGAGCAGGGGCCTACTTATGACAAGTTCAACTGTGGACATACCCTTTCATGCCTGTGGATTTTGCTGATTACCTTGTGGTGGACATAGCCTTGTCTTTTTTGGTAAGTGGTGTTTATATTGATATAAGACGTGTTAATACCATTGTGTACTTGAATATGTGAAGGATTCAGTTAGTTTGCACGTTTATCATCCCAGAGGAAAGTTAGAAAAGTTGGCATTATCAACGTTGTTGTTAACCTTAGCTTCGCTAGACACTTTTGCCACGTTAGCTAACAACGGCGATTTAACACGTTAAGATGAATTTATAGATGGGGTTTTATGCATTGGCCATCTTTGTAGAATTTCTAAAATAATTACGCTACATAGGCCTACTCTAAATTATGCACAACCGTTAAATGTGCTTTAATGGGGGACTAAGGTATTGGGGAGACGGATCTTCCAAGTGGAAGAAATGATAGTAACGTTAGTGAGCAAGTTACATGCTAAATTGGGTGACTGGCAATGTCTGCATGCAGTAACGTTAGCTACCAGTGTGCAGTAACTTAAACGCTACTAGTGGGACTTTGACAACGGCCGTGAGAAGGCCTGCTTCACTTTAGTTTAGCTAAGACATTGGTGCATCAGGCATTGAATATGAACTTTGTAATGAGTTAGAGCTGTGGGGGTACAACCTGCATAGTGTAGTTTGCCTAACTAACTTCCCTTAGTTAGCCATCCTCCCTTCAAGCCAAATTCAACCTGGCTTCAGTTTATTATCTACATTGATCTAATATTGTTATCTGTAGACTACATAGTAAAACGATGCAATTCAATAAGTAATTATAATAATTACACGGAACACTATTAAGAATATCACAGTTGTTGACTAATAACACATTTAAAGTTCATAAGTCATGATAATCATTAACCATAATCATAATATTAATACAACACTGCAAAAAAATGAAATCTAACCAAGTGTTGATAATCTTATATTAAGATCAAAAAATCTATTTGATATTGTTTTTAGTATGAAAAGACTTACCTAGCACTCTCTCGAAAGATCATTTTTACTTAATTTAAGAAGACTTTGACTTATTTTAAGGAGTCTTATCAAGACAAATTTGCTCAACGCACTGGCAGACAAATTTGCTTGTTTTTAGGACAAATTTGCTTAACGCACTGGCAGACAAATTTGCTTGTTTTCAGGATGAGATGTCATAATTTAAGAAAAGTTTGACTTATTTTAAGTCAAATGATTTCATGAGAAAGTGCTAGGTAAGTGTCTTTACACTAAAAACAATACCAACTAGTTTTTTTTATCTTGATATAAGATTAATAACACTTGGTTAGATTTTGTTAGATAAGCAGTTTTTGCAGTGAAGATACAATCGTAGACATACTTTTGATCTGAGCATTTTGTAAACCTAGTTTACCAGTCATAGCCTACTAGATGTGTAAATAGTAAGTAGTAGTAAGATAGTAAATTATTACTAAAAATGTCTTTAATATTTTATGTCTCTTGTGTTTCTGTGTTATAGAAGTGGATTGCATGCATTGCAAATTCTGTAAGTTTGAGACTTCTGAAGAGTTGCTACTGAAACATTGTCGCCTCAGTCACAAAGGTGATCACTGGCCATGCATTTACACAGAGTATGTTTGTGTGTTCAAAACACCTGGTGCACTTAGATCACACCTTTCGAGATCACACAGAGAGACTGCAAATACACCAAGTTCAATATTTCAGTGTGAACTATGTGACTTTAGAGAGACCTGCAGTGAAAATATTTATGGAAGCATCTTGGACACCACTTACAGAATCAGGAAACTGTGCAATGTCCCATACGTAAATGTACTTTTAAAACAAACATTCGTCCCACTTTTACTTCCCATAGAAGTCGAAATCATAGAAATTGTTCAAGTCAAGACTATCGAACTGTAGAAAGAAGCAGCACTTTAGATGATGCAAATGATGATGATGAACAAGTTAATTTTGAAGTAGAAGGATTACAGGGTAATGAAGTAGGAGGATCACGGGATAATGTTGGCGCAGATGAAGTACAAGAGTTTGATGAAAATGTGGACAATGAGATACTTAAACACAAATTGGCTGCTCTGTTTCTTTCTATGCAAACAGTGTTGCATGTTCCTAGAATGCATTTTTAAAGTTTGACTTAATCAAGGTTTAGGCCACAGATGAACTGCAACATGATGGTTTATGCTACAGATCCATTTAGACATTGTTATATTGATGTATGGCATCAAATACATGGTTTTGTTCAATCAATGTTTTTAGATTTCTGAAGAGTTTTATCGGATCACAAGCAAGAACCTCCTGGTCACTTTCCGTGCATCACTTGACAAATATGTGCTTCGCCTATTAAAACTACCGGGCAAAGAAGGGAACATTTGGTCCAGAGATGGAAGACCTCCTGGATAAGCTTGATGAAGAGGTGAGTAAGTGCCTGAAGCTGATTATGTATGTGAACTCTTTCTTTTGCAATTGCCTAGTTTTCTGCATTTATTGGTTATGAGCCTCATCCAAGTCACTAGTGTAGATAAACACAATTGAGTTCGGGATTTACATCACATGAGTGTGGCGGCGGCCATATTTAGGGACCCTGAACTTTGACAAAAACAATATTACTAATGGTAGCATTAATTATTAGCCTGACGAGCCAGACCCACATTAAAATGTAGGGTCTTGGCACTCACCGTTCGCAGTGCTCAGTCCCAGGGGCGGGATTATCGGTTGTCTTTCAAATTCCCTCTGCACGCAATAGGACAGCGCTATCCCCAATGCGAGTCCCATGCGTTTTCCCACCAGCGGAACTAGTTGGCTAGTTCAAACTTTTGCCGCTAGGGTGCGTCTAGATTTCTAGACTAATTAATTGTCACAGAGGTGAACAAAACTAATGGACAGTTATGTGAGCAATTATGTTTCCATTAGTAATAATCACTTTATGTTCGGTGTCCCTAAATATGGACGCTGCCTCACTCATGTGACCTAAATCCCAAACTCAGTATGTTGAAGCTGATGGCACAAAAGTGATTGCTATGTTTTGTCTTTATTGATCCATACTTTACATAATGTTGGTGGCAAAAGTGAACTTTTTTAATTAATCCTGTTTGAATCTACACTCAAGCCTGGGCTACAGATGACTAAATCAAACCTACCCAGTATACAAGAGGTATCTTTCCCATGACACTATTTCCATGTTCCTAGGATGTGTTGAGAATGATGTTAATGTAGCAGCTGGTTAAGGTCATTAGACTATTGAAATGTTGATAAACTTGGGAATTATTTTTGATGGAGGTTGTCTGTGAGGCATCAAATCAGTCATGATGTTCCAGCAACTGCATATACAAAGGGAGCAGATTGTTTCATTTTTCAGTGCCATATTGGTCATTGTTACCATACCTCAAAACATTCTCCCTGTAGCAAGGTGCTCTGGCAAATTTTCATTTTCTGAAGAGCAGTTCACTTGCTTTTTTACTAGCATTGTGAATTTACAGTATTATGGATCATTTCTCGATGTTAAATGTAATATTTACTTTTGCACTTTTAGACTGAGAACATTGTGTTTTTCCATACTAATGACTTGGATGAAAATGTCATATTTTATGAATAATTAATGCTGAAAATAAACAAACACGTTTTACATTTAATAGCTACAGTTTAATTCTTCATTTCATTTACACTGTTTATCTTCAGTTTTGCACTATGTGAATGGTGTTTGTATTTGTGTGTTGGTATTATCTTTAGACAAGTGACATTGCTTTTCAACGAAAGACAACAGCTCTGAGAGGACTACCCATCTTTATCCGTGAGGACACAAAGTTTTTCTTGAAGTGTTTGGTAAGTGATTTCTTTGTTTAATATACTTTAAAAATGTATCTGGGGTGTTACCAATGATATGATTTCTAAGTGAATTCTGATAATTTTGAACATAATAAACTTTGGAACATATCCTCAGATGCTCAAACGCACTTTCTGTCATTCTATGAGCGGTTCATCAGTCCAGATGTGTGTTGCAAGGCTTGATGTTAAACTACTTCTGGTAACTGGTATACTAATGGGTGATGGTATTTAGGCTTTAGATTGTGAGAGCTAAATCTATCATGGGGTTGCATGTACTTAAAGCACAAAGTTCTACACAATTCCCAGATCCCTGGGTTTGCTTTCTGCATAAATGTTGTCCTAACACATATCACAATGCCAATTTCAGTGACATTAAAGGAACCCTCTGGAGAGTCAGTCCATATCCCTGTTCTTTGAGGCTGCTGAGTGCTGTTGATGGTTATCATAACGACAGCAATGAGTTGCATGCCCTCTTCGGTTAGAGTTGGCTGCCGTTTCGCTATTTGGTCTATCCTGCATGAAATTCTGTCGTTCTCATACCTATCGACAGCACTCGGCAACAGAAACAACAGGCCCACGGGTTGATTCACTCCAGATAATACCTTTAATTCCCACACTCTACTTGCCTTTGGAGTTGAATGGAAAAGTCCGTAGCATAATGGTAGAATATCGGTGTAACTGTTTTGCTTTGTATTTAATATTGTTTCTGATTTCTTTAGGAGACTGACCCTGCGGATGCTGTGGTCCGAGGTGTGTCTGTTGGCATTCTGACTGTCTATGAAGATGAGGATGCCACCACATCACCAATTGTGCGAGATGTACCTATTGTGTTGGAAGGACGCATCATACTGCATGACTTACCTGACCTCCAGACTGCCTTTGCATACCTCTTTGGCCTTTTGTATGCCATAAACATTGAATGTCCAAAATTGCTAAAGTATACCTTTGAAGCAATTCAGACGATCTTTTTTGAGCTTGGGTCCCTATGCTCATGGCGCATCAGGTCGCTCAAAACAAAGCTTTTGCAGTAAATGTTTGTAGACTGTTGAGTCATTTCTCTTTTACCCTCGGAGTTGAGAGTTAAGAGTTGCATATATGCTCAGTGCCAGTTTTATGTGTTTCCTCAGAAATAAACATGGTATGCACACATCGTTTTGTAAAATGCCTATTCAAACTCCCTATAGGACTTTTTGTTATCCAAAATGCATACTGACAATCAAATGCTTACTGCACATTAACCCCTTTGTGTAGAAGTATAATCCTGGTCTCAAATGAAAGGTAACCCTTTGAGGTTTCTTGTGAACTATTTAGATTGTACGGCAGGTGTTCTGATATAGACTGACTACACAAAATATGGAATAATTACAAAAAGGCCTCTATTTTTGCATTTACTTTGTTCAATGAGTCTGTATAAGATAGACTATACAACTGATATTGGATAACACAACAAAAAGATTCAATTTCTGTGGATTCTTGTGAATATTTCAGTACCCAATATGTTGCATCTACTTATTGTGCTGCACTGCAGCCAGAAGTCAGGGTAGCACCAAAAGCGGAGGGGGGCATTTTGGAATAACCTGGTTTGGTCATCAAAAAAAATTAAGTTGGCTAAACTCAAAAACCTTTGTAAGGTCAACAAAAAACGAAGTTGGCTAAACTGAAAAATATTTGTAAGGGCAACAAAAAAAACCAAGTTGGCTAAACTCAAAAACCTTTGTAAGGTCAACAAAAAAGGAAGTTGGCTAAACTCAAAAACCTTTGAAAGGGCAACAAAAAAATCTAAGTTAGCTAAACTCAAAAACCTTTGTAAGGTCAACAGTAGTAAACTTGAGTTGAGAAAACTCAAAAATCTCTTGCATCATGTTGCCTAGAAAATTTGAGTTGTCGCAACTATTTCTTTTTTTACAGTGTGGATATCCACACAATCGAAAGACCTTCCTGGTTACATACTCCTAGAAAAAGACATGACACTTCTAAAAAGTATTCACAAGACAAATGGATGATTTCAACGCTATGACCATTGGCTACCACTGTGTTGTCCTTCTACAGCTAGTCACAGAAACGTAGACTGATAGTTAATTCTATAAGCACTAGAGGTGAAAAGGCACACGTATTCGTTTCCGAACCGTTTAGGTACAGTACAGGACGTTAGGCTCAGTACAGATGCGTACCGAATGTACCAAATGCAGTCTTTAATAGTAAACAACGTTAGGCTTTTTTGCCTGTTTCAAATTCGAGTTCCCACAAAAACATATTACGTGGCGGACCATATGTCAGTTTAGTCAATTAACGTCAAAAACATTTAACACCTGGCCCCAGCCGTGGCGCAACTGGCTGGGGCACCTACACCGTATGACGGCGACCCGAGTTCGATTCCCGTCCCGTGGTCCTTTCCGGATCCCACCCCAACTCTCTCCCACTCACTTCCTGTCATTCTCCACTATCCTGTCAATTAAAGGCATAAAAAAAGCCCAAAAAAACCCAACATTTGACTCCTTTTCAAAATACTATTCCCATTGTGCATCAGAAATCAGTGAAGGTTATCAGTACCTACAGGCTTACTGTACCAAAAATGAACTGAACTGGACCTCAAAACCGAGGTACACAATGAACTGTGATTTTTGTGTACTGTTACACCCCTAATATGCACACGTTAATAATTTAGTATGAAATGTAATGATTTGTGGAGGCATGCAATGCTGAAAAGGATAAATATGAACCATTTCTGCCATTTATTGTCCTCAGGCCGTGGCTTATACCAGGCATATCCTGAATCATCCGGTTTAGGAAACAGGCCCAAAAGGATACCCCAGCAGAGTTTAAATATATGCTTCACACACAGGACAAAAAAATAATTAGGGACCGTTCGTTATTTATAAACGGGATCACCGGAGGGATTTTGAGTGCTTCGATCAAAAGTTGCATGACCCTCCCCTACCTGCAATATAATTTTCAACGACCCTCCAGCAGCATTTTCAAAAATGACATGACCCTCCCCGGCCAATTGTCGACGTGTTCCACCCACGATCTTACACGCTATGGTAACACATCAACATATGCTACCGTCCTAAAATCAACCTCTGCTTTATGATCTTACACATCACACTTCACCAAGATGGTGGCCATTTCAGTAGATTTACTCCCTAACATTGTTGTGGAAACACAATAAGCATGGAAACTAAATGCACTCTTCCTGCAACTGCATTAGCCTACTTGAAAAGTTACTCTAGTAAGTATTCACATGAAATAAAACAATAAAGCATTGAGACCATTCAACAAAGCACACTGGGTAATAACTAATTCAACACATGAACTTGTTGCTATGGACTCGTCTCTAGGCTTCCTCAGTCATTGTAAAGCTGCCGAAGCTGAACATTATCCAAAACTCAATTTCTCAGACGAGCGTCAATTTGGAAGTTTGCTACACTCCTTCCTTCTCAAATGACTTGAAAAGGCCGTTTGCACAATTTCACAAATAATCACAGGGACCGAAAATTTGTGTTACCCCTTGCCCTTCCAGTGAAACAGATGTATTCAAATCATCGTTTTGCTTGCTTGAATGCGAACTCAGAGTGATGTTAACCTAGGCCTATTTAAGTTAACGACGTGGTTGTCGTGAGAGCAAGATTCATTAGCGCTTGCGGTGTTCGGCCGTATACGTGCGCACCTGCCAGGCTACTCAGCTAGACAAAGAATTCCCCCTGTATATTCACTCCAAGTTGGCCTACCATAACTTACCAACTACACTGTAGACCATAAACTGGCTATTTATATGACCAAATGTATTTGTTCAACTTTATGAAGCAGAATTATGCACTGCTACTTGGAACGTAGGCCTAACACATTTTTGTTGGCAGGAGAGAGGATGACAGCGATTAACAAATTGCACTTGTTGCTGGTTACCAATAAATACTATATATATTTTGCAAACAACAAAAACAGAAAGGATGGAGACAGCAAAGCTAGAGATGGGCAGGAACAAGGTCAATTGGTAGAAATGCTTGTCAAAATGTTAGGAGCTGGATGTGTGGATGAATGAAGCACAAGTATGCTTTGTGTTAAGCATGCACACTGTTTAAAGTTAGGCTAGACGGTAAACTACAAGTAAACCAAAGTTAAATTTAGCTTTTTTAGGGCTGGATAAAGTTGACCAAATGGATATAGGCTGTTAGGCGTGAATAAAGTAGGCTACTTTGTTGCTCCAACCCTTCCAACGTTAATGGGGACGAATGTTGACATTTTCCGTATTTTGCGTGAGAAACCCGGGAAATCTCCCTTATTTTCATTGTTCAATGTTGACAGAGCTATGGAACGAAAGAGAATGTTATATGGCGACAGAAATCAACAATCAAACAAGCCACTTTGATTTTTTGCTGTTTTCATTAATACAAAAGATGGGTGACCCTCCCTCCTAGACAAAAAAAAGTTAGGTGACCCTCCCCTCAACAAAGAAGAAAAAGACATGACCCTCCCCTATTTTCCTCCGGTGACCCCGTTTATAAATAACGAACGGTCCCTTAGTGTCAATCTTATTTTGTAAAACAAGAGACTTGTCTCTTGGCTGTGGTTTATGTCTAGTTTAAAATCAAACAAAGTCTTATTTGTTTCATAAGTATATTTCCATCCAGTACAGTGCATCCCATCGCCTAACCTTGCAGTAATTGTTCCTGACTGCCGTCTTGATATTGCGTGCACAAGTTAAGTTTCGCAGGAACTCTTCAGAGGGCTGTGGCTTGGCCATTTTAAATACAGCCGTTCTGCAGATACATCCAAGGTCGTACATGTCCCATATCTCCTTAACCACAGTGTGCACCAGCTTTTCCAGTTCAAGCTGAGGAATTGACACACCCTTTTCAGACTCATCTTGCTCTTGCTCTTCATTCTCAGGCTTTTGTGGCTTTGGCTTTGGATGCTGCACATTTTGCTGGCTTGGCACTGCAGAATGAGGCATGTTTGCTTGCATTGGCTCTTTAAGATGAGGCACATTTTGCTGGCTTGGCACTGCCTGCATTGGCACTTTAAGATGAGGCACATTTTGATAGCTTGGCACTGCAAAATGAGGCATGTTTGCCTGCATTGGCTCTTTAAGATGAGGCACATTTTGATAGCTTGGCACTGCCTGCATTGGCTCTTTAAGATGAGGCACATTTTGCTGGCTTGGCACTGCCTGCATTGGCTCTTTAAGATGAGGCACATTTTGATAGCTTGGCACTGCAGGATGTGGCACTTTCACAGCCTCTTTATGTCTTTGCTGTTCCTGCTGTTTTATCTGCTGTGCCAGTGGCTGTCCAGTTTTTCCCTGAACATACTCATGTTTACCATTCATCTAAGATGGGTTGAAATCAAAGTCTTTGTTATTCAGATGTAGGCTAATAATCAAAGCATCGTAACAAATTGAAATATAAACTTATGATCAAGTTAGCCATTTAGTCGCCCTCATCTGAGGTTTATTGGAGTCTCTAAAATTAGGAGTCTCATACACAATTTCACAGTATTGTTCGTGGATCTGGGGAACAATACAAAAAAATAAACTACAGTCAATAGTCTAATAAAACACTGAGATAGCAAATTGTGTTATGAATGCATCAGAAAATGAATGCAAAATAATAAATAATAACTGTCTTAACAGTCTTGTCCATTTTAAAATGGGACCCTATTGTTAGATGCCTTTAAGTGCTTTCATTATGGACACAAATTACGAAAATCCCTTAAACTGGTTAGCCTGCTAACACCATCAGTACATTAATAAGGGAGCAGTTGGCTATACTAAAGGAAACTGCTTTTTTCGCCACTGAAAAGATGCCATTAAGTGTCACCAAACATAGACAGGATCCCTATGGAGTCACACATGTGCCTGTTTAGTCATGTAGATGTAAACACACTGTATGAGTGTTTGTATGAGACATTAGTATGCTAAGATCAACTAATTTAGCTAGTTCCTTATTGGACGGATTTTCATAATTTGTTTTGTCCCTAATGAAGGTATCTACAGACAGTGGGGCTCAGGTTAACAAATACTGGAATTTCCCTTTAACAAATCAAGTCAATTACTTTATCATTCTGGCAGACTGAGAGTAATACACACACACATCATTTTAAAATTGTCAATTGCAGTTTACTATAGTCCACCATGCCCATGGATAACTTTTGTTTTGTCAATTTATTCCTGTCCTATACCTTGGCTCAATGAACTATTTTCATATATTATGCTTGATGTATCAGCATTGATACATCTTGACGGGTAAACCTATAAATGACCAGTCAAGACCAGAATGAGACCAGACATTGTGCCTCAATTGTGCCATAGGGACAGCATTCCTACCGGTATAGCTGATGGATGCCAAGAATCAGGTAGCAAGCCTTCCTCCATCATGTCACATTTGCTATCAGGTGTAGCAGTCTTGAACTCCTTGAGACGATCCTCAAACTCCTCCTGGCTTAAATACGTATTACTCTGAGGTTCCCATACAGCAGTTTTTGTGAAGGACTGTGTAGGAGTTGGCCGAGAGTTGACAGGGATAGGATAGCAGGGGCTTTCACTTCTGCACTTATTTTACTGCCTGAATGTGTGGCCTGATGAACAGAGAGTGAACAATAATCACTTACAGACAAACATACTCAAGTGAGCTATTTTGGCGTGTAGAGGAATTCATTTCACTTCATCTGCCTATCTAATAGATGAGCATCTTACTGTTGCGGCTGGAGAGGAGAACACTTCAGAGGAAGGCAAAGGCGGTAGGGCCTCTGGTGTCAATTCTGCTGCTCTCTCCTGAACAGCTGGGGCATTCGGTTGCTTTGGATCATCAGTACCATGGATCACATCAGGGCTCTGGTCAATCAGATTGTCATAAATGTGTTGTTACCATGATCTCATAAGTCATGTTGGAAATATAAGATATTATAATGATGTTTCTCAAGCTCTGAGGCAGTTCACTAACCTTTTTAGCAGCATCTTGGCTCTTCAGAATCTTGCCATCACGAATGCCTGTCTTATGCTCAGAGGAAGAGCCCTCCAATGAAGACACTTCTATAACCAGATATATAAAAGGCTTGAGTCATCCTATCACTTCATTCTACGATTCACCAAAAACAGAAAACCATTTGAGACATATTTTTCTAAACGACTTGCTACAATCATACCTGAGGTCACAACCCTGCTGTTCTGTTGAGTATAGTCCTTAAGGCAACCAGACAGTGCATTTGTCTCCTTTGGTGTGTTATTCAAAGGAACATCCTCAGGAGCATCAAGGCCAGTGTCAGTATGGTGTATGTTATTCCCAATACATAACGGAGCAGCCTCTGTATTTAACTGTGGACATTTCTTATGATCCTAGCAAAGTAGAAAGGATTCTTCACGCTATGCAAGTTTCTTAAATGTTTTTGATTTTAGCAGCTATATATTCTGCAGACCATAATGTGTCTATTTTGAGTGGTAATGTAACTAGAATCTCTGTAGGCTACCAAATACTTTCTCCAATTTTCCCCCCCATCATTGAGTCAAGTAAAATAAGACATTTCACATCAGACATTCCTACCCGGAGGACTGGAGAGGACAGTCTTGCACCAAGTGACAGCAGGAGGAGACCTCCGCCTCCAACAGAGCAGATGTCTTGTCAGTGTCATTGGTCTCAGAGAGTTTAAGAACATCTTTAGTTTTGACCAAAGTGCAGTTAACTGCATGCTGCAAGTGCATCTCGGTGTTCTCCTGGTGAGACTCCAGTTTCTCTGTGGCGGGGGACGGCTCTGTGACCTCCAGTTTCATTGCATGGGCTTTCATCTCACTATGTATGTCAGCATCCTTTTTATAGATCAAACAGGGAAAAGGAAAGAAACAATGGACAATGAATGAAACACTGATATAGAAAGACATGTTTACATATGTCTCCTTAATCTCAACTTTGGTGCCAATGTCTGCTCTCTCAAGATGCTCAAAAGCATCTTTACTTTCATTAGAAGCGGCAATGTCTTCATGCTGATAGGTTGGCTATATAGAGAAATACCAATTGTTAATAAAGCCCTGAATGACATAAACAATAACTGGAATTTAAGTTTCTCTTATAAAAAAAGCACATAGGCCTACGCCTCAATGTTTATCCTGAGTTGATTCAACAATCCAATTCAATTATCTATCAACTACTCTGTTGGTTATTATACATGCCAAATGTGTGAATATATCAGTACTACATAGAGACAAACAAATGTCCAACATGTTCACTTATCCTTATCCTCCGCTCTTATCCTTTATCCTCCCAAGATACACAAGTGAAACTAGATGAAAAGGTGTTGACAACAACAGTGTTTCCCATACACTGACTTATTGGTGGCGACCCACCACAATACACAATGTGGCCACCACACAATGATTTTCCAGGTTGTACTAAATTGTGCTTAAATCTGGTTAGCATCATAACCACGCTGTGCTAATTTGTTTAAAAACTGTTGAATCCAAGTTAATTCTGCAAACCAACCACCACAAATGGAATTGAATTCTTAGGGAAACACTGCAACAACTAAACCACGTGATAAGGTGAGCATATTCTTGCAGTTACAGTAGATGTGACTGCTTCAGGAGCAGGCAAAAGCTGTGGTGTATCCACTCTCTCTTGATCGCCCGGGTACTTCAGTAGCCCAGACATATCCACAGGGTCATGCATCAAAGCCTTTGTCTATGTGGCTCCCTTCCTCTCCAGCTGTGCTCAGTGGAGGATTTGTCTCAGTGAGAATATCGTTGGACTGAATGAAGAGAAAACATGCCACATTGATAAGTACCATTTAGCTTTACCATGGGTGAGATACATTTTTTTCTTTCATTTCATTTATTATACAGGAACATTACAATTACAGTTAAACAGGTCTGACCGAGTTAAAACTGGACCGAGTACGGCGCACTCCACTTTCAACATTCGATTATAATAATATTATAATTCGTTTTTAATACAACCCCGCACACCAGCATCAAACTTTGCCACCGCTGCCAGGTCGATTGCGATTCAGTTCTGTTTTTGTCGCCACCTCTCAATAAAACCCATTGTTTATCCAATGCTTGTCAGTCAAACATTTTGGCACTGATGTGCGTTGCAAGTAACAATTTGCAGAACAAGTAATACAATTTGACATAAGGCTGGACTCAAGATGATACTTCTTCACAAACCTGTTCAGCTGCCTCTAAATGTTTTGACATAATCATTATGGATTTTTGTGCACATCTCTGTGTCACAACCCTCAAATGAAAACAATCCTATGGGAAAAAAATATGTATGAAAAGTTAACATTGTATAAGCCTATTTGCTGATTTCCAGAAAGAAAGGCTAATTTGATGAAAGATAATGTTGATTCACAATGTAAAAGCTGGAATCCCAAAAGTAATGGCATACCTGTTGATGTCTGGGCTGAGCTACTCCTCATAGATGATCTTCTCAATGTGCTGTCATGACAGAGCTGCACCTCCTTGGCCTTACTCAGGTCCATGGTTACCTTCTTAGGTTGACCAACAACTCTCTCCAGATGAGAGCCACTGCATTTAACCAGGTCCTTAAGACCATAGCTGGAGATAATAATGGTAATTTTACTAATGTTAAAATTGACTGATATTTAACACACACTTTTATCCAAAGTGACACAGACTTGCAATGGCGGGAATCAAACCCGGGTCAACCGTTTGTCAGTCGGTGACATCACCGCTGCTCCACCAATGATTACATAAGAGTAAACTATTTGATTGATGTCAACAAGCTTTTGAAAGATTATGCATAGTGAAAAACATGAACAGTACCTCTCATTATCAGCCTTAGTCACATCCAAGTTTGAAGCCAGAATAAATTCCTGAAGAGAGATGTTAGGTTCAAAAAGAGAAGTTGACTGCCTTTATCCAAAATGACGATTTCTCAGCTAATTGAAATTGCAGAGTTGGATTATTATTTTTTTTAAAACAAATAAACAAAAAATGTCACCTCGCCAAGTGATTGCAATTCCTCCTGCAGGCGGGATGTAGTGGTCATAGTGGTCTCTATGTGTTGAACCATTTGGCAGAACAACTCTCCATCACGACTGGATGTGTTTTCCATAACTTCTGATTGAATCCTTCAGGTTAAAACAGAATAAATACTATCAAAATTAAACAATATTTAACAGTGAATGAATTTGTCTACCAACCTACAGAGATAGTCATTCTACAATATCAGTCATCAGTCATTCATTCATTAACAGTAATTGTGACAAATTACATTTTGTTTGACATTGATAAGGTGTACCTTTTTTTGCTCAAATTTGAGTCTGATATGATCCATTTGTATTTGGATAACTTCAATCCATGTTCTTTAAGATATCTGCCAGTGTAGGAATGAATAGTTATTACGTATAATTATATATTCACTTGCATACCATGTACTATTGATTAGAAAACCACTAGCCTTTTCTGCCTGGCAAGCAGACAGAGTTGGGCCCCTGTCTTCTCCCTCTGAGATTGCTCTACTGTCTCGAGAACTCTGCTCCAGCAGTTGGCATCCGACTCTTTGTCAGAAACCATCTTCTGCAGCATGATGAGGTCCAGAAATAAGTAATTTTCATTCCTGGCAGGAGAGCCGATAGGCACTACCTTCCTCTGCGGAGAGAGGTTTGAGTAGTTAGGTTTACTGTTTTTTTCTAATTTGCCATATGCATATGCATTTTGACACCTGTGGTGTATAAAGAGACCAGAGGCTGATAAGGACAAAGTGTCTGCAAAATACCATAACCATAACAGTTTTTAAAGCCATCGAAGAACACCCAGTAGACACCCTACTTTGAAGAAATACTTTGGCCACCCACTGACAGCCATGTTTTCTTTAGATCAGGTCAGCCGTGTTTTTTTTATTTATTTATTTTTTTATTTTTTTTTGGGGGGGGGGGGGGTCTTAAATTTCTCATATTAAAAGACTTTGAGGGGTTTAATTTAGATTCAAATTGACTGAAGTAAAGAATAAAGGTAAGGGGTGGCACAAAATATCAAAACAGCAATTCTTGTTGTGATACACTGGTGCCAAATATCGATATTTTAACTAAACTGTAAAAATTCTACAATTTATATTCTAAATGGACACATCTGCCCATTACACAGTCACTACTTCCTCTACATGTTGTCACATTATTTTTGAGAGGCACTAAGCTATCAATCCTGTTATATTAGTTTACTTTATATAGCTGAGTAACCACTATCTTGCAACACCCTAGCAACCATCTCAATTACCCTAGCAACAACCTAGCAACCACTACCATAATGTCAACCTGGCAACCGCTATAAGAACAGCATAGCATAGCAATCCTCATGTCTGCCCTAACAACACCCTAGCAACTATCTAAATGACCCTAGCAACAATCTAGCGCCCATTATCATAATGTCAACCTAGCAACTGGCATAGCAACCAACCTGATTACTCTAGCAACCAGCATAGCCACCACTATATGAAACATAGTTACCAATATGATTATCTTAGCAACACCCTAGCAACCAACATGATTACCCTAGCAACCAGCCTAGCAACTACATTATTTATCATAGCAAACACCATGTCTACCCTAGCACATCCTAGCAACCATCTTAACCTGTCAATATGTTTTATAGAACATAGTAACCACTACAATTACCGTACCAACACCCTAGGAACCACTACCATAATGGCAACCTAGCAACTACTATAGCAACCAACATGACTACCCTGCAACTTGTATAGCAACCACCATGTCTACCCTAGCAACACCCTTGCAAACATCTCAATTACCCTAGCAACAATCTAGCAACACCCTTAGCAACCAACACAATCTTGGTATCTACCTGGCAACCAGCATAGCAACCACTTACATTATTACCTATGTCAACTTAGCCACGGCCATATCATCTACAATGACTACCCTAGCAACATCCTAGCAACAATTTTTTCATAACAGCATAGTGTATAAGGGCAATATTTTAGGTGAACTAAATTCCACTCCCCCTTTTCCCTCTTCTTATCCCATTCTCTGTGTTTTCATTATCTGTATTAACAGTATATGACATTTTACATTGTTTTGCATTTTGATGCATTGGTAATTCACATTTATAGTTATTAATAGTCTATCTCCTCACTCTAATTGTATCCACCCAAAAAAACAACTTACATAATAATGCGCCTGGTTTCATGTGTAAGCTTATGCATAACCCTGTCGTTCATCAACATGGAGAGTACAGTAAGTGTGAACAGCTATTAGGTGATCTGAGTCTGTGAATTGATTTAAATATGGATAGCCTAGTGTTTCCTACCTGTTTCCTATCCTTGTCTGTCATTTTAGTGCCATGGGCTATAAAGGCCTCTGCCAGTCGGCATTATGTATCAGTCTCAGTGCCAGGTGGCAGTTTCACTTTCTGTATCAGTCTTGTGCCAAGTGTTAAATTATTTGTTTTAAAGAGTCAAACAAATACCAGTTGCCTAACTTGATATAGCAATACTATTATCTCATATCCCTTGTTTTAACACTATACAATCTATTATCATTGTTCTTACCTTTTGGTTCAGGGTACTGGCCCCATCTCCAACGCTTCCCCATAATGCTGGCTTAAAGCAACACCAAAGAGTTTTTTGTACCTTAAAATAATGTTTCCAAAATCGTTTCAGTGGTTCATCAACTCGTAACAGGGTGAACGGCACTTTCTGCATTCGCTTCGCAGCCCTCTATCGGCTATTACCGCACTATGTAAGTTTGCTGCATCGGGTAGCGGATCTGTAGTTCGATGTAATGAGACATGAGAAACTACAAATTTGACTTGCATCTGATGTCGCAATACATCGTACTTTCATAAAATCATGCAACTTATTCTACCTTGTCTGTGGACATTGTTATTTGCAAAGCCGGTGCTGGATAAACAAATAGTGCGTGCGACAGATGAAAAGTTCTTTGGTGTTGCTTTAAATGGAAGTTTGCCAGGTGGCTCACCTGAGGGCAAAACTGGTCTTTACACAACTTGATAACATGCAGATATGGAAGATAATGGGTAACACACATCCAAATTCTGAGTTTCAATTTGATTTAAAATTATTTTTTTTAAATATTCAACCTACTTCCAGCCAGTAATGGTTCCATCCTGAGTGAAAGACAGCCGAAGGTGCAATCTGAATATTGGTATGGTCAATCACAATGGAAAAGTAAAAAATAAAACAAACTCTGAAAATGAAACGAGTTGACTGAACGGCAGTTTGCCACAGAGTAAACTAAACATTCTTACCAAAGATTCTAGAGTGCTCTGCTGACTTGGAAGTGATGAAACAATGCCAAGAATTCTATCATTACTTAGGTAACCACGTCATCTCTAATGACGTCATTTTGCTCTACCAGCGAATGTCCGTAGACCGGCTCTGGCTATTCAGACGGCTCTGGCTCTATCTAGGCCTGCTTAGAACGTTCATAAAATGTTCAAATAAGTCTAGCAGAGCCGTCCAGAGTCTGATCTAGACTAGAGCTACAGTATGTAGGCTAGCTAGGCTGTCTGACAAGCAAAAGCGTTGAGCCGTAGTCCAGCCACCTTGCATCTGTTAAAATGACCGATGCAACACAAGACAAGCCTAGTGTCTTGCCTAAAATGTATCACGGAATCCATCACCTCAAACATCCAAAATCCATCACTCAATCATCCAAAAGTTTTTTCTATCCTAAGATGAATGGGCGTTTTAGACCTAGGCCTATTTAATTTCTGGTTGATCAGGCTACCAGATTAGGTTACTTTCAAACATCCTTTCAATTAGCACATTTAATAAATAATAAATTTAATGAGTTCCAGGTTGACATGCAAAATATGCCATAGCCAACCTTACAGACTGTCAAGATTGAATGTCAATAAGAAAGCAAAAAAAAAAAAAAAAAACGACATTCCTAATGAGCAGAACCGACAGTGTGTAGGCTACAACCCCTGGCATAAATTATGGAATCACCAGTCTTGGAGGATGTTCATTCAGTTGTTTAATTTTTTAGAAAAAAGCCAGATCACAGACATGACACAAAACTAATTTTATTTCAAATGGCAACTTTCTGGCTTCAGGAAACATTAAAGGGATTAAAAAAATAAATAAAAAAAAATCAGTAACAGTTGCTTGTTTCAGACCAACCAGAGGGAAAAAAATATGGAATCACTCAATTCCAAGGCAAAAACTATGGAATCATGAAAAACAAACTGACAAAAGAACACTTCAACGCACCACTAGTACTTTGTTGCACCACCTCTGGCTTTTATAACAGCTTGCAGTCTCTGAGGCATGGACTTAATGAGTGACAAACAGTACTCTTCATCAATCTGGCTCCAACTTTCTCTGATTGCAGTTGCCAGATCAGTTTTGCAGGTTGGAGCCTTGGGATGCACCATTTTCTTCAACTTCCACCACAGATTGAGATACGGACTATTTGCAGGCCATGACATTGACCTTATGTGTCTTTCTTCAAGGAATTTTTTCACAGTTTTTGCTCTATGACAAGATGCATTATCATCTTGAAAAATGATGTCATCATCCACAAACATCCTTTCAATTCATGGGATAAGAAAAGTGTCCAAAATGTCAATATAAACTCGTGCATTTATTGAAGATGTAATGATCGCCATCTCCCCAATGCCTTTACCTGATATGCAGCCCCATATCATCAATGACTGAGGAAATTTGCATGTTTTCTTCAGGCAGTTGTCTTAAGTTTCAGGCAGTTGTCATAAATCTCATTGGAATGGCACCAAACAAAAGTTCCAGCATCATCACCTTGCCCAATGCAGATGCGCGATTCATCACTGAATATAACTTTCATCCACAGTCCAAGGTTGCTTTTCCTTAGCCTACTGTAACCTTGTTTTTTTTTGTTTAGGTGTTAATGATGGTTTTCGTGTAGCTTTTCTGTATGTAAATCCCATTTCCTTTAGGTGATTTCACAGTTCGGTCACCAACATCTTTTGCAACATTGCGTGATGATTTGCCCTCTTTAAGGAGTTTGATGATCCTCTCCTTTGTTTCAATTGACATCTCTCGTGTTGGAGCCATGATGCATGTCAGTCTACTTGGTGCAATAGCTCTCCAAGGTGTGATTGCTCCTTTTTAACTGCAGATTAACTGGTGATCTAATCTGGTGATCACCAGATCTAATCTGGTGCTGGTGGGAAAGGAAATTGACAGGGTGATTCCATAATTTCTTCCTTGGAATTGAGTGATTCCATATTTGTTTCCCTCTGCTTGGTCTAAAAAAAGCACTGTTATGGACTAACTCATTTTTTTTCGTGATTTCCTTTAATGTTTCCTAAAGCCAGAAAGCTGCCATTTAAAATGAACTTGAAATGAAAATGAAATGAACACGTTTTGTGTCGTGACCTGGCTTTTTTCTAAAAAATTAAACAATTTAATGAACATCCTCCAAGACTGATTTATGCCAGGGGTTGTACGATCTGCACTTTGGATCTATGTTTGCCAACAGCTAGCCTACTGGAAAGCTGTATTCTGAAATCTTTGACTTGGGGTGAGTCCAGCAGATGGTTAGATTCGCTCTGAACAACAAAATTAGCCCTTATTCTTCACTAATCTACATAACAATCGAAAGATGAAAACCAAGGCGAGAATTAGCAGACAATTTCAACAACCTAAAAGGCTTTTGCTCTGACGTTGATATCTGTCAGATGCCGTTAGCCTGTTCTAACGTTATCTGCATTCAAAGACAGCTAACGTTAGCTATCTGCATTCAAAAACAGCCAAACGTGTAAGTTATTCTTATTCTAGCTGGTTAATGTTGACAATATTGTAATTATGTTCATACAAAAACGATTCTGTCATTAGCAGCAAGTAGAAAGATTGAGCAAAGTAAGATGTAGAACTAGTTGCTAGTAAGGTAATTCCTTTAATTGCTGTCTCAGAGTGGTAGGCTAGGCTCAATGTCACCATGCTGTTTGTTCAGTGTTAGTTTACAAGGTATACTGGCTGATCTGCAATAATAATAATGTGATAATAATCAAACCTGGAAACAATAAGCATAAATGTACATCATAAAAATCGCCTTACTTATCTAAAGTGTGCGACAAAGACATATTCTACCCTCTGGTCTGTGTGCAGTGGGTTTAAATGAATGCTTTCCTTACCAATACCAATATAAGCGAGATGATTTTGTTGTCAACTTTACAAAACCTTTGGATATCAGGAACTTGCTCCACCACTATGGGACGAAATATGAAAATAATTGAGTGATCGGATGAATGCTTTTAGTATGTGTCTTATGTTTGTAGACTAGGATAGCCTACTATGTTAGATGGAGGAGAGGGAAGGTCTATGGTAAGCTGTAGTATGTTTCAGCTTTGTGAAAGACCTCTCCCTTTTTGTAACTTAAAGGCGCAGTCTGTGATCTTGCACTTCTTGACAAATTTAGTGAATTGCTTGTGATGGTTCTCAAGTGGAAGCAGTAGTGGTTTGTGGACTGAACACTGTCAGACAATCATCATGTTGATACAGAAGTATGGAAGGGTGCATGTAAAAGCTCCAGTAATGACCTTTTGCAAAACTCAATCACAGACTGCATTTTTAAAAAGAAAGGAACGTGCAAAGGAGGACAGTGTTCTGTTTTTTTTATTTACTCTATTCTCACAATTGACATTCAAAAGCAACTTTGACGGTTAGAGCTTAAGAAATAGATACTATGAGATAATGAGATAAAATATACTAGATTTACACTGTAATCGTATGAGATCTGCATGGTTAACATGGTCAAAATTGCACCATCTTGGTTATTTTATATTTAACACCTATTATCTAACACAGCCTTTAAAATTATTACACAATTCACAAGCTTAAGCTTAGTTTTCACAATGTCAAATTTCACATCAGATTGGACTTCAAATCTGCAGCAGTGCATTACCTTTTACTCCGGTTATTGCCATGTTGTGAGGAGTCTCTTTGTAATTGTATGTACAGCTCTCCTTTTCCCTCAAACAGTCTATTTTTTTTTTTGAAAGTTTGTTATACAATTCCATGAAAACCTTTTGGAAAATCTCAAATGTGTATCGCAGCTCGGTGGGTAACTGAGATTCATGGCGTAGGTTAGGCCAAAGGCATTGCTACCGCCAATGGCTTAATGTTAATGTCCTGCAGTACTATGTTGACAACCACATTGAGACAGATCAGGTTACTTACATTTAGAGTTTTGAGACAAACCCAAAAACAACAACAAAAAACAGACCAAAAACTCCTTCATGAGGTTGTCTGGCTCCTCTCCCATATACACGAAGACACCCTTGAGAATGCACTCCCGTCTAACATCCACATTGTTGTTCTACAACATAAAAAGGCTTATTAGCAACCTTTGATTTTTGAAATGTAACAAGGTGAAAGAAATGGCTTTGAAGCACTCAGTGTTTGTACAGTATCTATATAACACACACTTACTTACTGTAGGCAAAAGGTGCCATAACTGATCTCAGTCTTTGGCCCAGTTCCCCTCCTTTGCTTTTAAAGATTTTCATGATGGCATCTGAGTATGTAAACTCAGAGCATGTAGTGAATGACGTACATAACTAACTTACACACTTCAGCATGCTACATATATTGCAAAAAGACAAGAGAAACCAAATATAATGGCAGACACGTATGTTCTTTCTGAGGGGTAGAATGCCTTCACAAGGCCTAACTGTGTCCTTGAAATATCAAATAATTATCTTTAAAAATAATATTGACCATGACCATTTATCCCAGCAACTTCAAATAGTGCAGGCCATCTGCTTATGAAGTCACCAACCATTGGCACATTTCTGATGACTTCATGCCTCCTGTATAGTAGGCAAAGGTTTTCTGTTATTCTCTCTGTTATTCATTTTCTTGCACTCTAACAGTAGAGCTTTCCGGTGTGATATTGACCTAAAGTGTGTTGAAACATGGTACCGAGTGTGAACGTATGTCTCATAGCTCATCTCGGCTTGTCCCCTGCACTCAGAAATCTGGCGCTAGTTAGCCGATGCTACCAACAGTTTTTCGATGGGGGTGCCTCGGGCATCGGCCTAGCCATGCAAATAAATCACTGTTTTATACCATTTACGAGGCTCAAAGTAGCTCCATACTTCATTGGTAGACTTCCGAGGGCCTTGACATTTAAAACAAGACATTGAGAACTTTGAAAAAGCACTGGTAGTTTATTTACAAGACAATTTACAGTATACAGACAGTACCTTGAGGAAGTTTACCGTTCGCCGCCATCTTAAATTTAGTCACCATAAGTCGAGAGAACGAGTACGACGAATGAACAGGTATGATAAGGGATCAGATTCCAAAAATAATTCTGTGGAAATGCATGGATTCCAGTTGCTGCTCTAGTTGTCATGGTGAATCAGCGGGGTCTATTTGAGGGAGCCGTGAACACGCACTTATCCAGGATAGATTTCACCTGGCTTGATGAATCCGTGTCTGCTCATCCTGGCTTGGTCTTTGTGCAACCAATTAAGCCTGGACGCTCTTGTTTTGGATTCATTTAGCTCAGCTCAGTCCTGGATGTCTTGTTCCTACTTTTGTGCAACCGGCCTCAGGGCTTGACATCTTGTATCTTAGACCCCGTTTACACGAGCATGTGTATTTTTATAAACGAAGACATTTCCCTACGTTTGAGTCTTTCATTTAGACGCAAACGGAGAATTCGCCCCGTAAAACGGTTATCCAAAAAAACTCCGGCCAAAGTGTTTTTTTGGGAAAACTCCGTTTATGCGTTTGGTTCTAAACTGTGGTAAACGGAGTTTTGGGCAGCCAACGTCACAGTATGCGACAGAAGTACACCAAATGTGCGACCAATGTTTACATTTACATGTTCTCACGTGCGACTTTTCAGGGTTCTGATTGGTTAATTTGAGCTTGAGCTTATCGTTAGACTGCCACTGTGGTTTGGCGTGCTCATGACAGCATGTATGTACACGGGTTCGTGTAAACACATTTTAAAAATAAACGGTCTCGTGTAAATGCAGTTTTATTTGCAAACGTAGATGGCCAGATATTCGTTTAGGAAAATACCCTGCTTCGTGTTAACGTAGTATTAGTCTAGAAAAAAAATACAGTCCACATTATTTCTTCCCAATCATGTACATTTTCATGTGTGTGCATATGCAACCTTCTACTCAACAGACTGAACTATTTTGCTTAAAGCAACACAATATGGACTATGTGAAGTTATTATTCCCAGCATACATGACCCTTTTTTCAGTTGTAGCACTTGGACCCCGTTTACACGAGCATGTGTATTTTTATAAACGAAGACATTTTCCTACGTTTGAGCCTTTCATTTAGACGCAAACGGAGAATTCGCCACGTAAAACGGTTATCCAAAAAAACTCCGGCCAAAGTGTTTTTTTTTGGGAAAACTCCGTTTATGCGTTTGGTTCTAAACTGTGGTAAACGGAGTTTTGGGCAGCCAACGTCACAGTATGCAACAGAAGTACACCAAATGTATGACCAATGTTTACATTTACATGTTCTCACGTGCGACTTTTCAGGGTTCTGATTGGTTAATGTGAGCTTGAGGCTATCATTAGACTGCCACTGTGGTTTGGCGTGCTCATGACAGCATGTATGTACACGGGTTCGTGTAAACACATTTTTAAAAAAAAAAACGGTCTCGTATACATGCAGTTTTATTTGCAAACGTAGATGGCCAGATATTCGTTTAGGAAAATACCCTGCTTCGTGTAAACGTAGTCTTGGTGAACCTCACACCTCAGTGTTTTTTGGCACTTGTCACTTTGCCCCTACCCCCTTCCCTCCACAGACACAGATACACCCCCCCCTCACACACACATACCACCCACCCAATTAATATACCTTTTTAATTACTACTATGTCATTTATTTTTGTTGAAGTTGAGCTGGCTCTTGAGCCTAATAAATTTAATTACTGAATCCTTTTATGAGTACACTTGAACTTGGTGCTAAATTGACACCCTGTAAGTTGAAAACATTATAAATAGTCTTCCATGTTGCTTTAAACTGATTATCAATAATGTTGTTTGTATGTGTTACGTACCTTTGGTGGTGCTGTTTCGTGTGTCTAACCTTTCCCCCTTTTGATGTGTGGCTGCCGGGCAGTATGTTTTGTTCTTTAATTGTGTACAGGTGAGACCTGTTGCAGGTGGTCGGAGCGGGTCCTTTAAAAGCACACCAGCCCTTGACTTCAGAGGAGACTTGTGTTCCGGCTACCACACCTGTTGTTGATCTTCCTGCATTTGTCCTATTCTTTTGTAGTTTATCTCCCATTTTCTATTTTGTCATTTACCCTATTGTTTAATAACCCCCTAGACAAAACAAGCTCAAATGACTTTTTGGTCATTTCATGTTGTGGCCAGGGTGCCTGGTCATAACATTTGGGCCTTAGTCTGTAGGCTATTTGAATCTAGTAGGAAGCAGCAGGTATTTTGAGTGTGATTTTTGGGTGAGTACCTTAATATTTGCTGGGAAGATGAGTGTACATCCCAATTAGTAAGCCGCCGGGGTAGACATGGAGTCTGCCATTTTATTATTTTAGTTTCATTATTTTTGGTGGTGATCCTTAGTCGGTACGTTTCGGAGGTTTGTGGTAGGCTGTGCAATCGGCCTGCTACGTCCTCACGAGTTCAACGTTTAAAGTACACCGGGTAGGGGATCCACTGAAGACTAGTAAGGCTAAGTTAGTTTATTTTTTGTTTAATTGGTGAGTAGGATTGGGGTGTAGCAGCGAATCTACCAGTCCTCCGGTAATCTCTTTTTGTGTGTCGCTTTTGTGATTTTGTAGTGCACTGCAATATTGTAGTGCTTAAACAGACGTTGAGGTTAGATTTTAGTTGGCTGCAGTGATTTTTGGGGTTTTTGACCCATTCGTGTGTCTAACCTTTTCCTTATCTTGTCAGGGAATTTGATCACTTTTTTTTTTTTTTTTTTTTTTACAATTTTCATTTTGTAGTCTAGCAGCCTTTTGAATTTGTTTTAGTGTTTTATTTTGAGTGTTGTGATAATCATGACTTCTGTGGCTCAGGAGTTTACAGAGAACCCTTCCGTTGAGGCTTTTAATCGCTTAACGATAGACCAGTTTTCGGAATTGGCGACATTTTATGAAATTGAGTTGTCCGCTTCTGAAAAATGCCCAAGGTGTAGTCAACAAATAGACAACTTTCAGCCAGTTAGTTGAGAGCCAATAGAGTTAAATAATTTGTGGAAGTGGTACTGATTCAAAGGCTCTATAATGTTCTATATACCAACTAAAAAGTTCCTTGACCATGAAAAATATGTGCTTGTACAAAATGAGAAATTGGACGATTTCTCCAAAATCAGGTAAACCACCACATGATTTATAAGGGTGTCACGATTTCGATTTTATTTCGAAATCGATCGAAATTACATCTCAATCTCGAACTTCGAACTTAAAAGTAAAATCAACGATGCAGCCACACCCCCAATGTCACGTCCAGCATGTATGCCAAGACGCACAAACACACATACACGTGCTGAACTGCAGCGTCAACACTCCTCTAATTTTAGGCTGCAGCCAGTTAAAATATAGGCCTACACATCAACCTACCGAAATCAAAGCCCCTACTTTGAAATCACCGGTGTGGAAGTATTCGTTCATTCACGTCAATTAGAACTAACTTAGCCTACTCAACTTAGCAAGTGAAAAGATGGTCTAATTACAATCCAAAGTTACTTTAAGGCTTAAAATGCACATTTACATATTCCATTAACACTAACCTTGGGTCTCTTCGGAGTGTGCTGAAACAATCAAATTAACATTCTGTGTTGTTTCATTTCAATATGTTCACGTCTCAGTTTTAGCCTAATGTTAGTTCTGTTTACATTACAACCTCGCGGTTGGAACGGTTTTAAAGCGGTTTCAAAATAAAAGCCCCCCGAAAAAGAAAATGAAAAGACCAAAAAGAGTAAATAACATAAGGAATGCATTAATAGTAATATTTGAAAAAGATCGAATCGTGACTTTAAAATCGAAAATTACATCGAATCGAGGATTTGGAGAATCGTGACACCCCTAATGATTTATGGACAATAAGCATTCCTTTTCTGTATGTTTTACTCCAACTGGTTGCACATTCAGTAACCTGAGACAAGGTGAGCTTAAGTGATAAGCTATCATCATCTGGTGCTTGAATGCTATGGATTGAAGTACATTTTTGAAGCATTTTGTGTGTCGGATGACTTGTTTGAAATAGCTATGTTTGGCCTCAAAGCGTAGCGTCCATAGCCTCACTAATTGACACCTGATCATGTGTGAGTAGTGTTCTATATAGTGGTGCTTTGGTAAAATCGTATTGCCTGGAAAGAGCTCTTGGTATCTATGCCTGTGCTCAGTGATTTTAAACTCTAAATCGCTGATTGAGTCATCACTGTGGAAAAAGGCTGTAACAAGTTCAACTATTTCTTTTAGGTCCATGAGGACAAGCCATGGTGGTTCTTCTTCCGGTACAAGTGATCCAATCAAAAATGGTGATAACCTCAGCAAAGCCCAATTTTCATGTGCATTTCCACCCACAGCAGGCCTACTTCTTTGATAGAAATTGTGTGGGATTACATGAGGTCTGTTTATCATCTTATCAGTCCTTTTTTTATGGGAAGTTAAAAATTGCAGTGTTGAGTCAGCCAATGTAAAAAATCTTTTGGATAACAGCAGTGCTAAGCAGTGTGCTAACTCAACTGGTAGAATACCTTTAAAGATATCACATGCAATATCTGGAGGATTACATTACATTACATTACATTTGGCTGACGCATTTTTAGCCAAAGCGACTAACAACATGGTAAACAGTTTAAGTTTTAGAGCAATTCTCAACAATATTAGGACAATTTAAAAAACATTAGAGTACATTAAGAATAAGTGCATCAGTGAGTGCTGTTTTTTTACAGTTACGTGTCAGTTTAAGACGGCTGGTGAGTGCTAGGATCAGCAAGACTTGTTGTAAGTGTTGCTATATGAGAGGAGATGTTCTCTAAAGAGCTGGGTCTTCAGGAGTTTTTTGAAAATGGAGAGGGATGTCCCTGCCCTTGTAGGAACTGGCAGTGTGTTCCACCAGCGAGGAACAACAGATGAGAAAAGTTTGGATTGGCCTGAGCGTACCGGAGGTAGAGCTAGACGTCGTTCGTCTGAGGAGCGCAGCGGTCTGGAGGTAGCGTATGTCTGCAGAGCCGGAGACTACTTTGTAGGCAAGCGTTAGAGCCTTGAATTTGATGTGGGCCGCCATAGGTAGCCAATGTAGCTGGATGAGTAGCGGGGTAACATGTGCCCTCTTGGGTTGGTTGTAGACCAGGCGCGCCGCCGCGTTCTGGATCGATCATCTGAAGTGGTTTCACTGCGCAGGCTGGGAGACCTGTCAGGAGGGCGTTGCAGTAGTCGAGTCGTGAGATGACTATTGCCTGAACCAGAAGTTGGGTGGCATCTTGAGTTAAGTAAGTCCTGATTTTCCGTATATTGTAGAGTGCGAAACGGCATGACCGGGCGACTGAGGCAACATGATCTGAGAAGTTTAGTTGGTTGTCGAGAACAACTCCTAGATTTCTTGCAGTCCTGGTAGGTGAAACAGACAGGGAGTCAAATTTGATGTTGATGTCGTGGTGTATGGTAGGTTTAGCTGGGAGGACCAGCAGTTCAGTCTTTGAGAGGTTCAGCTGGAGGTGGTGTGCCTTCATCCATGTAGCTATGTCTGAGAGGCAATCCGAGATCCGTGCTGAAACCAAGGGGTCATCAGGTGGAAAGGACAGATAGAGCTGTATGTCGTCTGCATAGCAGTGGTATGAGAAGCCATGCGAACGGATAATCTGTCCCAAGGAGGTGGTGTAGATAGCAAAGAGAAGGGGGCCCAGTACTGAGCCCTGGGGGACCCCTATGGTGAGGTGCAGATAGCTGACCAAGCCATGATACGTTAAACGAGCGTCCTGTGAGGTAGGATTCAAACCAGGAGAGAGCAGAACCGGAGATTCCCATGTTAGCGAGTATAGAGAGAAGGATGCGGTGATTAACCGTGTCAAAGGATAACCACAGATTGCATGAAAATGAGAGAAATTCAAAACACAAGCTTTTTTCACTCCTAGAAAGTGTCTTTGTTTCTTCAGCACACTGTGTATGACCTTCATGCTCTGTCTTTGTCCTCAGAGTGAACGCACCAGAAGCGACATGATGTAGCTGAATATCAGAGCTCTTTCCTGTGCAAAACCAGCACAAGTAATCTCCTGAAAAACTCTCACAGAAACCCGCTATACTGTAGGCTGCATCACAATAGTGTGGAATGTGCCTCTCAAAAAGAGATTGGCGGTAGGCTTTGTGTTGGTCTGTCAGCTGATTGGTTCCATCAGCTGATGTAAGCTGAGAGTTGAGCCTTTGATGATAGGAGAGTGGGAAGTGACAGGAAGTGAATGGGAGAGAGAGCAGGGGTGGGATCCAGAAAGGACCACGGGGTGGGAATCGAACCCGGGTGGCCGGCGTACGGTGCAGGTGCCCCAGCCAGTTGCGCCACAGCTGGGGCCGAGTTGTTGATATTCTTGTTGTTGATGTTCTTGTTGCAGAAATATATGCCGCTGGTGTGCCAGTTTACCAACATTAGCATAAAATCACTGAATATTCAACAAGGCCCTGCATACTTCTTAAAGGGGTGGTTCAGGATTTTGGACATAGAACCTTATTTCCAAGTTAGCAAGTGTGATATTTATCAGTGGAGACCATTTTCAACAGGTTTCATCCAGTCCTTCTAGTTGCAGAGTTCGCAGGTGCTAGGCTAGCGCAAGTCATCAGTATGTTAGCCTGCCACTAAAAAAAGTCTTACCCACTCCACAGTACACCCAAGGCAAAAAATTATAATTATTAAAAAATTATGTATTTTAGTTATGGAGCTTGAAGGGTTAGTTGTATTTGGAAGGCTTGAGGGACATGTTCCAAACAATGGGTGAGATGAAATATGTTATATTTGTGCATTTTCCCTTCGGTGTGCTTCTTACCTTGGAGGTACAAGCATCTGGTCAAAAATGTACAGTAATTCCTAGTCAATTCCTATCAAATATTGACACGTGTCTGCTGCCAAAACTTGTTTTAATTGTCCGTTTTCTTGCAGTGTCAGTCCTATGACCAATACATATTTTCGGCTTCACAAGATCAAATTTCTATTCATTTTCATTTATTTATTTTGCAAGGCGTGTTTATTAGGGCTGTGCAATTAATCACATTTTAATTTTGATCTAGATTTTGGCTCCAAACGATCACAAAAACAGTACAATCGGAAGAAAAAAAATGAATATTTTGCCACATTACATTTACAAATAGTCTTTTGGAAATATATATAATTTCAACTCATACAGCACACTGATTCACGCTGCTTCTTTAAGCCCTGCACTGAAAATGCCCATTTACTGTCTATGGCCCCTAGCCTGGTGTTGCCATCCTACGTACTTCCGGCCAAAATTTTATTTCAGCCTCTCACGTAGTCTGGCCCAACCGACAGTATGTGGTTCGCGTACGACCGCGCCAATCAGCGAACAGTTGAGTGATGACGCGGAACTTGCCTGCCGAGTTGCTTGTAGTCCAGCGAAGCTTGTAGTTCAACAGCATAGCAACAATGGTGACGGAGGAAGAGATGCTAGAAGCTATCCGCGAAGTTGTCTCAACTCTCGAGGGCATCACGCAATTAAAGCAGGAACAAGAGGCTTGTCTTGTCAATTTTATAAATGGCAAGGACGTCTTATAACTCTCCTTCCAACTGGCTTTGGGAAAAGTTTGATTTATCAGATGGTGATGGCTAAACCTAAACGCACAAGTGTAGGCTACTACATGCATCACTACTTATCATGTTTTCAAATAAACGTTTGCTGCTCGTTATTCTCCCCCCTACTCTCAAATTACCTTAACAAAATCAATGCGGCATAGGCCTACTTAAGGAATGGAATGTTAGCTACTAGCTACCCTAGCGAGGGGGGCTCAAGGCGACGCGGTGTGTCTTGACGTGAGCTAGCCGGTTACCGAGCGGAGCTCAAGACAAGGCTGATGTGATTGTGCTTGACTGTACCTGTACCTTTCTGGCGTCTTTAGGGGAAAGTCCGTGGAAGTCGATTGCCGAGTGTTTGAGTAACACGCTCTGGAAATTCACAATTTCGTCGCCGTTTAAAAAAAAAAAAAAAAAAAAAAACATATACCAGTATTTCTTTCGAAATTGAAATGAAGTTGTATGCAACAGCAAACCCTAGCTTACTAACAGGTTGGAATTTTGAAATGTCACGTGACGTGATGTCGTGCAACGACGTGATGCAATCGACTCCTACGGACTTTCCCCTAAAGATGCCAGCTGCAGCAGCAACATTTCCGGAAAGGTACTGGCTTGATGAAATTCATTCTGGACTCTCTATCCGACCACATAAAGACCTCGGGATACTTCGGTTTGGCTTTAGGGACCCTCTACTCACTAATACGTAAGTGTAATGTTGTTTGGAACTGTAGAAGAGGTATAAAAATAGCGTTTTGTAGCGGCGAAATGACTTGCCCTGGTCACTTCCAGGCTAACGAGTTTTGACTAAAAACGGTAAAATCGAACTTTCTCAAAACACATCCGAATGACATGATTTTGATGTCAACTCAACGTATGTACTCCCAATCATCCGTAAATTGATCTAAAGTGCATTTTACTCCGGTTAATTCCTTTAAATTTTAGCTATTCAACTATAGACCAGTGCTGCTGTGGCAGCTGAAGCAGAGAGCCAAGAAAAGAGAACTTATGAAAAGATGTATAGAGGAGAAAGAGAAAAGCTGCTAATATGCTGTGATGGAGAGCCAACTTATGAAGTAGAATTCTAAAGAAATCTAAAATGCCTGAATATGCCACACACCACAGTATGTAATCCCCCCCCCCCTCCATGAATAATATAATCGTTAATTGATAATAATTGTGATTATATGATTTTTTCCATAATCAAGCAGCCTTAAACGTCCCACATACTCGACGCACCCGACCTGTAGCACGACAATGTGACATCACAGAAGCGCCGTAACCATTTATACTCGCGCGTGGTGGTCGCGACACTACTTGCAATATTCTCCTGAACAGAGGTGTCGCTGTTGTGAAAAGACTAACGTAAACTACTTACACAGCAGAAGAAGCTGCAGTAAGAAACACTAGTAGCTAGCCTCTGTGATGGTACTTCAGACTTTGGTTGCTACTATTCACAACTACCATCATCATTATTATGTAGTTTCCAAGGTGTGTGCACAGGTAGATAGGTAGATAGATAGATAGATAGATGGATATATAGATAGGTACTTTATCATCCCGAGGGAAATTTTTATAATTTAAACAGTTTAGTTAGCTGGCTAGCTAGCTAGCAGCTGGCTGAGTTTGTGTAATTTCCTGAAGTGGAAAGAGATTTTGTTCAGGCCTTAATAGATATCCTTTGTTTGAAAATAAATCGTTTCTATTCTTTCCTCTTAATTCCATGTGTTGCAACTCTCACTGGTAACTTTGTTAAGTTATCCAGCAAACTATTAAAAATTCATGACTGTAACAAAACACTGCAACTCGCTTGCCCTCGAACTAGTCCATCTTCCTGTTTCCGCCTTGTCGCGCTCGTCTGAAAAAAAAAATGAGTGGTGCGCTACCGTGTGCTACACGGTCAAAACCCTGGCGCGCCAGAGAGATCTACGTCATTTTGACGTCACATTGTCGCGCTACCGGTCGGGTGCGTCAGGTATGTAGAAGCCATTAGTGTCTTCATCTTTAAACATTAGTTTAGCAGCTTCAAACTCGCCCAATAATGACTGGACAGACTCACTGCCAAGTGGTACCTGCAGATTATTTATCAATGTAGTTGTTGAATGTTGAAGCCTATCGACAGTCCTCTGTAGCACCTCTTGTATTGCAAGAGATGCTTTTTGCTACATCCTTTTAAGTTGTATTCGATGAGCGGTATATTTTTGCCACAAAAGATGCAACAGTTTCACTAGAAATGGCAGTTTGAACCAGAACATACTCTGATATTTCCACACTTTTAGATGTCCCAGTCTCATATGCATCTGATAAACTGTGGTTATTAGGTTGAAATGACACATTGTCCATGAATGTTGTTGTGGGCTGGTAATCTCTATGAAGATGTTTGGAGAATTGAAGTTATGATAAGTTCTTGGGCAACCATCTTGGCTGCAGATAATGGTCATGCCCTGTCTATCTGATAAGGCATGCATTTCACAATGATGCCAAATGACTATCAGTTTTCTGCACTTTGGACACGTATACATTCTGTTATTGATGTGCAGCATGAAGCTTTGAAAGAAGTTCCTTGGCTCTCTTGGTTGAGATGGTCACATCATAGATGCATTCAAAAAAGGTGAAGACAGAGCTCAGTTGTGGTGGATATAAGGGGTGGCACAGTTTACAAAACCTACGGTTCAGTTATCTCTCATAAAGAAGAGACATTTTCAGAATTTCCCCTGGGGATCAATAAAGTATCTATCTATCTATCTATCTATCTATCTATTCAGAATATAAGTCAACAGTGTTACTAACAGTATCAGACCTTTTACAATGAGAAACCTTCCAAACTGGGCAAATCCAAGAAGCGTGAGTATTCATTGAAGATTCCAGTCACGTACTGACATGTATCAGAATAATTGCCGTTTTATCAGCAGCCTACTGTACGTACATAAACTTACATGTGCCCAACATGTGGCCAGAATTGGTGCAACATGTATTTATTTTGTGGGAACACGGTGGATACATGAAGGGTTTTGTTGAAACGTGGGAGTGTTGAAACTTCATGAAATCTATCCTAAACCATCATCCAACGTAACGGCACATCTTGGTTAAAAGGCAAAAAAATAAGCTGTCCATCAACATTATGATGTTCACATCACTTGTGGGCAGGTCCCAAGAGTTAATGTGGCAGTACTGTTGATTAGTGTAGGAAATGGCTTGCCTAGATTAAACGGCTATCAGTATTTTAAGGCTATAGTAAGTGTTCTCTTCTGCTAAACAGGATTTTGCTACCCCATTTCACAAGATCTTGCTACCACCTCGTAAATTATATTTATTTCAAAGCTACCGTTACTCGCCAGCTTTTCACCATCAACATGTTAGAAATGAAGCACTTTTTCATAACTTCTTTATTGTTTGCTGATGTTTATATTCGAAGGTGTGAACAGACTCGTGGAAAATCACGTAGACACTCTAGAGCATTGGTCCCCAAAACGTCCGTAATATTGCATCCTGCCTGCATAGGAATCGAAAACTCAAACCTCACCTTAATTTCCCCTTCATTCATTACGGCGATTCTTAACAGCCTACACGTTTGTATTATAAATTCTGGATGTTCCACTGCAGAAAACAAGGACATCCTCTGATTCAACATGGTCCATATTACCTTCTAAAAACAAAAACAAAACACAAATCAGAGTCTCAACATAGTCATTTTTATCGTATAGGTAAAAAAGATGATACAGGAAAGTTCTAACAACCTCCAGTGGCCAATAGTCCGGTTCTCCAATCTCCTTCTGTTGCTGCCCACTGGAGACTGTCACTTTTATGAAAAAAATCCTGTTCGATTTTTGAGACATTTATGTTCATTGAATCGATTGTCGATTGCAAAGTGCTTCCATATCAAAGTCCTCAAGTTCGTCTCTCTCATGTCGCACAGGTTGATCGCGTTGTCCTCCATTTTTTGGCAAAACACCAGCAGCACAGCAGCCTATTGAAACAGCTGTTTCCGGTGTGTAAAATTGGTGGGAATTTTCTTTTTAGCTTTCGCAATGCCTACTGCACTTCTGGAATTCTTTATTTTCTTTTTCTGCTTGTTTGTGGGTTTTGTTACATCTATCTTTTTATTTGTTTAAAATGAAGTGTACATATTTGGTTAAAATCGATTCCCTGTTTTAGTTTTCGAAACTTGTGTTGGTTGGTCCGTAAAGTGACAGCCCTACTGGTGATAGTGTTGGGGTGAAGAGGTTGGCCAGGTCTGTGGCTGTCAGTGGGAGTGGAGGTTGTGTAAAGGTTCTTTGGAAGGCTCTTGGGTTGCACATCACCTCGTCAAGGAGCCCCAACGTCAAAAGGTCTTCCTTCAACCTATAACAAATGAAAAACAAGCACAAGTACTTCTGTGAAACACTCCCCAGAAGCATTACACTACAGGCAGCTATTTTTTCAATTTTCATATTATACAAACAGTTGCTAGGTTACGGGGACGCTGGCGAGACACGCCGCTCCATCATGTTTTTGTTTGTTTTTATGTATTCGTAATTTTATGTAATGTTCTGTTATTTTTTTGTATTTATTTGTCTAGTTAAATGTATTCACTCTTTATTTACGTTATTTTCAATAGTTTTTGTGATATTCTTAGTCCTTTTTTCTGATTACAAGTTAGCTGCTACTCCACTGGGCTTGCCTTGACTGGCCGTCCCTCATCCATCCGTGAATGATGCTGTACCCTACATCCAATGTCTAGACGGAAAGACTGTGAGAGATCTGCAGCTGCCACGACCACCGAGCTGCGGCTGACCTGCGAGCTGCCATACATCTGTCGCTGGGTGCCTGGAGTCTGGATTGAGTGCTGAAGTGGGGAGCTCTGATGGCGACGTCGGGAGCCATGAAGCAACAAACTGTCACTGTCTAAAGCCACCGAGCTGCTGATCAGCAAGATCGACCGTCATGTCTTCAGGCTGTTCTGTTCTTCCGGTGCTCTCCAGACTGCCAGTGAAATCTCCGGGTTGGTCAGTTGTAACTTCAAAGAAACTTTGTTGGCATTGCATCGGTTGTTAAGATGCAATATTATAGATATTTCCCCCAAATCATACAGCCTTAATAACCAACCACATTGTTGGACACAGAATGATTGACATATTGTTCCGAAATAACTACCCGAAACTGTAACCAAGAGAGTGGTGACTTTGATTATACTCACTGTGTAAAAGCCTGGGTGAGTCTGTCATCTAAATAAAACCAAAGGGCAATTTGGACAACAACAACGTGATTCAAGCATAAAAGCACACCTCCACTATTGATCTAATGTCGTCATCCACTACATCTTCTACTCCGTATTTTGGGGATGGTAGTCCACTAATTTGACTGTAAAGTCGGTCAGAAAAAAAAAAAAAAATGTATCTACTAGCCACCGGCAGATTTTTGGTCAAATTTACCAGCCACTCAATATTAAATTACAGACATCTACCAGTCATTCATATTTTACAAGCATTTGGGTGGAGCTCATTTTCATCTCTGGTAGGTAGGCTTAACAAAAACATTAAGCCACTATATATAAACTGTACTTACCACCACCAACGAGCGCAAGTGATCTCGACTCCTCTTGCCCCTCAAAGATTGTGACTGTGTTGTATGTCTTTTATCAAAAGTCTGAGAAATTCCCGCCTTGGCCCACCCTGGTCTACAGCCTCCTCCACTGACCCATCATTATCGACAAACACAACATAAATGGGCACCTACGGATTGAACCTTTGCCGTTTAAAGGCCCTTTAAGCACAGTCAAATACACCATCCCTGACAACATTTGTTGTGTTGCTCCGTGGTGCTGGAGGTTCAGGCAACCTATTCTGTAATGCTTTAATCAGGCTTTCAAGGCGATCTGGCAAATCTTCCAAATCTGCTCTTGAATGGGCTGGGCTTGCTTTATTAACGCCACCAAATGATGTCTATCGGAACTCCCCCTATTACCGTCGGTCCCGTATTTTCACTGTCTTGCGTGTATGTGTCACTTAATATCCATTTCTATACAAACCAAGACTGCGGATTCCTAAAGAAACGCAAGCACCCACAGCATAGGTGTATCTAAATTAGCTATGTACCAAAAATGACATTTTACCGTGATTCGAAGAGCTGTAAACAGTGTTGTAAGGCTGCGTGTACACATCCGCTTGGAGCTCCAGTGGAATTTTTATTTCATGACGAGAATTCTCGGTTCATGTGCTGTTGAAACGCCGTAAATAGGCGACCCACCAGGCCAGCACTAACCTCCGATCGTGGTAAACAAAATATTTCAGGCAGTAAATGCTCCCGTTAAGAACCAAAACAGATTTTGTTCAAATCTAGACACCTATGGCTACTGAAAAATGTAAGGTTAATTTATCAAATGTTAATTTGAAGTTTTGTAAAACATCGTTGTTTTAGAATTTTCGAACGAAAGTGGTGATGATTGGAGGGGTTACGATAAATATGTTTCATTTGGTGGAGACCATGTCATGAAAAAGGTGACCAGGCTGGAGTTGCAGCCTGGCAAGGTGGGGAGGCTGGGCTGATGTTAGGAGATGTTTGCTGGCAAGGTGGGTAGGCTGGGCTGTTTGGAGGCAGCGTGGTTCGCCAGCAAGGGAAGCAACCTGGGCTGATGTTTGGAGATGGCGTGGGTTGCTGGCAAGGTGGGTAGGCTGGCAGGGTTCCCGCGGGTCCTTAAAAAGTCTTAAAATGTCTTAAATACAACTTTCGGTTTTTAAGGCCTAGAAAAGTCTTAAATTGTCTGGAATGTCTTGAATTTTCGAAAAGGAGGTATTAAATTTGTGTATGGGATCGCCAGCGAGTGTGAGAGCGAGTGAAATGTCTCCATCTATTTTTTTAAACGGAAATGTAGGCCCTATAAATGACTGGCTACTGAAGGAAGTGTAGTGGTTGCAGAGTGAAGATGTTTTCACGGGTCGTTAAAGGTGTGAAAATGGTAAGTAGGCTAATTATGTAAAAATATGCCTTACGTTTTTGTGGTATAGCCGAGGCCTGAGAGATACGTAGGCCTAGGTAGCCTACGCGAGCGGTAGAGTGAGCGGGAGAAAGAGCTGGGTAAGCCAGTTAGTGATAGGGTGGCCATACGTTCGGATTTAGGCCGGACAGTTTAAAAGTCCTGTCCAGCGCAGCCTCAAGCCGGACGCTCATTTGTCCTCCTTTTTGGAGTTGCGCTGGGCTTCTAGAATCTTTGGTCGGACGCAGCATCGTTTCACAAACTATGGACGCGAGTCACTCATCTGATAATTTGCTGCGCAATTTATGAAGGAACCACGGACCGACAGAAAAAGAAAACAAACGTTTTCTCAATCAGGAGGAAATACACATTAAGTGTGTCTGTTTGCATCTCTCCAGCGTGTTTGGCTGGCTTCGCCTAAGTAAATATCTGTCTAAGTTATAATAGCCTACCTGTAATATCGGTCTGCAGCTTGCTTGCCAGCCTTTCCCAGTAGGCCTACTTCGCAAAAGTTGTGAAATATAACCGCATTTTTTTTTTTGAATGTCGGCGAAACGCATCTGTAAGTGTGTTCATATTACGTGCGTGATTGAGATGAAACCAGCAGGAACATGCGAGGACGGGGTTTAACTTTTCCCATACATTTTTTTAAAACAAGTCAATGGTTTACAATGTTTCAGTCAAGCTTTGGTTGGTTGAAATACAACTGCAAATGTATTACCTTTGATTTGCTGTGCTGCATATGGGACAATAGATGCCTAAGTTAGTAGGCCTAGAATATTTAAATAGCTTAGTCTACTTTTGAAAAAATAAGGGAATCCAGACCAGTACACATGTTTGGCAAGTAGCCTAGGCTACTACAGACACAGGTGAAGAACAGTCAGCCTCAGCCAGTAGCACAACCAGATATGTACAGCCAGCTTCAAAAGCAAGCAGTCCAGACCCTAAAATTGGGCGTTGAATTAGCTGTGAAGGTAATTCACACACAATTATTTTCTTTCACCAAAATATATTTGGTAACTTCTGTAGACATCCCAAATGGGGTGGGTGTTAAAATTTAAAAAAATAGTAGAAAAGTTTCTACTATAGTAGAAAAAAAACTATTGCATAAAACAGTTTTAAGTTGTATCTTTTTTGCCGTGGTATAGTATTAATTTTTCCATTTAGATGTCTTGAAAAGGTCTTAAAAGTCTTTAAATTTGCACTTGGGAAATGTGCAGATACCCTGGGCTGGGCTGATGTAAGGAGATGGTGGGCTGGCTGTACTGTCAGGAGGCGGCGTGGTTTACCGGCAAGGGGAGCAGGCTGAGCTGATGTTAAGAGATGGCGTGGTTTGCTGTAAAGGTAAGCAGGCTGGGCTGATGTTAGGAGATGGCGTGGTTTGCCGGCAAGGGGGGCAGGCTGAGCTGATGTTAAGAGATGTGGTTTGCTGAATGTGGGCAGGCTGGGTTCATAGAAGGTGGAGAGCCAGGAGGCAAAGGCCAGGCATGCGATACTTCAATTACGACACTGGGGTGGGCCAGTGTAATGACAGGAGGAGTGGGAGACCCACTATCAGAGTAATTTTACAAACACAAAAGCAAACAGTAAGTCTGTTAGTTATATAAATATTCAAAACTAAGGGCTCAGTCTTGTTGAAGGGGATGCGATGCTATTGCTATGTTGAATATATATATATGCAATATCAAATAAAATATATTTTACTGGTAGCATAGTTGTGTAAAAACCTTATTCCAATTGCCATAACCTGATTAATCTTATATTCCAAAGACTAAAAACACAAATAAGACCCCTGGCATGTGGCCATTTTTACCAGAATATTGGGGCATGTAAACAAGATAAAATTAGTTAAGTGTCTTGTGCAGGAAGATGTCATAGAAAGATGTAGAATGATACAGCAGCAATTTAAAGTAGGGATGCACCGAATCCAGGATTCGGTTTCGGATTCGGCCGAATATTGGATTTTTTGACGGGGTTCGGTTTCTGCCGAACCTTAGAATTTTTCCCCACCGAACCGAACCCTACGCTTACACTATGCGCGCTACACTGGTCGACGTCATGACGCCGCCTTTGATTATAGGAAGGTGTTTATGTAGGTGGCCCGTTCGAATGCAGTAGCTCAGGCTGTGTGAGTGAGAAAGTCAAAATGGAACTCGTGAGCAGAAAAAGTGTTGTTTGGCAGTACTTTCAGTCCAAAGAAGGTGATTCTAGTCGAGCTACATGTTCAATTTGCAGTTAAAATAAAATAAAATTAAATATACACTGCTGTGGATGTTATTTACTTCATAAATGTGTTTACTGTGTTAATGGACTGAGGATGGAGTAGGATTCGGTATTCGGTTTCGGATTCGGCAGAATCTTAACCAGTGGATTCGGTATTCGGCCGAACCCCAAAAATCTGGATTCGGTGCATCCCTAATTTAAAGTTTATATTACCTCTAAAGTCTCAGCAAAAATCCAACTGAAATGACAGGAAACAAATAAACATGTGTTAAGCCTGACCTGTATGTATGATGTAAAGTTGTAAAGTTTCACAAATACTGTACTGCTTACTGGATAAAAACCTGGGGCCTGATATAAAGAGCTGATCGGCCAAGCTCCCCACTGGCTCGGATGGCAAATAGTGTCTGCTGCATCCAGCAACCCTCCCGCCACATGGTACGATACAACAGAGGAGATGAGGGGCTTAATTGGTTTCAGTATCCTCATGGGTCTCCATCGTGTACCCTGCCTCGTTGACTACTGGAGCTCTGATCTATGTGTCCGGATATCTCGCAACCGCTTTGAAGCAATTTGCCATTTTTTTTCCAGTGCAGTTCACGAGGAGAGAATACAGACAAGCTGGCAAAAGTTAGGCCACTTTGCGCCTAGTGATGTGGAACCCAGTACCATCAGGGGGTCGAAGACGATTGATAAAAGGTGCTGTGCCTTGCCTGTTTGCGTGAAATGATTATCGTCTTCCAGCAACTCGCCCAAGAGGGGAGGCGAGAGACCAGCTGAACAGCCAATGCTAATGTTAGCTGTTCACCTTGTATACATCTGACTTCTGCTACAACACTGAGTCATGCCACATGCAGAAGTTTTCTGACGATACTGCAATTGTGGGGTGTATCAGGAACGGGCAGGAGGAGGAATACCGGAGCCTGGTGGAGGACTTTGTGCAATGGTGCAAACTCAATCATCTTCAACTCAACACTTCAAAGACCAAGGAGATGGTGGTGGATTTCCGCACGTCTAAGCCCACTTTGCTACCAGTTCCCATTGATGGGGTCAATGTGGAGGTGGTAAGCACCTACAAGTATCTGGGTCTCCACCTGGACAATAAACTGGACTGGTCAGCCAACACTGACGCACTCTACAAGAAAGGGCAGAGCAGGCTGTACTTCCTGAGGAGGCTGCGGTCCTTCAATGTGTGCAGCAAGCTCCTCAGGATGTTCTACCAGTCTGTTGCTGCCAGTGTCCTCTTCTATGCAGTGGTATGCTGGGGAGAAAGCACAAAGAAGAAGCATGCAGGGCGAATTGACAGGCTGGTAAGGAAAGCTGGCTCTGTAGTGGGAGCTGAACTGGAGTACATCACTTCAATATCTGACAAAAGGACCCTGAACAAACTGATCAACATCTTGGACAATGAGTGTCACCCACTCAACAGCACTATTGTTAAGCAGAAGAGCCTGATCAGCTGGAGACTTCGCCCACTGCATTGCACAACAGACAGACTGAGGAAGTCATTTGTCCCCAGGGCCATTTTCTTAAAATAGTTAGATATATAGATATATAGACTCTATTCTTGCACTGTTGGACTTACTCATTTGCCATCACCATTATCACCATGACACTCACTCACACAGAGCACCTTACCTTACTATGCAGAGAATCACAGCCTCAGTCATTGCAAGCGCCTATTGATTGATTAATCACCACTATGTGGATACTGTTTTTAGAATTGATTTAGATTAAGTGTTAGTTAGTATAATTTGTATTTTAGTATATTCTTTATCTTCTACTGACCTTATTGCTTAGTTGTGTTTTTATATTATATACTTTTAAAGGAATACGCCACCCCTAGGTGAAATTGGGTCACTCCCCGCAACAAGCCTTGCGGTGACAAGATCTGCTGCGAGATTTAGAGAAAGAGCGGACCTGCAAAGTGTGTCTCTGCATGGGGTTACGTTCGATTCAAGTCAGAAGTTGGTCTGTCCGGTCCCGCATTCACGCCGCTCCATTAATAGATTAACGTTACCAGACAGCGCTGTAAAATGTGTGCAGGAATTTGTTGCATTATGATGGCTAGAGTTGCGGGACTTGAATAAATCACGCGCAATCCTGCGCTGAAATGTAGGCCCTGTAATCAGTAGACCTAGGCTATATTTTATTTTGCTGTAGGCCTAGTTACCGTAGCTAGTTATCTTGCTGATTGGTTGACTGCTGTGCCAATAATTAACGTTGGTTGTGCTGGACTCATGATCGACTCGTAATCTGGACCTGAGTGAGGAAGTGGGATGTTGGATAACATCTGTTGATGTCGAGGAAGGTATTTTTGCCCTAAAATGCAAGAAACATGCAAGTTCAAAATCCCGCCACGTTACATCCGTTTCATATTTGCCTAGGCTACTAGCCTACAATAAATGAATTGAACGAACTCAACTGACAACAGGTAAATCTACTGATTCGGTCATTGAGACTCTATGAATACAGTACAACAAACTTTCTGTCTTTCTGAAGTTTATTTTTGTATTCCGGGGTACAGTAGCTAATTGCCTAATATCTTGATAATAGTTTTTCTTACCGGCTTGCTGTTTAAACTGCGCCGCTCTGAACTTACCTGCCAGGTTTATGACGTAAACTGCTACATCTCAGCACAGCTCTGGCATTGCCTAAACTCATCGGGTGGGAAATCAGATTATATTGGGCTTTGAAAATAAGGGATATTTGCTCAGTAATAGTACATTTTGTAACAGTTATAGAGAAACCGACACTGCATGAAAAGTGTGATTTTCGTCCCCGTAAAAGCCCGGAGATCTCCCTCATTTTCGGCAGTTGCCGACAATTTGCAACCCGCAAATGTCGCGTTTGTCTTTGCCACAGGAGCTTGCAGAGTGCTAATGGCTCTAATTATCGCGCCTGGCCAGGCCTGGCTTGAATATCCTTACTCAGTATTGAGTGAAACCACTACTTTCAAACAAGAAACAATCACTCGTGATTGGCAGCAAAACCACACCTGGCCAGGCCAGGCTTGAATTTCCTTACTCAGTATTGGATGAAGCCACAACTTTCAAACAAGTAAAATCACTCTTGATTGGTTGGCAGATGTCACTATTGGTCACCCTGCCTCATAATAAATGTAAACCCCAATAATAATGATATATATATATATATTTATTTATTTATTCATATTATGCTGTATATTCATGTCATTGTTATCCTATGTAGGCTACTACACTATTATTAGGCTACCATCAACGACATGAATGAATTTATACAGGAAATGAACATTTGCCAGGAACATGTTTATGCAAACAAAGAGCTTTATTAAAACAAACACAACTATATACAAAGCGAGGATCTGCCCACACATGGGTACAGGATGATCCAAAAACTACAACTCAGTGAACTGTCCGTTTGCCTCCTCTGGGTTGTAGGTAACTGGCGGCGTTCTTTCTGAGACAGGTCCGTTGTGCAGACGCCTATTGTGCGTGGCTCTGTACTTCGGAGTCGCCTCTAAGCTCCGGGCTACGAAATGACGGCGACCGTACAGCCATCTTCTTCGTCAGACATGAGGTCTACGGGGGCGGACTTCCAGAGTTCCACCTCGTTATCTGTTAGCACACTCGGTCTCGATTCCAGCAGCTGTAAAAAAAAACAATTAATGTATGGACACAACACATCTTTCAATGCACCTCTTTCTTCTCGCTCGACTCCGAGGTGAACTCTTCGCAGCTTCCGCCCGCAATGAGTTTTCTGGCTGGGTAGCTTCTATACCTAAAGCTCCTGCGTACCGTCTTGTAGTACGTCTTACAGGCGGCTGGAAAACAATTAAATGAGAGTGGTATGAATAAAAATCAAACGCAAGTCACAGTAACATTAAACAAGGAAGGAGAAACAGTAAAAAAGTCACTTACACACAATGTCATCTTTATCAACATCGTGTAGGGGAGACCGCGGCTGGTTGTCTCACGGGTTGGTTGTCACATTGCTTATTCCAGGCACACTAGGTGATGCTGTGGTAAAATTTTGATATCAAACTGTTACCCGTTGATAGCTTACTCATTTGCACTAGGAATTTTGCTGAGCAGACACACAGCATCGAGGTGAGGAGACAATTTTTAAATTTCATGGGTCAGAGTAAATTTTCATGTTGGTTTTGTATAGCTTGTAGGATATAGTCATTAGTAGTTGTTATTAGTTCAAAAACAAAACACTCATTAAAAAGCCAAAGGTAGTAGCTTTATTTTGAGTCATATTTTAGCTATCAAGTTAAAGCCATGTGGCAGCTAGGTTAACATCTTTGTCAAGAGGTCAGTTGGGGATGGTTGTCACATAGCTCGTGGGGTTGGTTGTCACATGTGTTTGTTGTCACTGTGACACAGTGGTCACTGTGTTTGCAACTTTGTTTGCAACTTACATGATAATAAAGAGGTTTTAGCACTGAAAATGATTTCATTTTATTTCTCAACACAGTAGACAATTCAAGTAACTGATCGCCTCCTTTAATCCCATTGTTTAAACATAAGGGGCATTGATGACTTATTTGCAGTTTCTAGCTTAAAAAACTAAAAAGTTACACATTTTTTAAGATCCCATTTTATCACTGAAATCCCATTGAAACTCTATAGGGACAACCAACCCCGTGATGGGGTTGATTGTCACATTGTGTCAGAGTGTCTTTGATGGTTAATTGCTCCCTGTTACAATACATTCTAAAAGTAAAAATTATACACATTTAAAGCCAAGACCCCAAGCTTTCATTTCATGTAGGAATTACTGCTGAAAGAGTTTTTGAAGATGAGCAATTCATGCACAAATAAAAATTGTGACAACCAACCCCGATCTCCCCTAGATCGATAAAGGCTACTCTTAGCTTTGGTTTTAGGCTAGGCTACTTTTAGCTTAGCTAGTGTCATCGAACATATTCTTACCGCAAGCTTGGGATTGTGCACCCATCTTCTCTTCTTGGAGTTAGTCTCTCCCGCACAGAGACTCCAGAGCAGCCAACTTGTCCTCTATGGACAGCAACCTGGAGTTTACCGAATTCTGCAGTTGAGTGAACCGCTCATTCATATCGGCAGTATGTCGATTAAGCTGACGAGACAGTCCACTGATAGCAATCAGCAGTTTCTTCTGGTCAGTCTGCGGACTGGCTGAAAGTTGTTGATCGCGTCCAAGAGGAGTTGAAGGCGAGTTGAACGTGAGACGTCGTTCCGCCATTGATCACGAAGCAGCAAAAACCAAACACAGGAGCTGGAGATAAAGTTCTGAGTACAGTAACACAAATATGTCAGTTTATATGCTCGTCTTGCAAGTACTGCTGTATGGGTCAAGCCAGAGAATGTCTAATAAGGGGAGAACCGCCACTCTCGGAAAGCTTCCGGTTTCTGAACTGGTTGCAGTTCCAATTCTGGTTCCACATGAGGGCGCTCACGAATAAGTGCAGAATGAATGGAGGGCTATGGAGCTGTACCCCTCAAATCCACTTTTCTCGGGATATAATTTTTTGGCCAGAAATTTGAATGTTGCATGCGAAAGAGAGGGCAGAGAAAATACACACCGCTGAGTATTATATTTTTTGAGTCACTTATTTGTTCTAAAAAGCCTTTCAAATGTGTCAATGACGTCATTCATTAGGCAGAAAGCTAGTGAGTTGTGGGCAACAACGACCCAACCTGTAAGAAATCGAAAGGACGTAAGTACTCGTTCATTCAACTTTTGACCTTATAATCCATATTGATCTTGCAGAAACCACAATCCAATCTTCGATTTTTCAAGGACAACCAGGTTAAAGAGACACATTTAGCCGTCTAGCTCCATAGTCCCCCATTGTTTTTGCACTTATTCGTGATCGCCCCTAGCGGAACTGCAGCAGATTGCAGGTACAATGGAGTTAATAGGGAGTGATCCGGCTCTCCGTAAACGGGCTCTGGTCAAGCCCATGACCTCACACGTGATTGGACGAGGAGTCGAAGGCTTGTCAGGGTCCTCCAATCACATGCGAGTTCATTGTTATAAGGAAGGACTCGCGAGACCAGCTCGCGTTTATGATATAAACAAGAACGGTGTGCCCGCCTATGAAGCTGTCAGTTTCCTGACTGAAGAAAAGACCTCGGCGCTTCTGTGAACATTGCAACACTGAACTCTCTCATGCACAGTATTATGACCACAGAAAGCGCTATTTCAAAAATGGAAAAAACCTAAAAGGACTAGGTCAGATAACGTACAGAGCCTGTTGCTATCCAGTCATGCCCCAACCGACGGCAGTTATGTTCAACTGTGATCTCTGCAGACCCCTCAATCTGATTCTAATGTTGTTTGCATGGAATGCAAATTTTACCTTTGTGGCCAAGGCTGATATCCCCACCCTTTTAACTGTATATTACATCTTGCTTCATTTTATTCTTATTGTTCTGTTTTTATTATTTTTACTCCTTTATGTTATCCTTATCCTTATTATCCTTATATGTTAAGTGAATGTTGTACTTGCAACCAGAGTCAAATTCCTTGTTTGTGTACGCAAACCTGGCCAATAAAGCTGATTCTGATTAAAACTAATTTTTGAAATAAATTATTTTGTGTATCTTTTTTACATAACGTTTGCCATTGCTAATGGCATACACAGTAATCTAGCATACTTTCATTAAATAAATCAATTCAAGCTAAAATGTATAATTCTATAAGTCTACAATTAGGCTACACTGAGCCTGATCTATTTGTACCAGAGATTTTCTTACCTTTTAGAAAAATGTCACCTGGGGTAAAACTCCACCTGCATCCCTGATTTGCATTTGTATAGCTCACAGCATTTTCATGTACATGTTAAAGCCTCCCCTAGAATTAGGAGGAGGGGGGTCATGGGGGGACAACTGCCAAGCAAGGCCCACGTCAATTTATGACAATTCACAGCAGTTTTCGGCATTGCCTGCAAATAGCCTATATGCCAACGCTAGTGCCGACGTACTTCCGTTTACAACTAAGCCACCGTTGCCATTTCTGGAATGCTACTACCCCTACTGCTGTTGACAAGCTTGGTGCGGAGGTAAATAAATGATGAAGAAAACATTTAAATATCAACGATCTATGGGCTCATTGTCTGAACACTGTTGTGTACCGATGTGTCAGGCCTCTGCTATATACTTAGTTTCCACACTTTCCCCACGGATGAAGAATTAAGACGCAAGTGGGTTGTCGCCATTCGTAGGGACAACTTCACGATAATGCCTCACACCCGGGTGTGTAGCCGGCATTTTAAGAAAGAAGATCTTCGTGAACCAGCGTCGGAGAAAGGACGACGATTGTTGAAAAAGGGATCTATCCCAGCTTTATTTCAATGGAATAACTTCTCCCTCCCACCTGTAAGAGTGTTTGGGAGAGGAGAGATAGACCGCTGCCGCTGGAGGATCACGCCCCCGAACAAGATGAAGCCATGGAGGAAAATTCCGGTGATCCTGATCCTGCCTCCGCAGTCGCCGCCGAAAATACAGCTCTATGAGAGGAGGTTCGCCTGTTGAGGGAACAAGTTGAAAGCCTTACGATGAAGCAGAGGTTTGGGATCCATCGCTTTGCTGCTTCAGACAAGGACATCCGGTTCTTCACAAGGTAAGATGAGTAGCCTAGTCAGTTTCGAAAAAGATGCATGGGCAGCAAATAAATTATTTTCTCAGAGTATTAGCCTAGTTATTTTAATTGGTGATACTGTCTGAATGCAGTATCAGCAGGGTTGAATTAAAGTGATTGCTGTTTATTCTGCTATAGTTAATTGTGAAAATCATTTACACATATTCAATCAAATATCTGTATCTCATTTCTTAAGGTTTGCCTCATACACCTTGCTGATGCGGTTCTGGGCCCTGATTGAACCTGCGGTGCCATCTATGGTCAGTGTGAGGCAAGCTCTGAGAGGAAATCTCACTGAGTCGAAGTCTGCAACCCATTCCCTCCAGCCCATTGATGAGTGCTTCATGTTTTTGAACTATCTCGCCCTGGGCTCCAAACAACGGGACCTCGCTGACTGGTACAATGTCCATCAGTCCACGGTCAGTCACATTATAGCATCATGGAGTAATTTCCTATACACGGTACTCGGTTCAGTCAGGATCTGGATACCACAGGAGGAGATAGATAGGTGAATATTTGCCTGAGGAATTCAAGGACTACTCTGACACCACTGTAATCCTTGACTGCACCGAGCTGAAGTGTCAGTGCCCATCCTCCCCTCTCCTCCAGAGTGAGGTTTTTTCCACCTACAAATCGCATTGCACACTCAAAGGTCTAATTGGGATTGCTCTACATGGAACAGTGACCTTTGTTTCCTCTCTCTATGCCGGCTCCATAAGCGATAAGCAGATGAGAAAAGTGAGACACTATAAAAGTGCAACTTATGTGTAGTAGGCCTAGTCAATAGCCTACATTATTATGCATAAGTTAAAGAGTCAAATTTCATGATTACGCTCACTGTACTCATTTACTTAAAGGAATTATCCGGAGTAAAATGCACTTTAGATCAATTTACGGATGATTGGGAGTACATACGTTGAGTTGACATCAAAATCATGTCATTTGGATGTGTTTTGAGAAAGTTCGATTTTACCGTTTTTAGTCAAAACTCGTTAGCCTGGAAGTGACCAGGGCATGTAATTTTGCCGCTACAAAACGCTATTTTTATACCTCTTCTACAGTTCCAAACAACATTACACTTACGTGGTAGTGAGTAGAGGGTCCCCAAAGCCAATCCGAAGTATCCCGAGGTCTTTATGTGGTCGGATAGAGTCCAGAATGAATTTCATCAAGCCAGTACCTTTCCGGAAATGTTGCTGCTGCAGCTGGCATCTTTAGGGGAAAGTCCGTAGGAGTCGATTGCCGAGTGTGGAGTAACACGCTCTGGAAATTCACAATTTTGTCGCCGTTTAAAAAAAAAAAAAAAAAAACATAGTCCAGTATTTCTTTCGAAATTGAAATGAAGTTGTATGCAACAGCAAACCCTAGCTTACTAACAGGTTGGAATTTTGAAATGTCACGTGACGTGATGTCGTGCAACGACGTGATGCAATCGACTCCTACGGACTTTCCCCTAAAGATGCCAGCTGCAGCAGCAACATTTCCGGAAAGGTACTGGCTTCATTTCAGTGAGATGAGTGAAATAAAAAAATGTTAAGCTGCCATCGCCATAGGCTACTATTTGCTACGATATTCACCTGTTAGAAATAGAACACGTTGCTATTTTTTTCGTGCATTGGATTAGGCTATCAAATCGCTCGTTTTAACAGTAACAGTAATCCAGTTCATTCGTGGTTTTAAATATAGTTGTTTTTGGCCTACCCACGAGAGGTTCAGTTTGTCAGTTTCACTTGCGCAGACACATAGGCCTACATTGACACTACATGGACACTCTACTAGGCAATTTAATGTTATGCTTCTATATTTTATGACACCAAAATTAAGAAGTATGCTTTATCTTGATCGGGAAAACTTTTAGTTTATTTTTCTTTCATCCGATAATAGCCTGCTGCAAATTAACAGACAGAAGCACGGCAGGGCACGCCCCGAATGAAAATGAATGAATGGAACCTCGCTTCTCGTGTCAGTCAGGGAAAACACTGTTCACCAAGTCACGATGATCGGCTATCCAGCAGCAGTGTGTGTTGTTTAGCCTAGGCTGAGTGTAATCTTAGGTAATGTTATGTCATGTATGAGAACTAATATTGCCTGGCAATAGCCTACTACATTGAAATAGCGGCGGCCATATCTCCAGGCATTTTGGTGTTAAAGTTAGTTTGCTTTGCATGTGAACATGATGTGACTTGCAATGTACGACACGAAGCAGTAGCCTAACATTCCCTTGAACTAAAATTAGTATTATGAATAATTTAGATATTAAAATCATATAGCAAATTATAGCCTAATGACATACTACAATTATAGCCTTATGATGTATTACAAAAAAAAGTCGAGTCCGAGTCCAAGTTTGAGTCATTCAGTGCTCAAGTATAAGTCAAGTCACGAGTCTCTAAATTTAGCTAATGACTCGGACTCGAGTTCGAGTCTCGGACTCGAGTACTACAACACTGCAATGATCACAGCGGGCCAGAATTACCGAAAAACAAATAATCGCCGAGTCCCTAAGAGACGCCTGTCTCTTTTAAACGCCTGGCGTGGCTACAGGTTTGGGTTAAAGGCCGGTCTCCAGTAGAGGCCTGGTCTGTTTTTTAGTTTCGGGTTGTATTTAATCTTCTAAAACCCGTCAGATCGTCTGTTTAAAGATTCGCAATGACACGAAAGGAGGTTACAGTGTGGAGGTTACAGCAGTTACAGCAGTGTGAATTAGATGTTGCACGTCGTTGCAAACCGTTGCAAAGCATTCACCTTGTCTGGTCATAGTTGCAAGATTTTAGAATGTTGCATCAAGTTGCTGCTCATCTCGTCGCGAATCTTGGGTGTGATTTGGGCTTAAGTATGGCGCAGACTGCGCACGTTATGATTATGGCATTAAAAGACTGCGGTGAAAAGTATGGTGGATTTTCATGATTTAAAGGGATGTAATCATGGGTTTCATAAGGGTTTATAATATTGCATGGGTTTTCATGTTTTAGAAGAATGTAGTCATGAGTGTCATAAGTTTTTATGTCACTGCATGTGCTGTGAGCAGGGTGAGGTCATTGTATCTTGTGTAGGCCAGACCAACTATCAGAGGAGTGGGGTGAGTGGAAAAATACTGGGGGTACCAGGATGAGGAGCATCTCCTCCTTACATGGTCAAGGGAAGGGGGTGTTATCCAGCTGGTGAGCACTGGACAGGACAGGGAATAGGAGGCCGCTGTGTCTTATGATTTAAAGCCTGTCCAGCTAGGAAGAGAATCAGATAAGAAGGCCCTATTTCCCCAAACTGGAAAGAACCAGAAAACCTCTAGTTTACATATGTTTCCTATGCATTAGACAGGTTTGCATATAGTTTTATGCATGATGGGAAGATGGTTTCCACCAATGTAAGCGACCCTGCTTAATGCTGATTGGTGAAAGGTGGTTTTGGGGATGACGTGAGAGGGTGGCACTTCTCGAGGGCCAAGGGGTATAAAATATAGTGTATAGCCCTCCGTAGGCAGATTTCGTCGGGGGCCCCAGCGGACATCTCCTCCCTATTGCTTTGACGGTTGGTCTGGACTTTGGTTAGGCTGTACTATCATTGCAATATGGAGAATAAAGATCAACAGTCCTCAGAAAATCTTCTGTCTACATTGTCTCCTTCGGACGCCTTGTTCCAGAGTGCTAAATTACTAAATAGTCAAGTGGTAATTGTTAATTGGAAAATTGGATTCGGAAGTGGACTTTTTCCACGACAAAAGCTAGAGTTCCAAATTGTATAGCTTTATTTTCAATATGAACTATGCCTATATGTCCGACTTTGTCATCGTTCAATTCATCCCTTGTGTTTAGAATTTACGGATAGGCCGTGTTTTCATGCTGCCAACAAAACCAGAACGGTTCGCGAACGTTATTCTTTATTCTAAATGCCATGGCGATACAGAGAAAGAAGTCGGAAAAGGAATTTACCTTAGACTAGGCTATATCAGAGCCCGTCTACGGACATTCTCTGGCTATATACTGAAATAGGTTAATGATGTAAAGTCAAGCGCGCTTCTATGGGACTGGTGTGTGCACGCACAGTTTTTATTGATGAGTTGGAGTGGCAAGTGCTGCGTGTAGTTGCAGTGGAATGTGGCTGCCCAGGGCATTATAAAACTTTTCACTCTTAGACCTACTCATACACGGCGGTGAAATGGCGTATTTAGCTGTCTAAATTGAATCATATGCTGGGGGAGAAATCGTCGGACATCCATGATTATTTTGTTATTCAGCACCCCTGGTCAAAAATATGTTCCCGCGCACCTGGAAGTAGGCTATGATTTGAATGTAGACTGTTGTCAAATTTGGCAAATACAAAACGGGAGAAACAATATGGTTCATGCTCATGCTGTTTCATTCGTGCCGAAAAGGAGGGAGAATTAAACATTAAGCACGTTCCACTTTTGCATAAATAATTCCTGAACGGTTTTGGTCAGGGCTGATAATGCAACTGTGTTTGACAAAGGACCGATATGCTATTTGCTAGTGACAAAATATGAGCTTTCAGTGTGATACGATCTCTTTTTAAATTACGTAATTAAAACGTGTTTTATCTATGAACAACATCTCAACACTAAGGGTGTGTTCGAAACGGGTAAAACTGCTACCTTTTAAGATATCTAACTGGGGAGCGAGGCAGCGAGTGCGGTTCCAAACCGAAAAAAATAATTTTGCTGCCTTCTAAGATATCTTAGATTTCATAAATAACGGTTATTTTTGAAGTCAGCATCGATGCTCACTTCATGCTCCCTACTACCCATAATCCTCCGCGGCCGGCTGTGAATTTGTCAAATTAAAAGAATCAAGATGGCTGACCAGGTCGAGAAGTCCGACTTTGTGTACAAATGTAAGTATTTTTTTGGACTTTTCTTACATTTTATCACTTCTATCTCTATAAAGTTACCGAGAAATGCACAAGATACTATCAGAAAATATCGCTATTATATCCAGCAAAGTTGGTTATACATGCGAATTTTACAATTGTTAGCCAGCTAGCTAACATTATAACAGGAATTAACGTAACCGCAACGGTAACAATGTCCGTGGAAGCAACACAGTAACATTAATAGAACTTCGAGTTAACGTTAACGTTTGATCTTTGGTAGTTTCATGATGCCAATGTTTGAATTCACAATTGAGCTAACTCGTTTCCAGATATGATAATCTGAATCCAAAGCTGCTAGCTCAATCTAGTAGTAAACAGTAAACTTGTTGATTAACGTTACGATAATAAGAGTAGGCAAACCGCTCTTTACTTTAACATAATTTCTCACATCACGTTAGCATCAACAGGTTGCTGCCACCGCTGCCTAGGCTCGACAAACAAAGCATTATGTTACCAAAATAGTTACCTGATTAAAGGGGTGGTTCAGGATTTTGGACATAGGACCTCATTTCCAAGTAAGCAAGTGTGATATTTATCAGTGGAGACCGTTTTCAACACGTTTCATTCAGTCCTTCTAATTGCAGAGTTCGCAGGTGCTAGGCTAGCGCAAGTCAACGGTATGTGCTAGCCTGCCACTAAAAACAGTCTTACCCACTCCAAAGTACACCCGAGGCAAATAAATTATAACGCCAGACTATCGATGTAAATGTCTGTATTGATAGTGTTATTTCTAACGTTATTCTATCCTTGCATTTCAACGATCGCATTACATTTTGAGGGACTAGTTTCTTAGCAGCGGCGGAATTATACTTCTCCGGTTAGTAGTACTGCGCCGAAAAGTAAACAATAAAGCGCACTCCAATGGGGATACCTAGTAGTAGCCTTGGTAATAGCAGTCCGCCGCTGAGTTGCAAAATGACTACTAACAACTTCAGGGACCAAAGTATAACTATTGCAACGCGATGCAAGGGTAGTTGTATTTCTTACACTATTCTATCAACACAGACATTTACATCGATTGTCTGGAATTTGCCTCAGGTGTAGTTTAGAGTGGGTAAGACTGTCTTTAGTGGCAGGCTAGCACATACCGTTGACTTGCGCTAGCCTAGCACCTGCGAACTCTGCAATTAGAAGGACTGGATGAAACGTGTTGAAAACGGTCTCCACTGATAAATATCACACTTGCTTACTTGGAAATGAGGTCTTATGTCCAAAATCCTGAACCACCCCTTTAAGACCATCAAGCTATCTTGTAGTGAGAAAATAATTAACTAAAGTGTTTGACGGTTATTTCCCCGTAGGGACATCCGATGACACTGCCAGGTTCATCCAGGCAAGGGGGGAGGCAGATTGGCTCTTCACAGGCCAGAGGAACAGTGCCATGGATGGCTGGAAGTAAGTTTTAGTTAACTGTTAGAGGGATGCTTTAAAAACAAGTGAGTACAGTATTTAGCTCTGATTCAATTTACTGTTTGTGTAGACAGGTCCTCAGGTCTGTTGGCCTGGAGGAGAAGGTGACCCCACAACAGGCCCGTAAAAAGTGGGACAACCTTAAAAAAAAATACAAGGTATGACCAGACCATTGTCCCATTAGTAAAATGTTTGTTTTAATGTAGGCTAATTTATGAACCAATAGATCATTAAGTAAAATAAAAGTGTAGGATAAGATTATTTCAAATTAGTTAAGGCCATCTGTGATTCTGTTACTGGTTACAGTAAATTATGTTACTGGTAGTTAGAAAACTGTTGTCCATTCTTCTATTGCTAATTACATACTCATTTATCTGTAGGAAATGAAAAACCCCCCAACAGGAACAGGGACAGATGCTGGGGAGGACACAGCAGCCTCGTGGCCATGGTTCTGTGCCATGGATGAGATTCTGGGGCAGAGGCACTCTATCTCCCCACCAGTGATCCGTGCCTCCATGTCCCCGATCTCATCCAGGGAAGCAGAGCCATGCTCGCCAGGTGCTGTGCCCCCCCCCAGCAGAGAGAGAACTGCAGGGAGAGGCCAGGGGCCAGAAAAGAAGCAGCTTTGCTGCTTTCTTGAGGGACCAATTTGAGAGAGAGGAGCAAATGGAGAAGGAGAGGCAGAGGGCAGCCGACGAGCGCTTTGCCCGTCTGTTAGCGGTGTTGGAGAGAATGGCAGACAAATAAAGAAATATTTTTTTATTAGGCATACTGTATTTTGTCACTTTTGAGAGCTATAGGTATAACAATCTTCAAGTGAATTAAGTTAAGCTAGGCAAGAGGGATATCAACATGATATTTACTGTAAAGTGTATTTTTTACAAATAACATGACACAACAACAGAGTTTATATAAGTTTAAAACCCTTTATTGGATTATTATCTATCTATTTCTAGATTCTAAAATCTATTTTTTTTTTTAAAGCTGCCTAAGAAAGCCAAATCTCTACACCAATTTCAGTGGCGAGGGAAAACTCCCACATAGGGAGAAACCTCGGGAGGGCCCAGGCTTAGGCAGCGACCACCCTCCTTGGTCATGCTATTTAAAAGTAACCCTCTCGATGTTCCTGTAACAACATGAACAATAGGTTATTCAACAGTGTGAACTGATTTCATTAACAGTGATGAGTAATGAAAGCATCAAACATCAACAGCAAGAACTGATTTCTGATTACAACTATTCACTGGATAAGAAGTTAATTAAAAAATATTAACAGTAGAATAGTAATCTGCTTAAACAAGTAACTATAACTGGAAAGTAACCCAGGCTTCTTTCGATGTTCCTGCTACAACATGAACAACAGGTTATTAAACAGTGTGAACTGATTTCAGTAACAGTGATTACAAATATAATGTAATAAGGTATGTGCCAAGGATCCGTAAAGGCCAACCTTCACAGCACAACATGAGCTGCCAATTATTGCAAGAGGGACACTACACAGCCACACAAACAAATTAGTGTACGTTCAACTCCTCTGCTATTCTGTTTCGCAGGGCCATCCCACTGGCAGTCTCAGCTTCACATCCAGGCTCGTCAGGGTCCAGGTCGTCCAATGGCAAGACATCATTGCGCAGACATATGTTGTGCAGCACTGTGCATGCAACAATGATGTCTGGGTCAAATGAGACATCCACCTCCAAGGCATGCAAGAAGATGACCCGCCACCGAGTCTTCATCATGCCAAATGCCCGCTCTATTATCGAACGACCACTGGAGTGATGCCTATTATACCTGTAGGTAAGTGGTTAAAATAAATTGATGTTTGAATAATTGCAATGTTTGACATTCCAATTGAAATCACATACTTTATGGAGTACCAACCTCTACTTGTCACTCCCCTAACAGGGTTCTTGTATGGTGTGAGGAGACCAATGGGCTGCTCCAGACAGGGGTAGCCTCCATCACCCAACAAGAACGTACCCGGGGGTGGATATATGGCGCGGCGGTATAGAGGGCTGTTCCTCAGGACCCTGGCGTCATGGACAGAACCTGGGAAACCAATAAAAACATCAATGAAGCGACCGGCATGATCACAAACTGCCTGCAACTGATAGGATGTGAATAGCTTGCGGTTTCTGTAGCACTGTGCATGAGGTTCTCCTGGGGCCTTGATACGGATATGGCAGCCATCGATGGCTCCCATGGCCTTACGGAACACCACATGCTCAGCCAACCTAGCAAAGCCGTTGGATACTTCCTGTAGCTCCTCTGCAGTGGATGGCACCCTGATAACCCGTGGCATCACTGCCACGATAGCCCCACAGACACGGTGCACAACATTGTGCACCGTAGACTTAGGCATATCGAATGCCCGGGACACAATACGATAGTATGACCCGCTGGCCAACCAAAACAAGAACACCAGGACTTCAATCACTGGACCCCATCCATGATGACGCTCCTGCTGCAGCAACACCAGCAGACCTGTGATGGAGGCCCTGTTCAGCCTAAAGTCTGGCCTGGTTTCTTTCTCCTCGTCAAAGAAGACCCTGAGGATAGGCACGGCCCGGTTCATCTGGGCATAAACCGTGAGACTCTGCAAACAATATGGCATGAAATCAATGATGTAAACAATGTTTATCGATGTCAATAAATGTCTTTAGTCAACGTTGTGCTTTGTGCATTACTATCTGTTTCTGTATCTAGCCATTATGGTGAACATGTCTGTTATCTTTAGTTGAATCTATAACTGTATCACTATCTATCACTGCATCATTTCACCAATGTGTTTTATACATACCTCTATTGCGTTTTTTTTACTGATTAAGTGTAGCCTATGTTTGTGGTCTACTTATTAGTGAGCTTTCTGGCTAAAAGCGACCGAGTATTGACTTCAATAAGCAGTAGCCTACAGAAACATCACAATTAACAGTTTATAGTATAGCCATACGGCGTAAATCTAGCGTATCGTTAGCAAAGACACTCATATACTGTTAATGTCGATAATTACATAGGACTATAGCTTATATATTTGACCTACTAGGTAACGTTAGCCACTGGGTCTGTTACCGCTACACTAGCTGCTATTTTACCTCAGGAGTTCACATTAATGTTCTGGCTTAAGTTGCCGCTGGGCTCACCTCGATATTTGCCAGATGCCAATACGCAGCTAGCATCTTGAGACGTCTCTGGTGGGCTCGTCTGCAGAGGGTTTCCTCTTCTTCCAACTCCATTAGCTGGTGAAGGACCAAGGCAGTCACGGTAGTCTCCATACTGACGGTACCGGTACACAAAAAGTGGTGGTGACAGTCGGAAAATGACGGGGACGTCTGACGGTAGGGACCCAAAGATCTTCGAGCGGAGTATAGAATGTTTAGGTACAGACGTAACGTTGACGTGATGACACCACACATTGTCGCTATCTAAATAGAGAGTTCGAAACCAACTGTCTGTTAAGATATCTGACAAGTCATGTCTAGTGCGACAGCTCTCTATGTAGGGAGGGAGGTAGCAGGCAGCTGTCTTCCGTTTCGAACGCACCCTAAATGAATGATGATCCATAATTGTCATCAGATAGCCTAGTCATATAGGTAGACATTCAGTGTGTTTGAAATAATTAATTCGATAATATTTTCAATCTTTGCAGAGGAAAAGTTTTGTGTAAAGGGAATTAAAGGCCTGTCTCATATAGACGCCTGTCTCTAATACTAGCCCGTGCAGTTTGGCGATTTGGGAAAATAAAAGCCCGGGCTATTATTTGGAGTTTTACGGTAAACCGAAAACTTGACTTACTTGCACCTTACACAACGCAGAAGTCTGGATGTCCAGTTGAAAATGTTACGTCGTCGTAATCCAAAATGTTATTAACAATAACCGACTCCCGTATTTACTTAGCATGTCCATTGGAGATCAAACCCATGCTTGTGCCTGGTTGTGTAGCCATAACGTTACTCATGTCACATGAGCTGATTGGGCTCTCGCGATCATATCAGAGGAAGTTGCATTGGTATTTATAAAAACAAAGTTGGCTAATTTAATATTCAGAGTTACCGACGTTGGTATTGGTGATTAATGTTAATACACAAAAGAAATACTTGAAATATGATTTATTTATTTTAAGATATATTTTCAATTACTAATATATGAAGCAACGTGCTCACACTTACTGACTTGGTGGTTTTAACTCATATAGTGATAATGTATGAAGTAAGCACAGTTTTAACTTAGGTGCTGAATCCCTCATATAGTGATAATGTATGAAGTAAGCACGGACAGCACTCACAGTTCTCTTTCAAACTTTGAATCGCCATTTGTTGGCGATTACAAGTTTGAAAGAGAACTGAGTGCGCTGTCCTTGCTTACTTCATACATTATCAAGATATATTTTCAACAATATTATTGTTATAGGTGGGCCCACATGTCTTTAGAAAAATCTTTGCAAGCCCAGTTTAAAAGAACATGTCCTCATCTGCTTTGTGGGGAAAATAGAAATAGTGGATGATTCTGAATTAAATTGCTGTTTACTGACACTGTGATTTACTTTTTGTCATCGTTTTTCAAGTAAGCAAGTCTTTAGTATAATAAGCCTCATCTGAGAATCTTAAAATCCCCGTTTCTGATTCTGCACACCACATGCACTCACAATGGCATCACGCTGGTCAAAGAGGCGCAAATGTAGGTCAATGCTTAAGGTCACAGAGTCAGAGATACTAGAGCAGTTTGAGGAGACCTTTAATAATACAAATATACAAGGCAACACTGACACAGCATCGGAACATGTAGAGTGCCCAAGGGAAGTAGTGGATCCAATTGTTTCAACCTCTACTCAGTCAGTTGTAGAGGAGCTACCAGTTATAGGGACCTATGAGCTCCCCAGGGGCGGAGCCAGACATTGTAAACATTCTGGGCTTAGCCCATTTATTTTTTATTTTTTTTTTACCCCTTAAATAATGACTTTTAGTGAATTTTGTGTAAACTAATGGACACATTGAGACTTAAAAAATGTAAACTAACATTCAACAGATTCAAGGTATCTGACTGGCACTACCCTGTGTAAAACTAGATGTACCGCATAGCGGTACAAAATATGACCGCCGCTCAGTCCTCCGTGCGAAAATAAATCACACTTCAATTTGTCTCCATATTTTACTCCATCCCCCACTCTTGAAACTTTTGTGTATGCTTGTTTGGCATGTCTGAGTGTGTGTGTGCGGCTGCACAGAAAGTAGCCTACTGGTGCTGAAAAGGTGAATAGATTGTAGAATAGCCAAAGAAGATGTAGCATTGTTATAAAACCTTTAAAATCTCTAAACAATCACAAGTAGGGCAGTTCATGACAGTTCATCCATTGCAACTGGATTGATGAAAGGTCACTTACACCTGTAGGCTACATTGTATTTGGGAAAAGCAAAAGGTATCAGCATAATGTTTTATAAACAAAAACATCTCTGTCAGTTCCATGCCGTTTTCAACAGCTATCAAAAACAAAGGTCATTTTTGGATGGATGGATTTTTTGGTGAATGTTGCTTCTTCTACATAAGATTTTAGTCATCTTTAGTTCATGTAATACTTTATTGTCAATGCACAAATTAAGTAACAGTAGTCTGAAACGTTATTGTTAATGCACAAATTAAGTAACAGTAGTCTGAAACGAAATGCTGTTTTACATCTAGTGGTGCAAATAACTGACATGTCCAAATGGGCCTTGATGAAATGCGTCGCTAGACTGTTCAATACACATTTTAACGGGCCAAAGTTGAAGAGCTGTTGTCCGTTATTGTTCGTGCAAATATAGGCTGATTCATGTTCCCTTGCATTGTGTAAAGAGGTCCATGGCTAGTCTGGCTTTCACCAGACCAAGCTCAATCTTTTAAGAAATCAAAAAATAAATAGCGGGCAGATCAGGCTGGGTTCACCAAGCCTAGTCCATAGGCACCCGATATTGTTCACGCTCTGGCTATTCTAAATGCAAAAATGCATCAGGGAGTTATGACAAAACTGTAACTAACAAACTAGATCCTAATAGAAAGCTGTTAGCTTCCCTAAGCTACAGGTAGGCTTATAAGGTAGGCCTATTTACAACATAAATTGTCAATAGGCTATGCTGGCGACACAAATAAAATCTCCTTTGGAAACCAATGGCTTAGGCTACGCCTTACAGTATCAAGCGGACTTAAACTGCCATATCGTGGCGAAAAGTTGTAATAAAATTCACGCAGCTCCATGAGTCAAGGAAAGCGCGAATGAAGTAGCCACTTCTAAATGGGACCCACTACACAGTAGCTTAAGGTGTGTTGCTAAAGCAGCCATAATGAAATGAAGGTGTCATTGTTTGGATACTTCACACACACGTGCTTTTTAATTTCACAGACTACAACTACCAAGCTGGAATCAAAGCACATCGATTCCCCTCTCACACCCTGCACGCACTTAAAACAAAATAAACAGGCGTCTCAGTCTCACGCATGTATAGGCAAAACTGTATCAGACCGGTGTAACGTTGGTAAATCTTCCATTGCACAGAATGATTTTTGTAGCACGTGCAACAAATGACAGTCGAAAGATACAATTACAGTGCTGCTATCAATTTGCTTGGTATAACCGCATTTATAGTTTTCTACAAATGCAATCAATCAAATTGGCCTCCATCACTCAACCAACGCTAACGGTAACATTACCCAGGTCCTTATTGATATTATAAGATTAACGTACCTGCAGTAAAAACCAAGCATGTCTGATAAACATCCTCAGATTCATTTCGGCTTCAAGAAGAAATGGGAATTACATTTCATGTGAACATCATCCTATCCTTATTCAGTGACTACACAATCAGTGAGCTAGGCTAGGTAGCATAGTTTAATGGTTAAATCCTAGCGACTAGTTGTGTTAACCTTTTAAATGTAATGATTGATGTTACTTTTATTTTATATCTTGTATTTTGTATTTAGTATGTTTTGTGTGGGTTACCTGTGCTTTTTGCCCTGTCTCTGTCACTCTGGGGAAGAGGAGTTGGGGGAAGGAGAACCTACTGCCTGCTTCACTGTATTGTCCCTATCAGAGCCCGTCTACGGAGAGCCTTGCCACTCCGTATTAAGTCCCATTGTACCGAATTTTGGTTGCAGTTCCACCAGATTTCCACAGGGGGCGATCGCCATGAGTGCAGAATGAATGGGAGTCAATGGAGCTAGACGGCTAAATGTGTCTCTTTCACCTGATTGTCGTTGACAAATCTCAGATTTGATTGTAGTTTGTATAACTTCAACATGGGTTATAGTCAAAAGTTGAATGAACGAGTACTTATGTCCTTTTGATTTCTTACAGTTTGGGTCGTTGTTGCCCATAACACGCTAGCATTGTGCTAATGAGTGACATCATTGACACTTTTGAAAGGCTTTTTAGAACAATTAAGTGACTAAAAAATATAATACTCCACCAAGTGTATTTTATTTGCCTCCCCTTTCGAATACAATATTCAAATTACTTGAAAAAAAATTATATCCCGAGAAAAGTGGATTTTGAGGGGTACAGCTCCATAGACCTCCATGCATTCTGCACTCGTGGACGAGCGCCCTCATGTGGAACCACAGAAGGAACTGCAACCAGTTCAGAAACCGGAAGTTTTCCGAGAGTGGCAGTTCTCCCCTTATTAGACATTCTCTGGTCCCTATCGTTTTGCAGAGAATAAAAGCCCGCGAATACATCGTCATCCCGTGTCACGTCAGTCACTCAAAAACAGCAAATCACAACGCAGAGTGTATTCCATTGGTCACACTTGGTGCCGTGACTTCGTGACGTCTAGATCAACTCCTGCTTGATCGCCGGGGACTGCAGCCCCTCCCTCTCCTGCTTCTTCGCATGGTATTCTGTACAGTTGTCTGCATAGTATTGTTGAATGCTGAGTAGTACAGTATATCTGACTCGGGTCACTGTGTAAATATTAATGTATATATTTTTGTAGCTGTTTGCTATTGCCATTATTGTCACTTATAATACTGTCTTTATAGTCTGGGGTATTTCATTTTAGAGTGACATTTAAGAATTTTAGTATTAAGAGCTCCACATTGTTTTACAAGTTAGAGTGTGTTGAGCTAAGTAAATATTTATATATTTTTTTTAATTGCATTTTGAATTTGTACTCAAGTCTTCAATTTTGAGTTGATTGATATTACTGTATATATAAGATGGCGGCACGCGGTGATAACCAGGATAGAGACTCACCAGATGCAGCTGAGCCTAGTGATGCACCTGGTGTGCGTAGGGATAACAGGCCACACCCATTTGGGTTTGGGAGAGTTTGTGTGCGCCCTCGTGGCGCACACAGTCATGGTAGCAGGAGGTTTGCTAATACGGTAGGACTAGAGGATATGGTTAGAGGTCCAGTGGCCACTTCCACTCCCCTGAGGGATCCTGCCTGTAGGCCCCGTACAAACAGACCCACACTAGTGTCATGTGCAGCTCCTATGTCTACACCAGTGTCATGTGCAGCCCCTATGTCTACACCAGCCACATGTGCAGCCCCTATGTCTTACACACAGATGATAAGTGCAGATACATTAGGGATTGTCATGTCTGATTTAGCTAAACAGATCAGTGATAACATCACAGCCAGCATACACACACTGCATCAGACCAGTGGTCAGCCACACTCCAGCCACTCGTCACCATCCCTGGCGGCGGTAGATGCCTCAAAGTTGAATGTGACTGTACAGTCAGATGCCAAACTCCCACCGTTCTTCAGAGGTGACCACACAGATAAGTTTTCGGTGGATGAGTGGGAAGATATAGTGATGAGCAGACTCCGTCGCATGAATTGTTCAGAGCAGGAGAAGTTTGACTTCGTCATGAGCCGTCTTTTAGGCAAAGCAAGGGATGTAGTGAAAGTCTCCCTTCGTTGCAGCTCAGGACTGACCTCTAGTGGTGACGTTTCTGTTGTCTTTGACATCTTGAAGAGGAATTTTAGCGAACTGACATACTCCAACATGCCAATGAGGGATTTCTATGACACTGTCCCACACCATGGTGAGTCCGCTATGGCATACTGGATTCGTCTTAATAAAGCTATTGATGTGGCTGAAGAGTGTTTGCTTAGGCAGCAGAGAACATTGGAGGATCGTGGGACAGAAGTGGTCACGATGTTTGTGTCTCATTGTCCAGACTCTAGTCTTGATGTGTCTCTCTCGTTCAAGCCTGCAGAGAGATGGACGCTGGCGGAGATTCAGGAGAGGCTGGATGTGCGTCAGAGGGAGTTGAAGAGGAGTGGGGGTGTTGTTCGTCAGCCTCCTTTGCCTGTGTCCACAGACAGTGTACGCCCACTCACTCAGTCCACTGTTCAACACAACAGAGCCACAGCCCACAGTTATGGCTCTGCAGATGCCCCAGTCATATGGCCCATCTCCACCTGAGTCTGTCCTGCCACCCAGTTCCACTGCAGCTGAGCCGAACTTGTCTCATGTGGTCAGCATGTTAGACAAAGTGCTTTCAGTGTGCACTGCCTCCATGTCCCCACGCTCTGTGCCAGCTCAGCAGAGCCGTTCCCCAGACAGTCAGACACGCCAGCCTTGCAGAGTGTGTGGCACACTACAACACACCACATTCAATCACTGCAAATTGGACCGACTCTGCCATCACTGTCTGCAGCCTGGGCACATCAAGAGTGGGTGCCCAAGAGTGCGTCAGACACAGAGCACTGTTGCCCACGTCTCATCCATACAGTTAAACTAGAAAGCCCATGTAGTGAGAGGGGAACCATGGGCTCCTCTAGTCAGACCCTCAGTGAAAAGGATTTGGAATCTATTTATGTAAATAGTTGCACTCTTTTGCCAGCCAACACCACAGCCATTTACCTCAATTCACAGCGGCTTGAGGGCGCAAGTGATCTCTTTTACACTCCAGTCGTAGTCAGTGGCCTTGTTACATTGAAGGGCATGTTGGATTCAGGATCCATGTCATGTACGCTGAGTGAGGAGGGTGAAACGCGGTTAAAAACTTCTGGTGTTCTCCCCTGTCCACAACCAGTTCCCAGCAATATCGTTCTCATTGGTTGTGGTGGGCTGTCCACGCGCCCTAAGTGCATATACGAGCTGGAGATTGAAGTGTCTGGATCAAGGTTCCTTGTGCCCACTTTTGTAATATCTGGTCAGCGTGATGAGTTTATCATAGGCACCAACGTCTTAAAGTCCTCAATAGGATGAAGTCTGAGAAGAAATACTGGGACCTTGTCTCTTCTCGTGACTGACCCTGAGTGTGAGCAGGTTCTAGAGCTCCTCACTTGTGTTTCTCGCTGGACAGGCCCAGAGTCAGTAGGTCCTATTGGTACAGTTAAGCTGAGGCGAGCAGTCACTCTGCTTCCAAAACAAGAACACTTGGTGTGGGGCAGGCTGCCTAGCAATGTTGCAGTGTCACCTGGCAGCACAGTAGTAGTGGAGCCCACAGCAGCACGTTCAGGTCCTAAGAACATTCTGGTAGGGAGAGTCATTACGCCTGTGGGGAGACCACTGGATCCCAATGAGAGTTCTGAACCCCACCGAGAACCCAGTCAGGTTGCGTCGCAACACCAAGCTGGCCGACGTGTCACCGTGTCTGGCTGTCGAGGATCTGCCATTGACCCAGGGCCTGGCCTGTAACAGCACTGTTCAGTCCTCCACAGACTTCCAGGCATCACTGTGCCCACCCAAGCGATGTTTGGATGCCTGTGGCCTAGGAGATATCGACATTGATGCCTGTGAGGTTTCAGATGAGTGGAAGTCCAGGCTGGCTGAGCTACTTTCCAGGTTCCAAGATGTCTTTTCCAAGGACAAGCTCGATTGTGGAGAGGCCAAGGATTTCGTCCACCGCATCCACCTCACTGATGATCGCCCGTTCAGGCTTCCTTACCGCCGGATTCCCCCTGCCCACTATCTCAAGCTGAGGGAAGTCCTGGGAGAGATGGAGGAAAAAGGGATAATCACTAAGTCCATCAGTGAATACGCCTCGCCTCTGGTTATGGTTTGGAAGAAGAACGGGGACCTCAGAATATGTACAGACTTTCGCTGGCTTAACGCTAAGACTGTGAAGGATGCACATCCATTGCCACACCAGTCTGACTGCCTCGCTGCCCTTGGTGGAAATGCACTGTTCAGCACCATGGATTTGACATCTGGGTTTTACAACATCCCCCTCCATGAGTCTGACAAGAAGTACACGGCCTTCACAACTCCACTCGGGCTTTATGAGTACAACAGGCTCCCTCAAGGCCTGTGTAACAGCCCTGCTTCCTTCATGCGCATGATATTGAGCATTTTTGGCGATCTCAATTTCTCCATTCTTCTGTGCTACCTTGATGACCTCCTTGTCTTTGCTCCATCTGAGACTGAGGCTCTGTTGCGTCTTGAGGTTGTCTTCACCAGACTGAGAACATACAACCTGAAGCTCTCTCAGAAGAGAGTTCGCTCCTTCTTGGGTATGGTGATGTATTATCAACATTTTATCCCTGGCTGTTCGTCCATTGCCAAGCCACTGTTCGCGCTGACTGCTGGCCAGAAGCGTAGAGGTAGGCATGACAGGAAGCTCAGGAGACCTGGCACCTACCGTGAGCTGACTCCAGGGGACTGGACTCCAGCCTGTGAGACAGCTTTTGAAGACCTCAAGTGGGCGTTGATGACCAGTGTGGTTTTGGCTCATCCGAACTTCAACAAACCGTTCGTCCTGTGCACAGACGCTTCACTTGATGGCTTAGGAGCTGTTTTATCTCAGGTTCAAGATGGTGAAGAGAGAGCCAGACCTATAGCATTCGCCAGCAAATCCCTCAGTCGGAGCCAGGCCAACTATCCAGCACATAGGCTTGAGTTTTTGGCTTTGAAGTGGGCTGTGTGCGATAAGTTTAGTCACTGGCTCAAGGGCCACACTTTCACCGTCTGGACAGACAACAACCCACTCACGTACATTCTGACGAAGCCAAAGTTGGATGCATGTGAGCAGCGGTGGGTTTCCAAGCTGGCTCCATATACCTTTGATATTAAGCATGTCCCCGGGACCAAGAACGTGGTGGCTGATGCTCTGAGTCGTGACCCCTTCGTGAAGCCTGTCAGCCAGCGGCTCCTGTCTGAGTCACCCTCTCCCTTGCCCGGCAGAGATTCTTCTGGTATGACATGGAGAAGGATGTCAGAAACCATGTCAAGACCTGCATGAGGTGTGTTCTCAGCAAAACCCCTGAGCCAGCTGCCAGAGCTCCCCTGCGGAGCATCAGAACATCTGCCCCCCTGGAGCTTGTCTGTATTGATTTCTGGTCAGCTGAGGACAGGAACAACAAGTCTGTGGATGTCCTGGTCATCACCGACCACTTCACCAAAATGGCCCACGCGTTTCCCTGTCAAGATCAGACTGCTAAGAAGGTAGCAAAGAAGCTCTGGGATAACTTTTTTTGTGTCTACGGCTTTCCCACCCGCCTGCACTCTGACCAGGGAGCATCTTTTGAGAGTGACCTCATCGCGGAGCTTATGGAGTTAGCTGGCGTCCACAAGTCTCACACGTCTCCTTACCATCCGATGGGCAACGGTGGTACAGAGAGATTCAACCGGACGTTGGGAAACATGCTGAGGTCCCTGCCTCTACAGTCAAAACAGAAGTGGCCCCAGGTGGTTCAGACCATGACGTTTGTGTATAATTGTACAGTACATGAAACGACTGGGTTTGCGCCATTCTATTTGATGTTTGGCAGGGTGCCGAGGCTGCCTGTTGACCTGATGTTCAGGAATGTGAGCCATGATGAGGGGATTGCAGACTACGACACGTATGTGAAGTCCCTGGCCTGCGATCTCCAGTCAGCCATGCAAGTCGCTCAGAGGAACTCAAGGCTTGAACAAAGACACCAGGCTGACCAGTACAACAAAAGAGTGAAGGGGCTGGCGCTCTCCATCGGTGACCGTGTTCTTGTAGCCAACAAAGGGTGCAGAGGAAAACGTAAGCTCGCTGACAGATGGGAGCATGATGTTTACATTGTTGTGGCCTCGAAGCCTAGTCTCCACATCTACAAAGTCCAGGACAGCGAAGGTAACACGAGAGTGCTTCACAGAAACCTCCTGCTTCCTGTCAATTTTTTGCCACTCAGTGCCTCTCCGGACGATGCCACTTTGAGCCAAGAAGCAGGATTTGACTTTTCGGGTGAGTCTGTGTCTGAAGCCCACCTGTCAGACCACTCTTTTGAGGATGCCCTGCCCCCTACTGGCACTGACCTGTCAGGATGGCTCTCTTGACCGCACCTCTTCCTGGGTCGCTGAACAGTCTTCCATCCAGAGTGACTTTGATGTGTCGGATGTGGCTGTTCCTGGTTCCTTCCATACTGATGTGGCCTCTGATGTGGCTGTTGCTGGTTCTCTCCATCCTGATGTGGCCTCTGATGTGGCTGTTCCTGGTTCCCTCCATCCTGATGTGGCCTTTACTGTGGCTGTTCCTGGGTCCCTACATTTAGATGTGCCTCTTTGTGATGTCCCTGATGCCTCTGTTGGTGCTGAGGTTGACCCTGGTGATGCTGCACATGTCACATTTGCTGCCCCTCCTAACCCCCCACACAACACTGACCATACTGACTTCACTGCCCCTCCTATCCCCGCACGCAACACTGTTACTGACCATCCTGACTACATTCATCCCCTTCCTACATCTAGGTTTGGTAGAGTGTTTCGTCCTGTATGTAGATTGATAGAATCTATGGCTCAGTTGCAAATCATCCTGGGTGGGGATGAGGCTGTAGGTCATGTTATTCATGTGTAGCTTACTGTGTGAGGTTATTTCAGGTTTGCCTTACGGCATGACTTCAGAGTCAGTTTTCCGTGTGAGAATTGTTTTTCTGGTGTGCATAATGTATGCCACAGTTGTTGTGAAATACTGTTAGTTTAGCCATACTGTTGAGGTGTATATGGCACCTCATCTACCCAGTGGGTGTTCTGGGACTTGATCCCCCCAGTTCACGTCTGACCTTTCTAGGTAGCTGCCATGCTGGTGTTTGTATTGGCTGTTGATAGGATTTTTTTTTTTTATTCTTATATGGGTTCGTTATATAACGAACGAATTCTAGAGGGGTGAGTGTAACAGGTCACATTTCTATTGTTTTATAATTACACAAAGATGGTTTTTGCCTTGACAACCTGCCTTGTATCGCCAGTACAGTGAGTCCTAGTGGGCCTCCGTAGTCTCCCGCCCCCTCTAATGTATCAATTTTTCATATTCATATTTCGCTGTGCCCTTCACCTCTTCCCTGTCTCTGTCACTTTGGGGAAGAGGTATGTTATCTGTCTATCCCTCCTTTCATATTATATTAAATATCTTCACCCTATACTGTCTTTCACTAATCATAACTATACTGTCTTTCACTAATCATAACTATCACTTTACCTATATTTACTTTCTGTACACTTTGTTTTATCTATTATGGAGCTTTCTTGTTTATTTCTTTATATTTTGTATTTTGTACTTTCGTGTCACATGGTGTAAAATAAACCTGTACCCTGTATAATGCTACTGTATGTTGTTAGCGATCGCTAGTACTTAGCATGCTATTTATAATTCACCACAGGAGTTGGGGGAAGGAGAATCTACTGCCTGCTTCACTGTATTGTCCCTATCGTTTTGCAGGTGTGTCATTGTTTTCTGTTTGTTTATCACTTTGTCATGGTGTTATTTTGCTTGTAACCAGGGCCTGAAGTTAACTTTTTTGGCCACCAGCCACTGTGGCAGGTGAATTTTGAAATCCACCTGCCACAGTGTTTTTTTTACCAGCCAAAATTATTTTGTGCCCAAAATAAAGGTGAACGACTCAGAAAATGCATAAGAATGGTTCTTTAACTTGTACAGAATACACATTACAGTACTCAAGTAAAAGTAAAAAAGTACTTTGTTAATAAATTACTCAAGTAGGCCTAACAAGTTTGTAGGCCTACATTTTTATATTTTTGATGGACCTTTAAAGGGATACAAAAGTATCCTTTATGCCTATTTGCTTTTCTCCTCCTCTGTAGGCTAATCATATAGTCAAACATATTGTAGCGATCTCACCCTCAGACAAGATTCACCTTTGGCCAGGACGGCCATTTATTGGAACAGGAAGACTCATACGGACACAGACAACTACATAGGGCAACACAGGGGTAGTCTCAGCCGCACATGCTACACACAATAAGGGTTTACCACACACATCAACACGAGGATAAGCACATGAGGTACAACCAAAGAGACTAACACGCTAACAAATACACAACATGCTAAACGTAACTACAACTATTATAATCGACATTACACATTCTAGCATTCACTCGCACTGCATTCTGGGAGACACTCATTCCACGTTAAACATGTACATCCACCGACGCTACATAACCCCCTCCCGAGCCATTGTCGTCCCCGGCAATGACAGCTCAGCTCACCGCTCGCGGCTGCGTCGGTGTCAGTCCCAGTGCTTAGTCCAAGTGACCGGAAAGCCTCCGGCTGCACGATAACCCATCCCGACTGGAAGGGCTCTCGGCTGCCTCTGTCACGTCAGTTCTCCCCCGAACAAGCACCAGAACCGGCCAGACGTGGGTCGTGGTGTCGCTTGGGCCCTCAGTTTCCCGCCGTGCAGCTGCGCTACCTGAAACAGCAGCAAACAGTCCCACTGCAAGCCGAACCCCCGGATACGCTGGAACCCCTGGACGTTCGGTAGCCCCCTCTGGCTACTGTGACAGCTCGTGGCCGTTGCCACCTGTCCACAGTGTGCCGATCTCCAGGCGGTCAGCAGTCCACGTCGAGGTCCCTCCTCGCGCTGCCCTCTTGTAGAACTTTTGTCGGCTGTCTCTCGAGCACAACGATGCTCCACTGTGGCGGGAAATGGAGACCCCGACCCTCTCCGCAGGCTCGGGACACACAGAAACTCACACAAAACATGAAAAACATTGCGCAGACTTGCGTCAACCGGAACGTGCGCACTTAAAATCTCAAACAGTACACAAAACGATAGCTCCCAAGGCTCTACAGGTCGACGTTACCCTCTTGGTCACTAGCTGGAGCACCGCAAGCTCCCGAACTAGCAGCTATGACTCCATCACACTCTCGACCGGCAGCTGACGCTCTGGAAGTTCTTCCGTAGCTGGCGGTGTAGACCCGGCCGCTGTGGTCGTGTTCCAAGGCCGTCAGAGAGTTCGCGCTCTCTATGGATGAGATCCTCGGATGACGGCAGCATCGACATCGGCGTCGAGCCGGGAACTCCTCAGCCGTGGCCGCTTCCTCCAGCGCTGGCAGCTCTCGTCGGCTGTGCAGGGCTGGTCCCGCTGGTCGCCTGCACAGGTCCCGCGCCGGGCCGACAGGTCCCCCATCCTGCGAAGTGGCGAGCTCAGCGAGCTGGCTAGTCCTTAAAAGGACCATTGGAACATCTGCTGAGGTCCGCCGCCATCTTGCTGGTCTGGTCTTCGGCCTTCTTCTCCGTCTTGATCTGGCGTAGATCTTCGCGCCCCGGGAGGGGCCCATCCCACTTCTGACACCAATGTAGCGATCTCACCCTCAGACAAGATTCACCTTTGGCCAGGACGGCCATTTATTGGAACAGGAAGACTCATACGGACACAGACAACTACATAGGGCAACACAGGGGTAGTCTCAGCCGCACATGCTACACACAATAAGGGTTTACCACACACATCAACACGAGGATAAGCACATGAGGTACAACCAAAGAGACTAACACGCTAACAAATACACAACATGCTAAACGTAACTACAACTATTATAATCGACATTACACATTCTAGCATTCACTCGCACTGCATTCTGGGAGACACTCATTCCACGTTAAACATGTACATCCACCGACGCTACAATATTTTAAAAGCCCAATTCAAATATATTTTATTTAATATACTTTGTCATAGCCAGAATAAGCATTACGTGGCTATGGATTGAAAAGCAGTCTTCCAATACATTGCAGCTGATTCTTCTGCTTTGCATTGCTAGAAGTCTGGTTATAACTCCACCATACAGACAATGTAACCTAAAAACAATGGCTATATTATGGGTAGACCTATATTTAGGCTATAATAGCCTAGGCATATCCACTCGGGCAGAGCGACAGAGCAGGCTATCTGTTTTCTCAGCCGACCGTCTCATGTCATGTCCTGCAACATTGAGGCTACATAAATGAATGCTAGGCTTTTTCTAACTTGTATGCTCGATTTCCAGTGCATTTGATTTGCTTGTAAATTAAGTTGTAGGCCTACTTTCCTTGTCCAATGTGATTGTTGAACGATGCTGGCCAGAAATGAATATACATGAAAGTTTCCGTGTCATCCCAGATAGCAATTTCCTTTGGGCCGGATCTGCATAAAAGCCTTTAGATCCGCCTGTAGCGGACATACGGTATCTGGCTGTGGGCCAGGTCTACTCTTGATACAGGTTTCAGCTCTGCTAGCAATGCTGTTTTATCACCGGTTTACAGATTTGTCCCAGGTCCGATTTCCACAACTCAACCGGAAGTCAGGAGATGCGTTTAAAATACAAAACACTGATTTGGCCCAAACCTGTGATACGGATATGAGCCGAAGGACCATTTTTTTCACAGCAGACCCAGGTGGTAATGATATTAATTAAGGTGCTGATTCTGCTAAATTGACTGTCCTTTCCCTACTTCATTGTCAACTGGCTGCTAAAGAAAAAAAAAGGTATTTTGGAATGGCACATATTTAGAAACCATGGGGGTGCACTATGTTCCCATGGCCACTTCATTTCTACAGTAAGGCTGGAAAAGAAGATATAGTTGGCTCAATGTTGATCATATGCTCGTTTCATTATTTTTATTATTACCTAGCAGTGGTAAAAGTAGTCAATTGTTGTTTGTGTCAGATCAAACAGTGCTATGAGACAACCCCATATTCTTGCCACGCATGCAGAAGTCCAAGCAGTAACGTTAATCAAGGATCTTTGGTTTGCACTATCAATCTTTTGACATGATTTGCCAGCCTGGGGTTGGACTAGGACACTGCCCAACTTTTCAAGGTAGGCTATCTGCTTTTTATCTCTGTTTTATTCAGAGACAACAACAAGCAGCCGAGTGATTGTTAACTTTACTGTAAGTTTATACTATTATTTTCCAGCAATATAGGCTTCTAGCTTAGCTTTAGCAAAACAGCCATCACAATAACTAGCCTATTTTGGAAAAAACAGTGATAACGCTAACAGGATCACTGATAAAAAAAACGAGTGTAATTGTGACTTAGCCTATTTTCAAAAAGGAATAAATGGCTAATGTTTATTTTGTGTTGTTTCAGATTGACCATGGAGATAACTGAGGAAGACTTGCACTTCTACAGCCAGGTTGTTGAATAAAAAAAATAATAAGACACTTATTTGTAAAGTTTTTTTTTACCCCCCATTGTGTTTGTAGCCTAGCTTATGTTTATTAGTTGAGCTGTTGGGAAAACGTTACGAACTTTAGCCTGGGTGAACCTATAACGAACCTGTTAGCAAATGTGTAGCAAACAGATTTTTCAGGATAATTAATTACCAATCACATTTCACATGTCAAACAAAGCCAGCTGATATCTGATAAACGGGTCCGTACCACACACAATAAGCGGACCCGTATTGCATATGATAAGCAGATCTGGAACACGTCAGTAACACAGACTATCATACGGAACTGGGCCAGTCTTAGCCCTTATTGGAACCAGATCCGTCAAACGGATCCAGACCAGTTTTGGACCGATGTGCGTTTGGACGCCGGATCAGGTCCATTATGCAGATCCGTGCCGGACGTTGTGGTAGGTGTGGCCCAGTTCCGTCCCAGTGTATGTTTGCTATCTGGGATGTCATAGCCTACCTCTAGTCTCGTTGTTACTCTGGCAGCCTCACCAGAAGATGCAGCAACTGTACGTCATTGTGTTAACTGAGCTGTTAGCTAGGCCAGGCATTACTTTTATAATCGTGGGCTAACGCATTCTGAAGCCCTGTTTCTTTTCTCCTGGGAGAGGTGCGCTTTTCCCTCTTCGAGATACTTTCTCCAATAATAAACTTGTAGGCTACTCGTATTGTAAGGCAATTAGACATTCTCTGGACATATTATGTCTATGGATTTAGGGAGCTAGCCAAGTAGCCTAACGTTAGCCTGCCTAACTGACTGAAAGCTCTTAACGTGAAATCACCAACCTGAAACAACACCATCCGTCAGTTCACTGGGCGATGCTGTTGCTTGAACGGAGCTGGGTGGTCTTTTGAAAAACGTTCTAATATCCATAACGTTTCAACAACATGTAGGCCTACACAAAGTGTTTTATCACAGACTGTAAAAGTGACAGACTTCTGACAGAGGCTTTTTGGAACACCGAAGCCATGACGTAGCGTTGTCAAGGCAGCATTTTCACTGGATCTAAACAAATCAATCTAACCATTCAAATCACGGATAGAACTAGCCCAGAGACCTGGGGTCCGTTGCACAAAAGCAGAATTAAGACATCCGGGATAAGTTACTGAGCTGCGCTCAATGAATCCAAAACACGAGCGTACAGGCTTAATTGGTTGCACAAAGACCAAGCCAGGATGAGCAGACACGGATTCATCAAGCCAGGTGAAACCTATCCTGGATAAGTGCGCGTTCACGGCTCCCTCAAATAGACCCCGCCACCGATCACAGATTCACTGATTCACCATGGCAACTAGAGCAGCTTCATTGCTTCTTCTACGGTGTGAAGTAGGTAGCGATAGCCTTTTCACAACAGCAACAAACAGTTTAGGAGAATATTGCAACTAGTTCCGTGACCACCACGTGCGAAATGGTTAGGCACTCCCGTGACGTCACATTGTCGCATGACAGGTCGGGAATTGCGAGTATGTAAAAGTTAATTAATGATCACAAACATTTAAATAATGACCGTGGGTCTAGGTATATGTGATGACAATGTGTAGTGGGCAGTGGAATAACTATTGGTTTCCGTTTGTGGTGACTGCTGACTGAGATAAGGGATGAGATTAAATAGATCCTGGAACGTGCTCTCCGTTCCTGTGGTAGTTTTGGGTCGTTTAAGAGGGGTCTAAAGACATTCCTATTCAACATATACTTAGTTGTTTAAGCGCTTATGTGTTATGGTTTATATAATGTTGTTTTTATTTTAATTGGGCTGTTAATTAATTTGACATTATTGTTTATTATTGATATTCTCCTTAATGTAGTCTTAGCATGTTATTGTTTTTATATTATTGATTGAATTGACATTATTGTTTTATTATTGCCTTTCCCCTTTTTTACATTGCTTTTTTTATTAGGCTATTGATTGAATTGATATTATTGTGTACTACAACTATTCTCCTTACTATATTTGACCTAGATTTTAATCTGTTCCCTGTTCATTTTTAAATATTATTATGTTGTTTTGTATTTATATGTCGCTTTGGACAAAGGCGTCTGCTAAATCCATAACCATAACCATAACCATAACCATAACTTAGCCTGGTCTGGAGCAGGCTAGCTCCACAGAATAAATCGCCATGGTAACTTATACCATAACATATCCTGCTGCCCCCTATCCTGCTTTTGTGCAACTGGATCACGGATAAATTGAGCCAGGATAACCAAGATATCCCGGCTTAATCCCTTATCCTAGTTTTGTGCAATAGGCCCCTGGCATAGATCGTGTAGCAAGTCAAATTATTTTTCAATATTGGGCTTTGAAAATAAGGGATATATTTCCTCAGTAATAGAGCATTTTGTGACATTTATAGAGAAACCGAGGGGAAGTTATATTGGAAATAAGAGTTGCCGGGAATTTAAAACACTAAAAAAAGATTCGGGGCTTTTGAAAAAAGATTCGGGGCTTAAGCCCCCTAAGCCACCCCCTAGCTCCGCCACTGGAGCTCCCTATGAGTTTAGAGTTCAGTGAGACCCATGAGTCAATAGACACAACTCATATTGATTCAGATGATACTGAAACTCCAACTACTTGATGACTGGTCTGAGATTTTGGGCCTCTACATTTTCAGTCTCTCTGGTGGCACTAACTGCACTTTTGAGCATTTTGCGCGTGTTTCATCCAGAATTGCCTAAAGATGCTCGGACAGTTCTGAGGACGCAAGGTCAAATAATAACTAGGAAGATGGAGGGTGGGGAATACTATCACTTTGGACTAACCAATGGGTTAATGTCGAGGCTTAAATCTTTGACTCTCCCTGCCAACTTGAACATACTTAAGTTGCAGTTCAATATAGATGGGTTACCACTATTCAGAAGCAGTAGGCTTCAGTTCTGGCCAATCCTTGCCATGGTAGATGTAGATTACACCAGATCTCCCTTCATTGTTGGCCTGTTCTGTGGCCTTAGCAAGCCTAAAAGTGCATTGGAGTTCTTGGGCCCATTTATTGAGGACCTTAATGACATTCTGGAGAGGGGTATCATTTATAATGGGCAACAGTTAATGGCAAAAGTGTGCTCGTTCATTTGCGAAGCCTCTGCACAAGCCTTTATTAAAAATACCAAGGGTCACAATGGCTACTCGGGCTGCGATAAATGCATTCAAGTGGGTGAATGGCAGGGGAAAATGACCTTTCCTGAGGTCAATGCTAAATTAAGAGCCGACGCAGACTTCGCCTCCATGATCGATGAGGACCACCACCTGACTCGAACGTCGTCTCCCCTAGTCAGTGTAGTGAAAATGGTGACAATGTTCCCAATTGATTACATGCATTCATGTTGTCTTGGGGTAACCAGAAAAATTCTGTATATATGGATGCGGGGCAAATGTCTCGCAACTAGGTTGGGCAGTAAAACAATTGGGGAGATTTCTGTGAAGTTGAAGGCACTGACACCTTACACTCCAACTGAGTTCAGTCGCAAACCCAGAGAACTCGCAGAAATTGATAGGTGGACAGCAACGGAGCTCCGGTATTTTATGCTATACGCTGGCCCTGTAGTGCTGAGAGATACGATTCCTTTGGAGATGTTTAACAACTTTATGTTGTTTTCTGTTGCTATGCATCTCCTTTTGTCTCCTGGGACATCAGCGAAAATGGTGGACTGTGCTCACGAATTGCTAATTTTATTTGTGAGTATCTTTGGGCAGCTATATGGCAGAAGTGAAATAAAGTACAATGTCCACCAGCTGACACACCTGGCAGCAGAATATCGTCTCTATGGTCCCTTAGATAACATTGCTGCCTTTCCTTATGAGAACTATTTGGCCCAACTGAAACATTTACTGCGCAAACCTCATTTGCCTTCACAGCAAATAGTTAAAAGGCTTTCTGAAAGAGACCCTCAGACACCCCAAATCAACAAAGGCCACAAATTCATGCACCTCCATCATGATGGTCCATTGGTGCCTCATTTGGGACATGGGGATCAGTATAGAAAGGTTGTAACTAAACATTTCACCTTGTCATGTAGGTTTGGGGATAATTGCATCCAGATAGTTGAGGACATCGCTCTTGTTGACAACATAGTAAAAGTAGCTGAGGAAACATATGTGATCTTCCGGAAATGTACAAAGAAGGAATCTTATGTCCAATACCCCTTCGAATCAGCCAACATTGGCTGTTACAAAGTGTTGGACTTAAGCAGCGGTGTCGGTGTCGTAAAGCTCCAAATAATAAAAAACAAATATATACTTTTTCCCGATAAAAAATAATTCATAGCCATTCCCCTCATACATACAAAGTAAATAATTTTTCTAAAAATTCATAAAAAGCAGTTCATAAAAATCAAAAAGCAGTTCATAAAAATCAAAAAGCAGTTCATAAAAATCAGTTCATAAAAATCAGTTCATGTGTTAATAACCAACCATCATCTTTACCATAAAAAAATAGCATGAAGCAGTGGTGCCTTGTAAGGTTCAACAGTGGTGGAACAGAAGTGGTGCCACACATATGGCTTCAGGGGGAGAAGGTTTTCTGGCCTCCATACCCTCCAAAGGAGTCTGGCAAGGTCCGTGCTGCCATCAGGAGGAGGGAGAAACCAGATGAAAATTGGCAGACTTATGAGCCTGTCAGGGTCCTCATAAGCCGAGGTGGGTATTATTATATATATTGACATTTTATCATAGCCCTTTGTATCAGTATCTCATAACAACTCTGTGTCTGCAGATACCTTTGAGGAAGCTGAGAGATGCCTGGAGAGATATGTGAAGCAGCAATGCGACACCACTGATATCCAGTCAGAGGAGGAGTGCCAACAGCCTCTGAAAAGGATAAAGTAATAATTTCCAAATTCACAGTGCAAAGTTGTTGAATTGTATGTGCACATGGCCATCCTCAGAAATATATTTGTTTGCTGTAACATCGGAATAGTTTTGAACATTTTGAATATTTCAGTAACTACAGATGAACAAATGTAAATAATGCAGTGTAATTATAGTTTGTCCACGTTCACTTCTAGACCAAACCCAATCTACCAAAATTTGGATGACTCTGAGGAAGATCAACCTTAGGAGTAAATATCCCCGAGCTCCAAAAATGTTGTTCCCAGGTACAGTATAGTAGGTGTTACGGTTGTGTTCCCTGTGTTGTCTGTTCTCCTCCCATTCTCTACCTCTGCTCAGGTGCACTGCATCTGAGGACCTTGATTAGCAGCACCTGACCAGCTGATTGATTGTGGGGGCTGCTGGCTGTCTTGCTGCTTCTCAGCCTGTGATTTTGTCTGATCTTGATTTGGACTTTATCACGTATTAGTTTAGTGTCTTGATCTTAATAAATCCCACTGGCTGGGTGATTTTAAAAGGTGTTTGGGTCAATAGTGGGTTTTTGTTTGCCCCTAAAGGGCTGTCTAAGGGTGGGGTGTAACATAGGCCAGGGGTCCCCAACCTTTTATGTACCATGGACCGGTTTGATTCCCTTTTTTTTTTTCACGGACCGGTGTGTGTGTGTGGGGGGGGGGGTTATGTATGAACAGTGAAGGTAATGAACTCTTAAAAATGTGAAACGTGAACTTGAACAAGTGAAAATTGAACAATATGAACTATGAAAATTGAACAACTTGAAGCTACATCTATCATGTGTGAACATGCTTAACAAAATATGGTAACAAAACATGGGAACTAAACGTGCATTACGAATATAATCAGTGGGAGCCCTGTGCTTGTTTCCCTGCAACAAGAAGGTTCCATCTGGGGGTGATGGAAGACAGTGACACCCTCAGTGTGTTTGAAATGTCCAGTCGATTGCGCAATTTGGTCTTAGTTGCAGTCATTGCCGAAAACCTGGCCTCGCATAGATACGTGGTGGGAAATGGTAGCAACGTTTTCATCGCTTTTACGGCTATCTCCGGATATTCTGCTTTGGTTTTCATCCAAAAACCCGCCAGAGAGGTTTCCTCATAGCCTACACACTCTTAAGACCACCGTCATTTGCAATTTCGATCAACTGCTCTTCCTCCTGCGCTGACAAGTTAGGACTGTTCGGGATATTGACAAATGGGTTGCGGACCCACTCATTGGTTTGCCGTGGATCTTTGGAGGATGGGAAGTAACGCTCAAACTCATTTGAAAGCGCAACAAGGTGATCGCGCACCAGCTGCGAGAGAAAGGGCCCTGCCTCAGTCTCTCCCAAAACCCCCACTACTGTTTGGAACATATCAAATACACCCCGATCCACTCGTCGTACCCACAAATCAAGCTTGGCTTTAAATGCAGCGACTTTATCTGCCAGTTTAAAGACAGTCGTCATTCTCCCCTGCAGTGACAGGTTGAGGTTATTAAGCAACCCGAATATGTCACACAGGTAAGCGAGTTTTGACACCCAGCCTTCATCACTAAAATATGCAGCTAACGGTGACTTTAGCGGCCCTCGCAACTCAAACACTCTGGCCAGTGACCTGCAACCAACCAACTTGGATAGCGTACCACGGTGACCCATTCACCCTCTCTAACAACTGTGCCTCAATATCCTCTGACATATCATCAATTCGCCTATGGACAGTGCTTGCAGAAAGCGGTACTTGAGATTTTTTTAGCTTCAGCCTCCCCAAGGAGTTCATTGCACATGCCTTTACCAGCAGGCAGAATTAACTCTTCCCCAATAGTAAAGGGCTTCTTAGATTTAGCAATCCGACTAGCCACTATGAGGCTTTTGGCGCAGCCACGTTCACCGATGTGGTTGCTTTACGCACTAGTTTTTTGTCCTTCTTGCTCGCGTTTCTTACGCTCAAAGAACTCAAGGGGTTTGTCTTTAAGTGTAGGATGCTTGGACTCTAGATGTTGAATTAGCTTTGATGGTTTCATTGCTTCGTTTGACAACTTATCGCCAAATACCACACATAAAGGACTTGGTGCATGCGAGTCACCGGTATCTGCGAAACTATATTTTAAATATGACTCGTCAAATTTCGTATTGAATGACCCCTTCTTTTTCTTTGAGGTATCTGGCTCACCATCGTCAGTGGGTATTATTGCGAATGTGTCATTATTGCGAATTAAATTGAGTTTATTTAGTTTGCATGCATTTTTTAAAAAAACTCTTGTCGTAGGCTACGGCCTGGTTAGGAATGTCCCGCGGCCCGGTGGTTGGGGACCGCTGACATAGGCCACATTGTAGTTTGTGTAACAAAGTAAGCAGAGAAGCTAATTCAGCGTAATAACCTGTAACGTCTTTTATACCACCCCCCCCTTTGTCATACACACCAACAGCCTCCGGCCCTCTGCAGTCTCCCTCTCCATCCTCCCAACTCCAACCTCTAGCCCCAGTGGATTACCAGACCACTTTTAGCAACCCAACCAGCTACCAGACCCTGCCCATCCCAGCCAGCTGCCAGTCTCCGCTGCCCTACCCCAACAGCCAACCCATTACCTTCACTGCTGAAGATTTTCAGTTCCCCCTCCAGTCATTCGTGCCAGTGGCTTCTGCCGGTACTCCTCGGTGTGCACCTAATTTCTCTCCAGAAGGTATGTTTTAGAAAAGAGAGTTTCATGTTATTCCAAATACCTATAGGGTCATTCCACGCCAACTCAGCCACCCATGTACATGACACCTCTCAGATTTTGCTGAAAAGCGTTGAAAATATGCCTTATGTTACCAAACAAAGGAATCTGAAGTTTCAGGTCAATATCTCAAACGGTTTGCCCGTGGCGTCCATTTGAAATTCGGGTGCCACGGCCCTAATTGACACATTGGAATTTCACATTTCATCCTTTGCCATTTTTGGAAGCCCATAACGTCTGTTCTAATAGTGGTAGAGGGCTGGAAACTGGTGTGGTAGTTCATTGTAGCCTGTACTACACAATTCTGGAGGCAGAATCAACATTCCTTACTGTTTGGATAAGAGGTGGGTCACCAAAGTCCTAAAAAATGTTGACAGCACTTTTTGGGTGGCCGTAGCACCACGATTAATGATCATATTTATTCTAAACAGGATTATTTGTTATATTTGGGAACTTTGCTCTTGCCAAAATTAATTTGAGGGTTATGGTACCACTGATGGGGGTTTTATGGGGGTCCAAAAACCCTCTCTGGCAAAGGTGACTTTTTTGGAACCCCATATTTGGACCCCAAAATGACCATGTGGGCACTTGATGATCCTAATGGGATTTATACCAGATAAAGATACATATTTGTTCTTTCTTTCTTTTTGACTATAAAGCTCCATAATATGAATTTTATTCTTCATAATGCACCATTTTGGACATTGTTTCCAGAAGTCTGGAATGTAAATCAGGGAGAATTTAGTGATGATAAAGCATGAAAATAGTGGAAATAACTTAGTATTATGCTCAGTGATGGCAAACAATTAAATACTGAGACTGTCACAGATTAACCCCTTATCCCCCATGAAAGAGACCCGCGATCAAACTTTCAAACTAAAAAACAAGAATGTTACATAGTGTAAGAACACTACAAATAAAATAGTTTTTCCTTGTCCCTGTCACTCTCCAAATAAAATTAAATGGAACAGTGTCTTTAAGTATTATCCAAGAAATTGTGGAAGCAGTGGCATCATTTTGTCATGGTCATTTTGGTCAAGTTTGTATTGGCGAGTGCTGCGTCCATAGATGTCTGGCACACTGACACAACAAATGATATGTTGGAATGGCTGTTGTTGAGGATGTTGTTGACACACTTCATGAATTTCACAAAAACGTCACCATGTTCATCTGAACGTTCAACAATGTTTCCAATGAACCAGTCATCATCATAGATACAGGCAATGTATTTTCCTAGCTGGAAAATTGAGTTTTGGAACCAAACTCTTAATTTCTTTATTTTACGCTTCTTTACATTGCAAAATAAAGGAATGCTTGGACTCAACCCAAAACTATTTGTTATTCCTGTCAATAGATGTAACCTTGCAGAAACTGCTCACCACTGTCACAGAGTTGACTAAGGAGGTGAGGGACCTGCGGCAGGACTTCAGAGTTCCGCCAGTCCTGTAGGTGTGGCCAAAGTGCTGGGGTGGTGGGCTTGACTGAAGAGCCACTGCAACTGCCTCTACACGGTATGGAGGAGCTGGAGAACGCAGAGGTGATACTCCAGTCCCAGGAGGCTAGGAAGGCAATGGTAATTATTTAATGATTAAATAGTGGTCACATCATTCTTCTGTTATTGGGGGGACCACCCTGGAGATCAGGGTCTGGCGCATGCTGGCATACAGCATGACCAATGAGCTGGCCTCAGGCCTAAACTGGGCTGGCAAGAAGAACAAGGATGTGGCCAAACAGAAGCGGCCCTTTAAAGAAATGGCTCTCTGCAAATGCATGTTTGGTAAGTTATTGTCCTTAAGTATGAATGCAGTGCAGTAAAACAGTATGCCCTCAATTAAGTAAATAAACTCAAGCTTCACACTTCTGCCCCATCCTATTCAATTTACAACCAATTGGACTATGCAACAGGGAATTTCTTTTTATTTAGTTGATCATTTTTTCATTATGTCTTGTCTATTGGTGTAACGGGTACGCTGGCAATTACGCCGCTCCTTTAGGCATCTCTTGTCTTGTGTGTCGTTACCACTCCGCACACCAGTGTCGCACTTTGCGGCGCAGATGTGCGTGGCTAATGACCGCGCACTCACGTGGGCACCAGCATCCACAGTGGCACACTTGCCATGCACATCAGCGCAGACGTTTTTTTAACTGGCAAACACTGAAAAAATAATGGATTTTAAATAGCAGCGCCAACTAAATAGAACTGATTCGTAGTCTAATCGGTGGCGGCAAGGTGCGACTGGTAGCTAAACTCGACAAGTAGCCCAGTTTGACTGAACCGATGTGCGTTGGCCTTTAAACGAAAATGGGAATGAGTGAAGCCCGCTCCTAATTCGGCCAATTCGCTTTTCTGTAGTTCGTCTGAAGAAAGGGCTAACCTGAGGCCGAATCACATCTGGCAGGCGAATGTCTACCTCAGCTAGGCTATTTCTCTAAATTGGGTAACACTGGATAGACACAGCCTACAGAAGAAATTAAAAGATTGTTCCTCCTCTGGTGAGAAGGGAGAATCACTCCACACAAATTGGAGCCTTAGATCATAAAACTGGTAGCCTAACCTACGTGTTTGTCAAATAATTTCATCCTAAGCTAGGCCTATTTGACAGACTTTTCCAAAATTGATGTTAAAAACGGCTACATTCACATATTAAACGTTAGACGTAACATGTGATTCAGAGAAGAGAGTGGCGCGTGGGCCTGTGGTGACGTCATTTGTCCAGCTGAAGGGCATGAGTGGAAAGCATGGGCGCGCTCAAATTAAATTAGGCTATTAGGAACAAAGTCCTTTTAGGCAGAAATGCGCGTGCATAATGCTTCACAACACCAATCTTGCTCCAGCGGCGAGATCACAACACATGATTGGCACGATATCTTCACAGCACCACATTATTGGCTCAATGTACTCACAATACAGCACATGATTGGCTCAATGTAGGCTATTCACATGTCGACTTTTGCCGCGGAAGGGGTGTGATATGTGTGCCATATTGCGTTACAAACTAACACCATGCATTTCTATTAGTACAAACAAACACCATGCATTTCTATTAGTTTCTATTCCAGAAAGTCTCTGGGATAGCTGTGCCACAGACACACACAAACTTTTTTTCTACATTTCTAGGCTACATGGCCTAGGTCAGGGGTGTCAAACTCAAATTAACAGGGGACCAAAATTAAGAACTGGGAGTATGTCCGGGCCAAGCTCAACATTTATTGAATAACCAATGTTTTTATTGAATTAAAACTGTATACACACAAGAAAAAATAGAATGCAGGCATTTCTGAATATAGCCTAATAGAAAAAATATATTGAATATCTAAATAGAAAAAAATATATTGGCCTATTTTTGCAGGTGAACTATAAAAATTGTAAATAAAATGTAACAACTATCAAAATTGTAATTGTAACTATTAAAGGGACACCAGGCAACGTTTTCGTGTTAATTAATCATCTTCGTAAGTCGGTATATGGTTAAATGACTCATTACGGGGCGAATGAAGGCTCTCTCGCCCGCCCCTATGCCTGTAGGAAGAATATCTCACTTGCAAGTTCGGTGTATCCTACCCGCCGACCGAAGCAGGATCAATTTACAGCACAGAGGCAGGCTAACAAAACGCTAGAGATTGTTGCAAACGTGTGTATAATGGCAGAGCCGGCGAAGAAGCAGCGGAAGACGCAAAGAAAAGGAAAAGAGCTTCAGACCGAGCGAGGGGGAGTTTCGTAGAGAAAAAGCATCAGGCTTGACTGGTGTCACTTTAACAGTTCATGACAGTTCATTAACAGTTCATGGGCTACTCGCACTGGTGCGAGCCAGACACCTGGCTTCTCTTCTGAGATGCCAGCTTGTCAATGTCTGGAATCAAGCTCTGGGCAGAGGAAATACTCAGAATTGCGTGGAGGTGCCAGTCTGATAGCCGACTCCTGAGAGTTGTTCGCATGATACGTGCTTCCGAACATTGACAGCGTCTGAGCGGCTTGCTGACGGAGTCGCGGCATTGTCTGGGGGAGGAAACGTGGGAATTCTGCGGCACCCACAGTGTCGTATTTTGACTTCAGCGCATCGCTGCACTGGAGCTCAATCAGTTCCATTTGGATGCTGGTTGGTGCGCTTTCGATGTCGACGGCAAACGGATTGTTGAGCAATTGAAATCTGAATTGCTGGGCTTCGAAGTCGGCAAATCGTCGAGTAAACTCTATTTTTTCGTTGATAGTTTGTCTGGTTGCATGGATACGTATTTTGTTTATGTCATAAACAAAACACGTAAACTTTATGAACAGAAAAGGCGGCATTAACGATGCAACACATTTTGGGATTTGAAGTGTTATCAGTGTGTGATACACTGTACAGTACAGTGGTGTAGTGGGGATTTTTAAAGTGGGGGGATGCAATTTTAATGACATCATTGCAAAAACCATCACGCACCTCCACATACATCGGTGCGTAAGGCCAAGGCCAAAATTACCAGCTTTCGTGAACATGAAATCGAATTCAAAAAAACAATTAAATGACATGGATTAGCTTCAAAATGTAGCATGTCTTCACCCAAGCTACACTTTTCCGCCAAAGTCTATGAATATGGTCTGTAGCTTTTACTTTTGTTGTATCATACGATAAACAGACAAACCATAATGTAGAGTAGCCTATGTAATCTAGTAGTAGTAGTAGTCTAATCTCCTTGACGCATAACATGGCTTCATTCATTGCCACACGTAAACCATAGCAATAACAATAGCACAAGCAGGATTCTCGCATTCAACACGCTGTGTGGTCAGCGTAGCTCAATTTGAGGGGGCGTCATATGAATGTCATTACGAATGATTAAAATGCAGAGGTGCAATCAATAAAACTAAAAAATAACAGAAAGAACATTGGGCAGGCAAGTGCCAGTAATTTAAAAAGTTTATGTTTGGATGAAGTAGCTGCACACTGCACCAATCGTAAGTTTTTCCTAAAGTTGTTCAGGTTCACCGTTGGGTCATTACTTATGGTAAAACCTTATCACTTATATTGGAGCTCCCTCGTTAAACATCACACATATGTAGTAATATGGTAACAAAAACGTAGCAAACATACCAGTAGTGCATTGTAAACACTTAACCATACATGGTGATAATTAGGCTATTGATTCATAACAAAAGGCAACTTGCAGGTTTAGACACCTTACCGCTCACTCAAATTGTCTTGTTTGGTTTGAAGTAAAAAATAAAATAAAAAATCCTCCAATTCTGTTTAATCCTCCTCCTCAATTTCCTCCTCCTCTTCATCTCTCCCTGAAATCTCCTCATCACTCGCGCCAGTCTCTATAACAAGTTCATTATTGTACAGTTCTTCTTCGTCCTCCTCATGTTCTGCTGCGTGTCTGTTCTCTTCCTCGCGCAGACGGGCAGCAGTCAGGGCCTGTCGTCCAGCAGCGCAGGGCTGTAAAGAACGATACATTCATTTAGTTTGGCCGTTATTGCAAGTCACAGTGGACAGGCTCACTCACGAATGCAATAGTGATAGTGATAGAAGTGAGTGCTAATTTCAACATACCTGTCCCTCTCGGAAGCACAATATGAGGTCATCCTCACTCCCGTCGGGTTTCACAGACTGCCCACACACTTTGAAGGACTTGATGATCAGGTCCTTGTCCAGCTTGTCCCAAGCAGCGAGAACCCAGTCCACAAGCAGACGGCGAGATGGTGCTTTTAGGTTCCCTCCACTTGTGTATTGCTTCCCCGGCCATCCACTCATCATAAGAAGCATGTAGGCTCGCTTTGAAGGGCTGGTTCCACATGACATCGGGGGCTTGCACATACTTAATGCAGCCTCCTGGGATCACCGCGGTTGTGATGTTGTAGGGCCTCAATTCCTGTTTGGTAGAGGTGCTGATGTGACAGCGGTAGGCATCCCACACCAGCAGGCGCGGGCGAAAACTGAATTTGCCTACCACTGACCTGAGCCATGCTGTGGTCAAGTCGTCATTCATCCAGCCGTTGGCCGATGTGGCGATGACTGCTCTTGAGATTTCTTGCTGCATTGCCTTCACCTCACGGATGGCCCCCCGGAAGACGACATAAGGCTTGAGTTTAGTGCCATCAGCCTTGGCAGCAAGGACAACAGTGAGATGGCTTTTCTCGTGGCCTGTTGTTTTGAGCGCAACGCTCTTCCTCCCTCTTACGTCAATGGTACTGGGAGACACCATATCAAACCAAACGGCAGTCTCATCCATTGCAATTATGTCCTTCTCAGAAATTCTTTTCGAGACGACAGTCTTGCTCACGTAGTCTACAAATGAGACAAGTTTCTCTGTGAGGAGATCTGGGTCCTTCTGAGCCATTGTGGTGCGATGTCGCAATGCGAAGCCATTTCGGTTTAAAAACTTTTGCAGCCAACCCCTGCTAGCCAGAAATCGCGCACCGCTATCACTCACTGTAGGGTAGATTTCCAGAGCCTTGTTTCGGACCATTTTTCGACACTCGGTTATGATTGTCCCTCATTGAATGGATCCACTCAGAGAGTTTTGTGTCCAACTCCTTGCTAACCTTTTTTCTCCCTCCTCCTGGCAGTCTTGCTCTCTTTTTGTTTGCTGCGGCTAGATCCATTTTCTGCTTTTTCCAGTATCTTATTCTTTTCGGGTCAATGTTAAAATGTTTAGCAGCTTGCTCCCCAGAGTGCTCTGCAGCATATTCCAGCACGTTCTCTTTGAACTTGATGTCAAATTTTCGTCTCCTCGCTGCCATGGTAAACGTTAGCCTACCGGTGACTGAAAACTGAAGTCTCACGTTCGAGTCAAGAGCGAGGTGATGACCTACCGTAGATATGGCTTGGATTCGTTAGCAAACATTGCCCCCCTGTGGTACTTGTATGTTACTATCACAAGTATAATGTTGAGGCCTGCCCAGAAAAAACGTTGGTTCTAATTATAGCCCCGGCCTGTATGAGAGACCGGCCATTATTTACCTCCTCCGACAGCGAGACCGGCCAATGTTAGAGTCCCGGCCGCTAATGGAATACAGGCTAATATTAGAGGATTTACGGTATTAATAAATGCTTATTAAAATGCTCAAAACAATGCTCCAAGAAGTGGGGGGACGGCGTTCCCCCGCGTCCAACGCCCACTATACCCCTGAGTATGTAGCAACTTGATGGGCTGCGCTAATGTGCTGAATAGAATAGCGTGCTGGGCCAGCTCTAACGCGGATGCGCTGAAGAGAATACTGTCGGGCCAGCTCAGATATGGATGCGCTGTATAAACTACGCGGCGGGCCACTTCTAATACAGATTGAATAATGACCTCGCGGGCCACAACATACCCGGGCCTGAGTTTGACATCCCTGGCCTAGGTTATCAAGTTTAGCCTATATCATTCACAGGCACAGTAATGTTAAACTGAAATGTAATTTTGCTTGTGTTCTATTTTAGATGCACTGACTCAACGACTGAGTACGGCAAATACCTATGAATTCGCACAAGCTGTGCAGAAGTGGCTGCGCTACGCCCCAGACCGAGCGGGAGGAGCTGGACGACCGACGCAGAGTTAGCGCGTTAAAAGAAAAAAAAAGAAACAATACAATAAAAACGATTGTTTTTTTTTTTTTTAAATGCGTGGGGTGTCATTTGTGCTAGTCTAGGCTATAGCCTTAAGATCTGCTATAGTTTCTCTGTTCTATATTTTGCTAGCCCATCCTGGCTGTTGATAAAGCAGGATTAAAATAGCCTAATAATATTTGTAATATATTAATTTAGACCTTCAGATTAAACCTATACTAAAATAGCCTACCATTGAAGTTTCGTTGATATGCTGGGATTTCAACATTGTTTCAATATCCATTGTCATCGAAATACCATTGAAATCCTGTTGATCTCTAGGTATGATTTAAACCAGGGGTGTCAAACTCATTTTGGTTCAGGGGCCACATACAGCCCATCTGATCTCAAGTGGGCCGGACCAGTGAAATAGTTGCAAAACATCCTTTGACAACTCCAAATCTCCAGCTTAGTTTTTTTCAGTAGGCTATGCTTTACCCTTCAGCCTACATTTGTAGCCTACATAATCACAAGGGATATATTAGATTATTACACATTTATTCAGAGAGGCCAATGAAATTGAAATAAAATGCATTTCACTCTCATAAACAACTGGTTTATTTTTATAGTTGAGTGGATAGGCCTACATTTTTACATCTGACCACCTGAACCAACTCACCACACTAAACTCAAGTGGGAGCTATGAAGAAAGTTAACATTCTGCCTTAAAAATGTAAATGTGCAAATGTATGAAAAATAAAATGAATTTAACAAACATAAGTTAGCAGTGCATGAGCAATACGATCAACTGATACGATTAGGTTACATCAGATCAAATAATTTTGTAGGCTAGGTGGCGGTGCAATAGGCTATCACCATAAAGGCCAGATCCCGCACCCATTCCGGGCATTTAAATTGCTACTGGTCTGCCTTTTTTCTCCAAGAACTGTCCAATTTCCTCTCGTAGTTCAAAGAAACGCTTGAGTACGGCACCTCGGCTTAACCACCGTACTACAGCGTGGTATGGTAAGCCAGACAGAATGCCATTATCACTAAGAAAACAGTCAAACTGACGGTGAGTCAGACCTCGCGACCTGATTAAATTTACAGTTTGCACAACCACACTTTAAGATGATCCAAGTTTAGTGTTTTACAACACAACACTTCCTGGTGCAAAATACAATAAAATGCCCAAACATCTTGTCCTCCGTTTGCAGGCTGCACTTTGTCTCTGAATTTTGTCGCAACGCCTGCTTTTCTCCCGACAATGTAGCCAAACTGACAGCACAGGACCAGTCAACTCCGAACTTTTTTTTTTTTTTTTTTTGCTGAATGAATTGAGCATTTCGGTTATTTCTTTGAAAATTCATAACTCCTCACAGGAATGGGCTAGAGATTTTTTTTTTGTTGACATCGTCAGAAATGTATTCTCTACAAGTCTGGGCCGGATTAAACCATCTAGCGGGCCGCATCCGGCCCGCGGGCCGTATGTTTGACACCCCTGATTTAAACGTTGCTTCAATGATAATAGAGGGTGCAACATGATGAAGAATCAACATCAGAGTTCGACGTTGATTCAATGACTATCGTTGACAGCAGGATGTTGATTTAACATCGTTTCAATTACTATTTGCTATCTGGGATGTACTCCCAATCATCCGTAAATTGATCTAAAGTGCATTTTACTCCGGAGAGTGAAGTAGGAGCAAAGAAAGTAAAGAAGTAAGAGAACTCTGAACAAAATCTAGTTTCTGTGAGATTTACTTTCTTCCTTTTTTCCCCAATACTGGGTCAGATCACATTGAACAAATGTGACAATACACATTATGAAAAATATTGCTAGATACCTAGTTGAGCATTTTAGCCATCATTTAATTCAAAGCAATGCCACAGAAACTTGATTTGAGTAACTCATTTATCATGAACCTGATCTGAACCTGCGTGATCCCTTACACTTGGACTGTGAGACTTTTTTCGTTTCTCCATACTTCTGAAGCACTCAGACCTAGCCGTAATCTCTCCTGCCGGACTCTTGTTTGAAACTGAGATTAACACCGGGGTTAATATTAAAGGAGAATTCCGGTGTGATATTGACCTAAAGTGTGTTGAAACATGATACCGAGAGCGACGAGTAAGAATGAACAGGTATGATAAGGGATCAGATTCCAAAAATAATTCCGTGGAAATGCATGGATTCCAGTTGCTGCTACTGGAAGAAACTGGAATCCATGCATTTCCACAGAATTATTTTTGGAATCTGATCCCTTATCATACTAGCCTAGAAATCTAGACGCGCCCCTAGCGGCAGCAAATTACATTTGCTGCCAGGGCTACTCTCCGTTGGCTTGTGAGCTCCAGATCTCCAGACTTCGTCGGGCCAATGAAATCGTGTATAGAGTCGTTAGGTGGGCTTAACATAATGATTGATGGCAGAGTTGCAACGGTTTGGCTTGAATTCCCTGCTACTTGAAAACAAATAAGATGGATGTTGCTGTTGGCGAACAGTGTGACACGAGTTAAAGGAGAATTCCGGTGTGATATTGACCTAAAGTGTGTTGAAACATGATACCGAGTGTGAACGCATGTCTCATAGCCCATCTCGGCTTGTCCCCTGCACTCCAAAATCTGGCGCTAGTTAGCCGATGCTACCAACAGCTTTTTCAATTGTGGTGCTTCGGCATCGGGCTAGCCATGCAAATAAATCACTGTTTTACACCATTTACGAGGCTCAATGTATCTCCACACTTCATTGGTAGACTACCGAAGGCCCTGACATTTAAAACGAGACATTGAGAACTTTGAAAAAGCACTGGTAGTTTACTTACAAGACGATTTATACAGACAGTATCTTCACGAAGTTTAGCGTTTGCAGCCATCTTGAATTTAGTCACGATAAGTAGAGCGACGAGTAAGAATGAACAGGTATGATAAGGGATCAGATTCCAAAAATAATTCCATGGAAATGCATGGATTCCAGTTGCTGCTACTGTAAGAAACTGGAATCCATGCATTTCCACTGAATTATTTTTGGAATCTGATCCCTTATCATACCTGTTCATTCTTACTCGTCACTCGACTTATCGTGACTAAATTCAAGATGGCTGCAAACGCTAAACTTCGTGAAGATACTGTCTGTATAAATCGTCTTGTAAGTAAACTACCAGTGCTTTTTCAAAGTTCTCAATGTCTCGTTTTAAATGTCAGGGCCTTCGGTAGTCTACCAATGAAGTGTGGAGATACATTGAGCCTCGTAAATGGTGTAAAACAGTGATTTATTTGCATGGCTAGCCCGATGCCGAAGCACCACAATTGAAAAAGCTGTTGGTAGCATCGGCTAACTAGCGCCAGATTTTGGAGTGCAGGGGACAAGCCGAGATGGGCTATGAGACATACGTTCACACTCGGTATCATGTTTCAACACACTTTAGGTCAATATCACACCGGAATTCTCCTTTAAGCTTTTATTAAGTTGGCAAACGTTTGAACTAGCCAACTAGCTCCGCTGGTGGGAAACGCATGGGACGCATAGCTCTGCCGCTGTCCTATTGCGTGCAGAGGGAATTTGAAAGACAACTGATTATCCCGCCCCTCGGACTAAGCACTGCGAACGGTGAGTGTCCAGACCCTACATGTAAATGTGGGTCTGGCTCACCAGGCTATTATCATACCTGTTCATTCTTACTCATCGCTCGACTTATCGTGACTAAATTCAAGATGGCTGCAAACGCTAAACTTTGTGAAGATACTGTCTGTATAAATCGTCTTGTAAGTAAACTACCTGTGCTTTTTCAAAGTTCTCAATGTCTCGTTTTAAATGTCAGGGCCCTCGGAAGTCTACCAATGAAGTGTGGAGATACATTGAGCCTCGTAAATGGTGTATAACAGTAATTTATTTGCATGGCTAGCCCGATGCCGAAGCATCACCATTGAAAAAGCTGTTGGTAGCATCGGCTAACTAGCGCCAGATTTTGGAGTGCAGGGGACAAGCCGAGATGGGCTATGAGACATACGTTCACACTCGGTATCATGTTTCAACACACTTTAGGTCAATATCACACCGGAATTCTCCTTTAATATATTATATTGTACACAAATAACTCACAAAATACATTAAACATAAGCACTGCTGTTACCGTTAGCCTATCGGTAGTTGCTAAGTTAATGTAGGAAAACATACATGCTAAGGGCTAATAACAACATTGTAAACTTACCTTCGTAGTTTATGTAGTTCGTCACATACAGTTTGAAACCCTTGTTCTTCATCGCCGCCGATGTTGAAGAGTTAAGAGCTATGATACGACTCACGTCGTTCAAATTCATCCTAAGAAAGTCCTGAAGTGACCGGGTGAAAAACACTGCCATATTGTCGGCTTCAGTGACTATTGACGAACGCAGAACGCTAACACACCGGAAGTAGAGGAGCGGGTTTAGCAGTAGAGCGGAAGGCCGTGTCAAAGATGGTTGATTACGAATATACTTCATGAGAGGCCATTTCCTGTCCCTGGAAATGTATGCAAATAGGGTAGCAGTACAGTATGCAGTGATTGGGCTCTCTTTTTAACATTGAGGTCTATGGCAGAATCCAAGAATTTCCCAGAATTTGTCAAAGCCTTATTTTTCTGAGCAATGGATGCACATTTCGGACACGGTATCATGATCTCTAAACCCTCCTCCCTATTTCAGTAGAATGTTGTGATAGTATGACCCTCCAGTCGGGAGAAAATGACATTAATGAAGGTGTACACCAAGTTTATTTTGTACTCCGGCTTGTCTGGCGTGAAACCGAGGCGTTCAAACGTAAGTCATACGTCAGTGACACGCCCCTGTGCAGGCGGGAACTGAACCAGAGCCCATCTCTGACTGAACTCCACTTTCCCTGATAGCACAGGGGCGTTGAATCCACGTTGAATCAACCTCCGCCGCTTCAAACAAACGTGGATTCAACGCCCCTCAACGCCCCTTTGCTATCTGGGTTGCCCTCATAGACATGAACTAGGACGACCCATCTTGCTACGCATTCAATTATCTTTGGCCATGTCATATAGGCCATTGCCGTGAACAGCCGTTAACCTGAACTTCCACGACAATCTACAGTGCCGCATACCAGAGAATGTCTAATAAGGGGAGAACTGCCACTCTCGGAAAACTTCCGGTTTCTGAACTGGTTGCAATTCCTTCTGTGGTTCCACATGAGGGCGCTCGTCCATGAGTGCAGAATGGAGGTCTATGAAGCTGTACCCCTCAAAATCCACTTTTCTTGGGATATAATTTTTTTTCAAGTAATTTGAGTATTGTATTCGAAAGGGGAGGCAAAGAAAATACACTTGGTTGAGTATTATATTTTTTAAAGTCACTTATATGTTAAAAAGCCTTTCAAATGTGTCAATGACGTCATTCATTAGCACAATGCTAGCGTGTTATGAGCAACAACGATCCAACCTGTAAGAAATCAAAAGGACATAAGTACTCGTTCATTCAACTTTTGACCTATAACCCATGTTGAAGTTATACAAACTACAATCAAATATGAGATTTATCAACGACAATCAGGTGAAAGAGACAATTTTAACCGTCTGCTCCATTGACTCCCATTCATTCTGCACTCATGGCGATCGCCCCCAGTGGAACTCTGGTGGAACTGCATCCAAAATTCGGTACAATGGTACTTAATACGGAGTGGCAAGGCTCTCCGTAGACGGGCTCTGCGCATACTGACAAAAATCACACTTTTCATGCAGTGTAACATTAGCTATCCGCTAACGTTAGATAGCTAGTTAACCTGAGCTTTGCTGAGAAGCTAGGGTGAACGTAGACCTAGTTTAGAAATAATTCGGCATCTTTATGTCCCTTCATGCTACAAATAACTTACTATTAATATGCAAATGACGTTACCTATCTAGCTATGTGTAATGTCAATGTTTAACCGTGATGTTAGTTAGTGGCTAATGGCTACCTTCCATATAACATTAGCAGTTAAGCATAAGGGAGGTTTGGAACAAAACGGCCATAGTCTCTCATTTGGCAACGTGAGTGTGATAATTACCTAACTTGTAGCTATTTTCTTGATTTCAAGTCACTCGTCAAGGCGGGAACTAGGCTACGTCACTTCCGTGTTTACGTCTTACCCAGTTGCACTAACGGTGGGTTTCCACACAACGAAACACCTCGCGATTTTCGGCCAGCGAAATTTCGCCTCGGGGGAGTGACGGCGAAACCGCTAACCTTTTGACTGCAGTGTCTAGCCAGTGGTGGCAAGCGAGCTAACTAGGCTAATCAGCTAATTCAAACGTTTAAGTACTTAATGTGTATAGGGTTGTTTTGTTACTGTAGGAGATGTCATGTGCTACCTAGATGGGTGCATGTACACACTCTGTAAGAGGTTTACATTGTAAACATCTTGTAAATGTTCAAGCATAGGCTATCACAGAGAGGCTGAGACTACAGTGTCTTCCTAGCATTAGCCATTGTGATGTTTTTTTTTTTTTGTAATTCAACTTTTTATTTGGTTTTCATGTATGAATCATACAATAACATAAAATCATATATAATAATATAAACATAAAACATATAACATATAACAGACAGCACTGATAGTGTATGATGTGTCCCCTTTTGAGTCAGATATTAAAGCAAATAATAAAAAGACAAAAAAAAAACAAAAAGAGAAGATGTATACATATGCAGAAAAGTTATAATTTTAGCAGCCACAGCAGCACCTCCTCCCCTTATAGCATATCAACAATACCATAGGTAAAAAAGCGATCCCATGACTTCCCAAAGTTCTCGTTTTCATTATTGACTCTTGCCAGCATGTCCTCATAAGATACTATCTCTGACATAAGTAGCAACCATTGTTGAAATTCTGGAGGGGAGGTACTTTTCCATAATCTGAGAATCGCTCTGGCAGCTGTTATAACTCCCACTTTTATTACTGCAAGGTCATACTTTGACACATTCGGGAGCTCTGTATTGTCTCCTAACAGGCACAACCTTGGAGATGTTGGTATCGTCATACCTAACCCCTTTCCTATATGTTCTAGGACTTTTTCCCAGAATGGATGTATCAACTTGCATTCCCAGAGTGCATGCAAACATGTTCCTGTCTCTGTGTGACATTTCCAACATAAATTATTGGCCAGAATGCCCATTCTGTGTAATTTAGAAGGTGTAAAATAAAACCTGTGTATTAATTTATATTGAATAAACTTTCCCCTGGCCTCCCGTATGTATTTTCCTGTATTTGACAGAACTCCTAACCATTCCTCTTCACTAAATTCACACTGCAGATCTTTTTCCCAAATAAATTTCAAATTGTTGAACAGATCTCTTGACTGTCCAACAAAGAGTTTGTAGAACCCTGATGCCCTATGTACCATACATGGTAAATCCAGAAAGTCCATCACTGGGTTTTGTCCCAGATTGAATTTCCCCTTAATGATACAGTCTCTGATCTGTAAATATTTCCAATGATTCCCTTTATGTTCCAAGTCAAATTTCTGCAGTAACTCAGAGAAAGACATGAAATGTCCATCCAAATACAGGTCCTTTATATGGTGAATCCCTTTTTTAACCCATTGATCCCAGTAAATAGTCTTTTTCCCAATCCGTATTTCCGGGTTGTGCCACAGAGAGGCATAGGATTGTCTTAGGTGTGACAGTTTAAATATCCTGTGGACTTCTCTCCAGACATTTTGGGAATGAGCAAGCACTGGATTTGAGAAATAATTAGTCCCGTCAGTCCTTGGCCTTTGTGAAAGAATGTCCACAAACTTAAATGGTGCAACCAGCTCTTGTTCCACTTTTATGTAACTTATTGCAGTCCTTGCTTCTCTCCAGTGTTCTGTCAGCCTGGCCATTTCAAATGCCAGGTTATATAACCTGACGTTGGGTAGGCCCAAACCCCCTATGTCTCTAGATGACCACATTTTCTTGATATTAATTCTTGGCCTCTTCTCACCCCAAAGAAAAGTTTTAACCATATTATCAAAAGTCTTAAACACTGATGGTGGTATATCTACAGGTAACATCATGGAAACATAATTGAATTGTGGAGCAACAACCATTTTTATCACATTCACCTTTCCCCATAAAGTTAGTTTTAGTTTCCTCCATTTTTCCAAATTTGTTTTTATTTTCTTTAAAAGTGGTTCTATATTCAGGAGCATTATGTCTTCCAAGTTTGAAATCAGTTGAATCCCCAGGTATTTCATGCCTATAGGCATCCATTTGAAATTAAAGAGAGTGACATAATTTGAGTGGCATGTATTTGAGATTGGCATACCTTCTGATTTATGCCAGTTTATTTTATATCCAGACAAATTGGAATAGGAGTTAATGCATTCAAGTAACACTGGCAATGAGGCCGCAGGGTCTGTTATTACTGCCAAGATATCGTCTGCATACATTAATAACTTGTGCTCTTTGCCACCTGCATGTACACCTTTGATTCTCCCCTCTGCTCTAATGGCTTGAGCCAGTGGTTCTAAAGCTATAGTGAATAGAAGGGGTGAGATAGAGCAACCCTGTCTCGTTCCCCTTGAGAGTCCAAAAAAGTTAGATATCACCCCATTTGTAAGGACAGCCGCTCTTGGGTTAGAGTAAAGCACTTCAACCCATTGGCAAAAACCAGGCCCAAACTCAAATTTAGAAAGAGCGGTCATAAGAAAACCCCATTCTACCCGGTCAAAGGCCTTCTCTGCATCTAGCGAGAAGGCCGCAACCGGTATAGGATTAGTGCGGTTCATATGTATAAGATGCATAAGTCTTCACATATTATCCACTGACGACCTATGTTTGATGAAACCTACTTGATCACCATTTATGATATCTGGTAAAACCCTCTCCAATCGTGATGCTAGAGTCTTTGTTAATATCTTTAAGTCAACCCCAAGCAGACTCACAGGTCTAAAGTTGGCTGGTTGTAATGTATCTCTATCTTTTTTTGGAAGAAGGGTGATTAAGGCGTCATTAAATGTATTGGGTAAAGAACCTGTTTTGAATGCCTCCAGGTATACCTTATGTAAGACAGGAGTCAGAATGTCAATGTATTTTTTATAATATTCCACCGGGAAGCCATCCAACCCAGGTGATCTCCCATTTTTCATGGACAGAATAGTTTTTTTTATCTCCTCCTCTGTTAAAGGGGCATCCAGCATTGTTCTTTGCTCATCAGAGACAGTTGGCAGCTGAAGGCCAGAGAAAAATGTCTCTACTTCTTCTGTGGTAGATGTACAATCAGACGTATATAAATCTTGGTAAAAGTTTTCAAATATCTTATTGACTTCTTTTGAGGATGTTACAACTCCATTCCCTCTCTTAATCATTGGTATATTATTAGATATGTCCTGATGTTTTAATTGCCTAGCTAATAACCTTCCACTCTTTTCCCCTCCTTCATAAAATGTAGATTTCAGTCTAAATAAGGCATATTCAGCTTTTTTGTTATATATTTCGTGTAATTGATATTTAAGATTACAGATGGTTTGGTATCGCTTCTCAGTGTCGCAAATTGCCAATTCCTTTTCTAGGTTACATATTTCGTTTTCCAATTTTGCTACTTTCATTGCATTTTCTTTTTTAATTTTTGAAGACTGGGCTATAATTTTCCCTCTTATGTAAGCTTTTGATGCCTCCCAAACAGAGGCAATTTTTGATGTAGATCCAATATTAATTTCAAAGAATGATTTAAGATCCTCTGATAATGTTCTGCTGAACACTTCATCATGTAATAATCTAGTATTTAGTCTCCACCTGCCTTTTCTATCTCTGTCTGTCTGTAAGTCTATATGTAACTCTACTGGCGCGTGATCACTGAGGGCGATGGCCCCTATCTTACAATCCACCACTGATTCTATTAGGGTATTTGATATTAGGTAGAAGTCAATTCTTGAATGTGACTTATGACAGTGAGAGTAGAATGTATATTCCCTCTCCCGCGGGTTCACTAACCTCCAGACGTCCACCAGGTTCAAGTCCTCTGTTAACATATGTATTGAAGCCCTATCCCTTGGTATGTTTTTGCCACTAGGCTTGCTCTTATCAATCACCCCATCCATCACCTAATTAAAATCTCCTGCCAAGATAACCTGACCTTCCATATCTCATATTATATGATATTCCTGATATTTCATGGAAAAAATCAGGATCTCCCTTATTAGGAGCATATATATTACATAATATCATCCTAATGCCATTAATTAAGGCTTCAACACAAATAATTCTGCCCTCTTTATCCTTTCTTTCCTTCAGCATGACAAAACTTAGGTTTTTATGAATAAGAATCATCACACCATTTCGTTTGCTTGAATAGGAGCTGTGAACAACTCTTCCCACCCAATCCCTTTGAAATTTCACTGCTTCCTCATTTTCCATTATGTGGGACAGCCATTGTGATGTTTATTCTGTTAAACAATGAAAATATCGATACCTGAATTGAAAATGTTATACAATGTCACTCGCCCCTTAAACATTTCTCTCTCTACTGTATCTCTCTCTCTCTTTTTCTCACCCCCCCACACACATCTCTCTCTCTCTCTAGAAATGTTTCCAGTAGCAGTGCTGTTACGTGCCGGAAGTTGTAATCAAGCCATGGTAGGGGGCTTATTTTTTTAATCTATGGATGAAAATATTTTGTCTGTAGCTTCTTCAGAATTTTAACCATCCACACAGGTGGAATAGTTATGATGATACAGTAAGAAAGTATGAAGTGGTCACCTGTGTTGTTCAGCTAGTTAATCTAATTATAATGTAATGGCCATCTATGCTATTAACAGTCCCTCCAGGATTTTGCGATCGCAACAATTAATGCAAATTCGACAAATCCCCTCAAATTCTGTGTGACCTTGCAATTTTGTCAACACCGCAACTTTTCCGCAAATTTGACCAATCATTGTGAAATTTCACCTACCACAACAGTCCCTTGCGCAGAATATTGAGCCAGATGCCAAATTATTTTTTGCAGACACGAGAGACCGCCAGAGACTTGTTCGTTCCTCTGCCGTTTTGATGACAATAAATAGAAGGCTAACATTAATGGTCTGCTAACTTGCATCTCTCAACTTGGTGTTGCTAGGCTGTGAAAGTAAGTTCATATAGGACTACTTGGTTTACTTACATTTGAGTAGGCTATCCAACCCATTGGCAAACTTTTACATCTGAAGATGTCCTTGTTACACAAACTAGACACACAAGCTCATATCACGTTTGCTTGTGAGTCTAGTTTGTGTAATGCTTACCAAAATCATAGAAATTAATACCATTGCAAGACACTTATCTCTTCTATGATACAAGAAAGATTTCATGCATCCACATATCCTAATGCACTATGCAAAAAGTTATTTCCACTCTTACCCAAAAACAGTGAGATTCACTCAGATATTTATTAAAATTAGTCCAATTTCCAAACCAGCTGAGTAGGGGTGTAACGGTACACAGAAGTCACGGTTCGGTTCATACCTCGGTTCGGAAATCACGGTTCGGTACGAGTTCGGTACAATGGAGGGAAAAGCAAAACAAAAATGCAGAAAGCATTTTTTTTTATTGTGCATGTCTCAGGCTGTACCACCTAGTGTCATACAGTCTCTTTCCTGAGCTATCTGCAACAGCCTGAAGTGTGTAAGATGTAAACAGTAAACAACAAGTACCCAGTCTCCATCTGCAACTTGTAAACAAAATAAAGCAATTAGCTATTAAACTGAAAATAGGCCTACAGCATCTCTTATTTCTGAAAGTGCAAATTACATAGAATAATGATTTTTAAAAATCCACTTAAGAAAGACCTTCAACATCCGTTTTTAGTTATGGAAGGGTCTACAATTTGCCTCAATACTTTTCAGTGTGTGTACAGTAATAATCTACTAACTGTGAAAATATCACACTATTTTGCCTTCTTTTAAAAAAACTAAATTTCTCCTTTCATTTGATAAACAGACTTCAACTAGAAGTCACATGACTTTACCCTTTGACATTAACTCATCGTAGCATGGTTTGTTTATTAGCCTGGTTAGCGTTGACACTTTCTTTTACTGTCTATGCACTTAACACTGCCAGCTCCTCATGTGAGAAGTTACAAGTTACCCTAACATAAAGGTAATTACCATGTGATTTACATAGGTTTCTGTCATTATGAAATCATTTAATTTAAGCCATAGGTTTTGGCCCTATTTGTACGTGTATCCAAAGGCTGGTGAAGCGCAGGGGATTGTCATTTTAGTGATTGGTAGCCTACATCATCTGGGTGATGGCTTCGAATATGTGTAGCATGTTCGATATATTTCCACTCACATACCTAACAACTGCTGAACAACGCCGACACACAGTTTCGTCTTATCCACCACTCTCTCGCCTGTACTACTGTAACTGAAGTTCTCAAACTTGCGATAAAGAGACCAGCGGGTCCTCTAACTCTTGTGGGTTGCCACCACTCGCTTAGTGCTGCTATCTCTGACTGACTGACTCCACTGATGACCTGACAAAAAAATAACATAGGCGCCAATCAGAGCTTCAGAGCTAAGGCGAGGCTACAGATTAGCGTTAGGTGTCGCTAAAGAACTCTCATAGGCCTACTTAACAGTAATTCTGCATTACATTAATTAATCCGCACACAAGTTTTATGTATTTTTATACCGTGTATTCTCCGTGTAAATTCATGCACTGAACCGTGACGCCCGTACCGTTTCCATATGCCTGAGGCTAATGAAGATAGAGATTAGGGCTGAAACGATTCATCGAGTTACTCAAATAACTCTATTACAAAAATTACTCGAGGCAAAAACTCTGCCTCGAAGCCTTGTTTAAATTCCTATGACGTGCAGGGATCTGATTTTTCCGCACAGACTGTTGTTCAGGAAGCACACCACTAGCGCGTGATACATTCTGAATTTAGTTGGCGCGATGGCGGAGTCAAGATGTCCATAAATGGCAGAGAATGTCTAAAGTTTTCAAGTAAAGTTTTAGGATCATTACATACTCAAAAAGGAAGAGAACAAGCATCTGAACCGAAAACATCCACTCCATGTTGTAAAGTATCTATCTATCTATCTATCTATCTTCTACGTAGCCTATACATCAGGGGTCTCAAACTCAAATGAGCTGGGGGCCAATTCTGCCAACGTCATCTGATTGGAGGGCCGGCTATTTCTGAAAATGCAATGTTCTTTTTTTCAAATACCACACAAAACTGCAAACAGAAAGTGCAAGTGTTTTTATCTAGTTTTAGACACCTGTGCTAGCAACCTTATCTTATAAATAAAATAATGATAAAATAAATATTAATACAAATTATAAAATAAATGAAAAACATAAAAACAGGTATGTGTGTGTGTTTCACACCAAATAAAAATATTTCCTCTCATAACTTTTTTAAACCTGGCAAACTAGGCATCAGGGTTAAGAAAGCAACACCATTGGATTTTTATATCAAAATGTCAAAAGGCCATGGCTTGAAAGTGGTCAGAGATAAAGTCCTACTGTAAATGTAAAAATCTTTGAGTAAAACAAGTTTATGAAGGGGGTAAATTTACCCATCTAATTTGTCACTGGATTGCAAGCAACTCAAATTATGCACCTTTCAGTAAATACTGGATGAACATATTTAAGCAGGTTTACTTTCCTTTTTTCATATTACCCACATAACAAATTAACAGGAAAACACCTAAGATGTATACCAACACCTAAATGTTGTGGTTTAGTAATAGATTACTACAATATAGGCCTACAATAAAGTATTATGGTCAAACAGTTCCTATCGCGGGTAATCTGCAGTACCCAGAAGTTCGCATCATATTGCGGGTGACTTTGTAGTTCTTTAGAGCCCTATTTCTACTAGCCCTGCTGTCTGTACCACATCCATTACGGACACTATCATCACGATTACCACTGCAACCTCCAAGCTATGTTGGGCAGAGGGTCGAAACAAGCATGGTATGCTTAGTGGACACCGTTGTATACACGCACCTCCATTCACATACGCACCGTGACTATCACTGTCATAGACGATCGATCATAATCTCCAAAAGGATATTCTCCTTCAGAATTAGAATAGGTGAATAACATAGCTTACCTAAGACTTCATCACACGTGAACGTTTTTCAACATTTGGTGTAGGCCTATTTCTGCTTAATTTCTGCTTCAATTTCTGCAACATTATGGCCTGCATCGCTTCCGCGTCATTACAAATGCACCTCTTTGTGTTTCTCGCGTGTAATACAAGTATTTCCTGAAAACTTTGCGCAGCGATTTTGGGTTTGAATCAAGCTCTGGATGTCTTGCACATAGTGGAGCAGAGTAGGTCTACAAATTAGATTTGTCACCGTACCTGGATCTATCGTCTATTTTAATCAGTATCGCTGTTTGTCGCAATTAATAGCCTCAAGGGCCGGATTACATTATTATTTTGTCATACGTCGCGGGCCGGAATTGGGCAGGACGCGGGCCGGATTTGGCCCGCGGGCCGGGTGTTTGAGACCCCTGCTATACATTGATGTTCGCTGATTTTAATCGCATAGGCCTACTGTATTTGTAGTGATGTCGTGATATGATGTTTAGCTTTGATGTTTTTAAGTAGTAGCCTAAACTTATTCACGTTCAATTGCAAGAGTAAAAACAACCCCTTCTTCACATACACACATGACAAGGTTTCGTGGCAAATATGTAGGTCTATCTGAGTAATTTAATATAACTGTATGTTACATTCATGGTTCGTTGCCATGTCAATATCAAACAAAATCAAACAAAATCACTTTATTGTTGATATGTGCGCTTGCTGTAGGCTAGATAAGGAAAATGTCAAAAAGGAAACGTCAGCGAGCACAGCTTGCGAGCGCGAACACAAGCAGGCTGAAATGGGAAAGTTTCCATCCGAAGACTGATTCTTAAACTAATCATTGACTGTAAAAATGCACTACACATGGCACTAAAAACCGAATAGTTTATTTATAGTTCGACTACGGATATTTCACATCATGTTCGAATGCATATTCGAATATCGAATAAAAAGTGACAGCCCTACTCCCTGCATAGAGAGCTGACATTACTTTGGATTAAAGGAGAATTCCGGTGTGATATTGAAACATGATACCGAGTGTGAACGTATGTCTCATAGCCCATCTCGGCTTGTCCCCTGCACTCCAAAATCTGGCGCTAGTTAGCCGATGCTACCAACAGCTTTTTCAATTGTGGTGCTTCGGCATCGGGCTAGCCATGCAAATAAATCACTGTTTTACACCATTTACGAGGCTCAATGTATCTCCACACTTCATTGGTAGACTTCCGAGGGCCCTGACATTTAAAACGAGACATTGAGAACTTTGAAAAAGCACTGGTAGTTTACTTACAAGACGATTTATACAGACAGTATCTTCACGAAGTTTAGCGTTTGCAGCCATCTTGAATTTAGTCACGATAAGTTGAGCGACGAGTAAGAATTAACAGGTATGATAAGGGATCAGATTCCTAAAATAATTCAGTGGAAATGCATGGATTCCAGTTTCTTCCAGTAGCAGCAACTGGAATCCATGCATTTCCACTGAATTATTTTTGGAAAAGAGAGAAAGAAAAAGAGAGACCATTGGCCATTGAAATACATGGGGATGGGCGGAGTTACACATTGTACTGCAACCAGCCACCAGGGGGCTCTGGACTAGCGCTCGCATCACTCTTAACAGACGGCACACTGTCCAGTTCTATTATATACAGTCTACTCTATGGGGTACCAGAGAATGTCTAATAAGGGCTCTGGGGGTACCCTGAATGATTTAATAAGATGATGTTTGGCCTGATTATTATCGTAAGTTACGTGTGTTGTGAAGAGACTGACGTTACTTTGACTTTGTTAGCTAACATTAGTTGACAAACGGTAGCCACGAAGAATATTTAATTAGAACTAGCATAAAGTTACCAAGTCTGCTAACGTTACCTACCAGCTGCTGGTATGCTGGTAGTTCGTTGTAAAAGTTTGTTTTGTTTCTGTTTAGCAGTTCCTATCCAGTGAATACAGAACTATGTTTTTATGAATCTGTCTTTGTGTAGATTTAACATTAACAGTAGCTAATATTAGCTGGAATGAATGACACCTGTTAACCTGCTTGAAGCTGAACGAAATTGGCAGGCAGAATATTCCTTGATATCACGAAGGGTATGTCTCTGGGTGGACTTTTAAAATCCGCCTGGATAAAAATAAATAAATAAAAGCAGATACATACCTTCCGAAATCACCTGATTTCCATTGCATGTTGACAGCTGCTGGACTGGACGGTTGAAAGAATATGCCTGCCTGACGATTTTTTTTCTCGACCTTCAAATAACTATGCAGCTGTGTTGAAGTCACCCTGGTGCTGGGTAGTGTACTCCACGTCAGGCGGGGGACAGGAGGGAGCACAGCCCTAAACTATCGACCCAGCAGTGATAAACTATCAACCTGGGTTACAGAAATAACCCAATATGAGTAAAAACAACCAAACAAAATGACCCAACAGCCTCAACCCAGCGTTTGGGTTGAAAAAATAACCCAGCATTTTTTAGAGTGTAAGAAGGCTCGACACAACTTGAAACTTTGATCGAAGTATCATCAGTGTCTCTACACATGAACTCGAGCATTGAGAACATTGTTCGTGTACACATAGTTTACTAAAAAGAAAGGGTTTGGACTTCGATCAAAGTTTCATGTTGTGCCCAGCCTTCTTAGTGTTTTTAAAATAGCGATTTGATGCGATCATGTATCAAAAGGCCATTCCACCTGAAAACGACAACACAAGCTTAAAAGTGGCGCTTCGGATGTAATTTTGCTTTTAAACGAATGTTTGACTCGGTACATTCACAAAAACATCCTCTACATTCACATTGCACAGTAGCCTAGATCACAACCTGGTCTAAAACATATGTCATATTATGTATTGATTGCAAGGTCCTCAAATTGTCTATAAACTAATGCTCCCTCATGATTATCTGTTCCACAGGCAATGTTAAGCCCCACTCATATTCCAGATCCTGCCCAGTTTACAGCTGCAACACAGGTACACAGTAAAACCTTGACCATCATCACCCTAACATGTAATCTATAATGTGGTTCTTAGCTGAAGTTCACTTTGGTCTCAGTCATGTGAAGTTTGTCATCAGGAACACAATATATGAGCAGATGGATCTAACTAGCCTACTACTCAAACATTGCCTTACATACTGAAATCCACTGCTCCATCAATCCCTTATTTAATCAAAATGTATATCCCTGTTTGTTCCCTACATCTACTATGTATGTCTGTTTCATAGCAATGTACAGTTACTCCCAACAACAATTGTTTTTTACTGGATGTATTGTACAGCTCAGCTATGCTGTTGCCGTTTTCGTTGCTGTGCTGCTCAATAATGGAATAATAGCCATAATTTAGGTCAAAATTGAAATCACAATTATTTTGCCTAAACCAGGGGTTCTCATCATTTTCTATCCCATGGCCCACCTAGAAATACTTGTAACAAAACAGGGCCCGGTAAATAGCCTATTGTTAACATACTGTATGTGAATGTTAGCCTCTTATATTGACCTGGGTTAAGATGAGTTGCTGCTGATAGAAATGTGTGGCAATTACTCAGCCCACTGACGTTAGTTTATCTAATTGTGATAAACTTGACTTGCTGTTCACTCTAATAATTTAGTTTTTCTTTATTTTCTAGTGACACCGGATAATAACGAAGGACTGTTACAGAGGCCTCCATGCCACCCTCTTCCAGAGCTCCTTCAGAGGACTAACGATATTGAGTAAGATATTTTACATGTAATGTATGTTATCTTTTCATAGTGACAACTGTTAATTGGCAGAAGGAAGCCAAATATGAAGGGCTGAGCTCTCCTGAACGTAAACTATTTAGCATGCAGATGGAGAACACACTGACACACACACACAATACACTATTCAAAATGGAGAATGATAAAAATTACAGAAAAAGTTTGAGAACCACTGGTGTGGGGTCACTCGTTTAGCTCTGTTAGTTGGACCTGGGTGATGCTGTTATTTGTGTAACGGTCCCCTTTTCTGCATTTCCTAGTGGCACAAGATGATTGGCAGCAAGAGACACCCAGTGATGAGCTCTCCTGAATGTAAGTTAATTAACACGCAGACACAGAACAGAGTCTGTAAAGCAACTTTGTAAGCAATTAAAGCTGTGTCACTCACAAACACTCAGTGTGGTTACATGACCTGTACAGTCTAGTCATCTAGTCTGTTCTCCTGCAATCAGACTGTCTAAAGACAATGTTTCTACTAGGCTGATAGAGATTGCACTTGGTAGTCACTAGAGTAGCTGGCTGCCTGTTTCGGTTTTAATTTGGGTAGGAAGAAAAGTCTCTCTCTCTCTCTCTCTCTCTCTTGTGTAGGCTAGGCTGTGCAGAGTGAAAAAAGGCTGCCCTCATTCATACGTCATTCTGACTGAATCCGATATGATCTGACACTGGTTACCTACAGGAATCATTCATCTTTGTTTTAACCTTTTGAATCTTTGTGTTTCAAGTGTCCCATCTATCCCGTCCAGACCTTCCACACAGGATCCCTCAAAGTAAGACATATTTCTATACTTTTTACTCTGTGTTATGGTTGGCTAGAGGCTGAGAGAGAGTAGTCACTAGAGTAGCTGGCTGCCTGTTTCGGTTTTTAATGTGGGTAGGAAGTCTTTCTCTCGCAGTTTTATAAAAAAAAAAATACAAGACGCATTTCATACATTGTATTTTTGTTAACACCTATATTTTTTCTGTTTTCCACAGGTCAAAGATTTCCCAGATCAGCTCCTGCTGGATGCACAGGTATTTTGGAAAAGTTCTCTCTAATGTTGTCAGTACACTACTGTATTATGAGCATTGCTTGTGAATCGTTTTTTTTTGTATGTTTTTTTTAATAGTTTTTTGTAAAATGCTCTGACTTTTCTGAATTGTCTTTATAGAAACAATCAAACGAAGATATAGACTTTTGTGCTACTGTCTTATTTTTTCCCCCTGTTGTTTTATTTTATTTTTTGTTTAGGTGCTGTGTTAAAAAATCCTGCCCAACAAAACTCCACTGAGGCTGAGGTAAAAATGACAGTGAGAAACTGACTGCGGCTGAGCAGGGATAGGAATGGGGGGCGGCAAAGGCGGGGCGAGCAAGCATCTTAAATGAACTAATTGACTGGACTGAACTGACTAACTGACTGACTATTTTTCTTTTGAACTGACTGACTATTTTCTTTTAGACTGACTAACTATTTTGGAGGGAATTTCTTATTTGTGTTGTAGTTTTCTATGTGTGAGTGTGTTAAAATAAATGTTTTGATACTACTTTTGTAAAAACTAAGTAAAAATGCTGTGGCGTTTCCAGCGTTGCAGCCGAAAATCAGCTGTTCCAGTGTTAAGTCAATGGGAGAGCGAGGCGACCGAATGCTTTCCTCGCTCTAGTGGGGATCGCGCCGCCGGTCATAATAATTAATCGGGTTTACGTTGGCTTATGGTCGGCGATCATTTGGTTTACGTTGGCTCACGGTCGGCGATAATTCTAATGCCGACATCTTCCCGACATCTTGCCGATTAGCTACCGATCTCCATAAGACATCTTACCGAGGCACTTTATGTCGGGCAGGCACACATGCCCCGACGTCGGCAAGACCTAATTTGTTGTCTGGGAATAAGCAAGCAATGTCACGTTAATGTTAAATAGCCTACATCTGAACGCTAGGTGGCAACGTTGTATTACATTTCACTAGTGTACTTGAAATACGGTGTGAGCTTCACAAGTAAGGAAGGTGCAAATATTATGTAATTTATCATGGGAAATTATTGGAAATGTTATTTCTTGTTTATTCTAATTGCAAACCACACACATCCATTCGTAATCACACGTACACTTTTAATACCTTGAAAAGATTCTCATTTCGTTTATTTGATTTTGCCTAGCAACGCTAGCCTAGAAATCTAGACGCGCCCCTAGCGGCAGCAAATTACATTTGCTGCCAGGGCTAGTCTAGCAACTCTCCGTTGGCTTGTTAGCTCCAGATATCGAAACTTCTCCGGGCCAATGAAATCGTGTATAGAGTCGTTAGGTGGGCTTAACATAATGATTGATGGCAGAGTTGCAACGGTTTGGCTTGAATTCCCTGCTACTTGAAAACAAACTAGATGTACCGCAGAGCGGTACAAAATATGACCGCCGCCCAGTCCAGCACATTTTTTCCACAAAAAGAAATCACGCTGAAAGGCCTATATGTATTTTATACAACCCCACCTCCATCTTGCCTGTTTATAATTCTGAGAAATTCTTGATTGTTTGTGTTATGTTTATGTTATGTGTGTGTGTGTGTGAGTGTGTGTGTGTGTGTGTGCGTGCTTGTGTTTGTGCCTGCGTATGTGCCTGTGCATGCAAGCGTACATATGTCTACTGTGTGAGTATGTGTCATACATATGATTACTGTGAATGTATGTGTGTGTGTGTGTGTGTGTATCTGTGCACATGTGTGCACATGAAATGGGTTAACATGACCCCTGGAGGCAAACATACGGAAAAAAATGGTCATCCTAGGCCCTACAGTTCTCAAGATATTCACAGAGAACTGTGTCTGCCCTACCCTCCTTTCGGGGGGTCCACTCCAGCGGGGGGGCTACAGATCAAAACGAAAAATGACGGTTCCATGCTATCCATGTGGGGGTACATGCCCACCAAGTTTCGTGTACCCCAGTCTTTCAGTGTCCCGGGAATCCTTGTTGGTGTATGTCACTAAATGTACACATAAATTATTTTATTGTAAGGCCCCCCATGAACAAAAGTACACAAAACTTGGCATGCATTCGGAGGGTGTCATAATGATCCTACACTTTTAATTTCGTGCAGTTTTGACCTTGTCAGCCAGAGATATTGTGATGAAAACACCTCATTTTTTGCTTTTTAATTTTTAACTAGGTGGCGCTATACATGAAATAAGTGGTAATGGGATGGGTTGATATGACCCCTTAAGACCAACATACATAAAAAAGATGGACCTCCTAGGCCCTACGGTTCTCGAGATATTCACAGAAAACTGTCTCCGGCCACCTACAGGCCAGTTGGTGTATAGTAACATAAATTAATTTATTGTGTGGCCCCCCATGAACGGAATTCCACAAAATTTGGCGTGCATACAGAGGGTGTCATAATGATCCTACACTTCCAATTTCGTGCAGTTTTGACTATGTTAGGTCACAGATACCTTCAATTACAACACCTCATTTTTACTTTTTTGTGTTTACCTAGGTGGCGCTATACATGAAATGAGTGGTTATGGAATGGGTTGACATGGCTCCTTGAGATCAACATCAGGGTATATGCAGGAATCGTAGAGTTGAATTTACTACTTTTTACTACCTTTTTTACTACCTCCACAATATTTTTTACTACCAACACGACATCAAGCAGCAGCCCTTTTTTTTTTTTTGGGGGGGGGGGGGTACCACTTACTACTTGCTATAAGGTATAAATCATAAATATTAGGTAGACTAATAATTTCTAATTGTGATCATTAAGTATGGTCATTGTCAATGACAATGTTTTTTTGTAGTGTCGAGGCGTTCAGTTTCAGTTGTCCTTACCTTAACCCTAGCCCTTGAGTTATCCTAACCAGCCCTTAGCCCTAATAAGGTGAATGATAACCTTGGCACAAATGACGCTAAAACACCAAACACGTGTGGTGAAAAATGAAGAACAAACACCACCGACTACCCCGCCCCCCCAAAAAACAAACAAAAAAACAACAACTCCAGTCTAAGGATAGGCCCAGAAATCTATATGGATATATAAAGCCATTATTATTGGTATGGTATTGTTGTTGCACATTTGACACAAAGCAGTCCGTGAAAACATGCACATCAGTGGACTGCTTTACTAATGCAAAATTGAAAACTATGATTTCATTGCATTACTCAACATGGATGCACGATGCTTGCATGATAAATACTTCCCAAAACAACAGTTAGGTAGGTAGGTAAGGATGCCACATGATTTTGGTTAGTTTTCATGGATTCAAATGCCAATATTATAGGCTAAATTATAGGCCAAATACTGAACATTGACTGTGGAATCAAGTAGGTTACAGAGTTTCTTTCCCCCCCTAAAACCTCCTGTCACTAGCTAGATGCTTTCAAATTTAACATGGTTTTAAACTCATATGTTGCAGTTTTCTGTCACTGCAATAAAACTAGCCTATTTGGAATATTTTGTAGGCCTGCTGTTCCTTTTATGAGAACAATTTAACTGATCAAGTTTTCATAGGCTATTGAATGATTTAAATGTGAATGCCATAAACTTAATTCGCCATTAACTTTAGCGTGGTTCTTCACGCAGTTGTCATCTAAATGCAGTGTTTTGTAGTCTATTCAAAGAATTTCACGTTCATCACTCAGTTGTGGTGTAGGTCTGTCTTGAGTGATCGCTGTCCCTTTAAATGTCTGGGACTTTAAATAACGGGACTTTTAAACTGCATGCTGTTTTTGTTGATGGACAGTACCGTCTTTGATTCAGTTTTCTACCGTTTTAATAAATGACACGCGCACTTGCGTGGTTAAAACTAAGGAATTGTTTTCACTCGTTTTCTTGCAATTCCGTAACATTAGATACTAGGTCTAGGTTACGTTAAAAAATGTTGTCGGTTACTATGTCAGTGACTAGTTCGAACTTTGTTACTGATGGGATAGATGGAATTTTATTGCACGGTTCTAGATGATCACAGTCAGATGGCAGCGCTACCGTCAGCTGAACAAAAGCTTACACTAGTCAAGTCCACAGTTGTTAAAACTTCCAGCTGAAGTAGCCTAGTGTAAACTGAGAGACTTGCCTCCTAACGGAGTGAGTGTAGCCTATATTTTTTTAGCTGCTATCAGAGTGATAGGCTAGCCTAGGCCTACATCTACCGCTCCTTTGCTACATGAACAAATATTATTAGATGAGTGACAGAAGCACCGGACACCGGACCAGCAGGCCCATATGATAAACGCTGCTCTGGTAGCCTGCGGTAGGGCCTAGATGACGTGAAAAACGCGAGAGTCGCCGAAAAGCATCCCTGCATCCTGTAATATCAACTGAAGCAAAAAGGCGAAAATGTTGTTTGTTGGCGTCGCTGATAGGCTGTCAACCACGGAACTCTACACAGTTTACTTCTACGTCATTGCTATCGACTCCGACTCACTCAGGTCCTGTTAGCACGTACAGTATATATTTAGGCAAGATGAAGTTAAAACATGTAGACACAAATATTAAGCAAAAAATGTAAACTCATATTGAGGTGGTGATGAAAAATTTACTACCAAGTCAAATTGCATTTATTACCTTTTACTACCTTTCAAGGGCCTTAATTTTGGTAGATTCTATTTACTACCTTTTACTACCTTTTACTACCGCGCGGACACCCTGAACATACAAAAAAAAAATGGTCCTCCTAATTTCGAGATATTCACAGAAAACTGTGTCTGCCCTACCCTCCTTTCGGGGGGTCCAGTCAAGCGGGGGGGTTACAGATCAAAACGAAAAACGATGGTTCCATGCTATCCATGTGGGGTTACATGCCCACCAAGTTTCGTGTACCCCGGTCTTTCAGTGTCCCGGGACTCATTGACGTAAATTTGGGCATGCGAAGAAAAAAAAAAAAAAAAAAATCTGACTAAACCTGCGCGGCGGTCATAATAAGATGGATGTTGCTGTTGGCGAACAGTGTGACACGAGTTAAGCTTTTATTAAGTTGGCAAACGTTTGAACTAGCCAACTAGCTCCGCTGGTGGGAAACGCATGGGACTCATAGCGCTGCCGCTGTCCTATTGCGTGCAGAGGGAATTTGAAAGACAACTGATTATCCCGCCCCTCGGACTGAGCACTGCGAACGGTGAGTGTCCAGACCCTACACGTTAATGTGGGTCTGGCTCGCCAGGCTATTCGCCTTATTCACCTGGCGGCCATTTTGAAAAATCAAACGCCGTTGAGGGGTACACAAACCCGGAAGTTTGACTCGATCCATAGAAGATTCAGTACCGCCAGCAATGGAAACTTCAGTGTGGACCACCAACCTTTCTTGTCTTCCCGAATAACCTTACACAATGTGGAGCAGTGGGCCAGTATCGACTGCAACATCCCCCGGGCTGTTTTACTTAAGGGATACAGTAACTGGATCGAAGGTTTTATCCACGACATTGAAGGTAAGAATGGACGCTAATTTACCTCAGTTTCTGCTAGCTTGTAGCAGCTAGGGGTAGTAAGCTTAGCTGTGATATGGAGTTGTTGACTGTCTGTACTATGTAAGATTTTATTTAACACTTAACATGTATTTAATCGACAGTTAATAGGAGCCCATCGCACGTGTTTGTGAGAGCTAGGTCTTTTCCCTCGGTGCGGAAAAATGAGGCACCTTACAACATACAGGTATCATAGTGCTAAATGGACAAACTGCTCAGTTCGCAGAGCAGTGCCACAGTTAAACCAGCTTGCTAAATGTTCATTACGAGATTATATCAACAACGTACCTGTCTGACTGAAAATAACATGTTGATTTTATCTCATTAACATGTTATTTGTAGTTGATGTAATATCACATAAGCCTCATTGATATCTACTCAAATATTATCTTGTTTCAAATTAGTAAAGCCAGACAGGGCTAGGTGTATGTTGCTATTGCTTGTTGACAATGATAGTATAATGACAGTATAACTATCAGGTAAGTGATAATAAGGTAAGTATTAACATTAATGTTAAGATAAGAGTTGCTCAGTTCTTGGAGCAGTGTATCCAGGGTTGAGGAAGGTTCTTCAAAATATAATTAGCTTACAAATCACTTGTCACAAAATTGACATAAGATGGAATGCATACTGTTCAATCTTAATATTAACTTTTCCACAACCCTGACTTTTTTGTACAATGAGTGTCCAAGATTTAGGTATCTTTCAAGTTGAGTCTGCAAGTATCACAGCTGTAAACAACCTACCACTACCAGTATGTAGCTGTAATATTTTCATGGCAAGTCATTTAAATGCCAGATGTGCCTAATTCACTGTACACTCAGTGTGTGTGTGTGTGTGTGTGTGTGTGTGTGTATGTATGTATGTATGTATGTATGTATGTGTGTGTGTGTGTATATATATATTATTTATATATTTGTTAATAGCAACTCTGAAGTGTCAAGTGTCTAAAGTTTGATTATCTTTTCAGGTGGAGCGGTCACTTGAGCAGCCATTTATAAGGGAGACTCACATATTGTGTAGATTCGTAAAGATGAACAATGATGGTAAAGGTTTTGTATAGATTCATAAAAATGAACAATAATGATGGTAAAGGTTTTGTATAGATTCATAAAAATGAACAATAATGGTTTTGTACAGATTCGTAAAGATGAACAATAATGGTGGTTAAGATTTTTGTACAGATTCGTAAAAATTAACAATAATGATGGTTTAGGTTTTGTACAGATTCGTAAAGATGAACAATAATGGTGGTTTAGGTTTTGTACAGATTTGTAAAGATGAACAATAATGATAGTTAAGATTTTCTACAGATTCGTAAAGATGAACACTTTCTATTCAAGGTTTGAATACATTTGTGGATATTAAGATTTCAGTTGTAAAGATTTACATAACATTGGTAGATATTTACATTAACATTACAATTTTAAAAGAGAGGACCTTGAAATCTTGTTAAAAGGGCACAGACGGTCCACAGTTGGATAACGGAGCCCACCAGTGTCATCGGTAAGACTTTGTCAAAAATATGGTACTCTTTTAATCCGCCTAATAGCACGCTCAACATGAATTCGCAGTCTTGCTATCGCTTGAGTCTTTCGAACTTTGTCTGCAGTGAAGTGCCCATTTGGGCCTAAAAAGGGAGGGATTACAAGGGAGACCTGTCTTTCAGAGAGAAGGTCCTTGATGAGAAAGCCTTTATCGGCCATTACCATATCTCCTTCGAGAACAGAAAGGATACCTGATCTTTTGGTAATTTCTTTGTCAGATATTGAACCTGTATATAATTCACTGATAAAAGTCACTTCACCTGAGGGGGCAATGCCTATTAGGCCCTTAAATGTGGTGTTACTTTTGTAGTGTGAATAAATCGCTGAGTTAAGGACCTTGGAGCTAGGTTTCTGTACATGAATTTCTGTACAATCCAATATGACTCTAGTAGCCGGGAACATGCATTTAAAACAATCTGGCATAAGTTCATCCACAGTTTTCCGTGAAGGCCACATTGGAAGTGATGCCAACATGAAATACAAAAAATACAAAAAATTGACCCAGGTCACACAGATCCTGCTTACTGTTGACTGTGACACATGGAAACGGGTTGCCAGATCCTGCTCAGGAAATCCCTGCCTCAACCTACAAAGAAAAAGAAAAAACTGGTCCATAGTGGACAATTTAGAGGCGCTAAAGCCTTGACGAAGTACCTCCCCACTTGTATATTTAATTCGCTGAGCCTGACTCCATCCCACCATATTTTCTGCAGTAGGTTGCAGTGCCATAAACACAGCTTTAAATGTGTCGTAATCTGGGAACCCTGTATAAAATGAAATCTGTTTATTATCACCTTGAACATTTGAAATCAAAAACTGTTTTTTTTTTAAGCTCTACAATTAAAAGTTCTTGAACACCGATGGTCTTTCGGGCTTCCTCAAGTTGATCTTAAAGTGAGGGAGGCAGTGCAGCATATTCATGGTCTGGGTGCGGAGGGGGTGTCTCTTCACTGGAAGTATAAGAGAAACATATTGATGGACACATTAGGTCTTTTACAAGGATACTCCTGCTCAATTCATGTAACCAATTACACCTTTTACGTACCTCAACACATTCACACCATGTCGATCACTGAGATCCGTTGAAACATTACTGGAAATCATCAACAGAGAAATACTGTCACTACACAATTAATAAATGCATTACAAACTAGTAACTTAATTCATCTAAATACTACCTTGCAGTTCTAACAACACTCCTCTCTGGTCTGACAGAAGAACTCCATGCAAACACAGTTGGCACAGCTCCCTGGTTCAACTTGGTGATGCCAGTCTTGCTTTTCACAAGGCATTCTCGGAGGAAATGCTCCTAGCACAGTTTTGTGTATGTGTTTATCTGCATCAACAAGTAAAATGTAATCATATAAAACATTTTACATGTATAATTTCATTGATCAGACTCAATGTGACTCCTGCTAGGAAAACTGATGTGATGTGTTCCCTAGGTTAGCTTGTGACTAGTAGCTACAAAGTCTAACAAGAAATACAAACAAGGTCACTCAGAATATGCTTATACTAGTGAATCTGTGGAGATTTTAATAACATACTACTAATTTTGGACTAGGCAGTATTTTTCAACAAACCTGGCTCTCTGCCTTAATATATCTACTAAAACTTGTTAGTTCTAGCTAGCCTAGCTAGCTGCTAGCGATACAAGCTAGATATGGAGACGGCTCAGCCTCACAACACCAGACATATAAAACTTACCTTAAAATTACGACCAGGATCCCTTCTGATATTTATAATCCACTGTCGACGTAGTCCCGGATCTTTGGAGAAACGATGAAATGTTTGTCCTCTGTTCGATTTTTTTCTGTGCGATGAAGTGCAATGGGGAACACAGCAGTGAGGCGCCATTGCACTGAGAAATCGCGTTGTGAGAACTCCCGGAACTGTTAAGTGTACCCCTCAGGCTCGGTGGAACGTAGCTTCAGAGAGACACGTTTTGAGTTCGTGGCCAAGTACCTAAAATATCGGTTTCCATGTGTATGTGCTGGATGGTGAGCTTCCTTTATGAAAGTAAGTGTTTTATAGAGTTACAGACATAATGAGTCATGTTGTAGTGGTCCACATAAATGTGCCCCTTCTGTTATTAGAATGCTAAGCGGAGATTTAACATCATTATGTCATAGGGAGGAGATGTTGCTGTAACGTTATGGGATTTATGTTGCTTAGCGTAATGCCATGGTCATGTAGATCTACTCGTAACTTCGTCACTCGTAACTTTAGGCCTCCTATTTTTTTTTACTAAGAGTAATTCAGGAAGCATTTTAGCCCTAAAAGTAGCGCCTGAGTCTGTGACAGCTTAAGCGAGGACTCCTAATAAGACCTATTCACAAATAATGTTTTGTGGTGGCATTTCACGTCGCGATGTTTTGAAATGCGTCTAAAAATCACGAGGGAACAATTTTGCATTGTAGGCAGGGTTGCCAGGCGGTTTCCCGCCCAATTGGGCGGTTTTGCAATCTATTTTGCGGGCAAAAATGGGTTTGGGCGGGTGTATAAAAATTGGGCTGGTTTCGGATCAGTTCGGCGGGTTTTTGTAGCCGAAACACATAGGCACTTCAGACCCTTCTTCCAGCGACCCTCAGCAGGCAGCAGTCTCTCACTCACTCACTCACACACCCTCTGGCTGACGTGCCCCCTAAACTCACAACAGACACTCTCAGCTCACGTCACCTTATGTATCGAAACATGCATTCTAGCTATAAATGGCATAGTGCATGGTATTTCCATAACCGCGAGATATGCGCTTCACAATGACGGCAATTAGTTGTTAGATATTCATAGCAGACAGTAAAGCCCAGCAGTAATTTATCTAAAATAACACATATTAAGTACCATTCATGATGTTGTCAAATATTTAAGTTGTGGGAAATTTAAGCTGTATGTTTCTTTCGTCCCCCATGTCGTTTCATTTATCCCGGCCAGGACGAATGAAACAAAACGCACGTTCGATTTCTCCTTAAATAACTCCTGAATGGTTTTGTTCAGACCTGAAAATGCAACTGTATTTGACAGAGGACAGATGTAGGTTGCTTGTGACAAAATATTAGCTTTCAGTGTTTTACGATGTCTTTGTAAATTACGTTTAATTAAAAAGTGTTTCAGTCTGGTTCTCCCCTACTGCGCCGCAGACCGCCCTTCAAACACACAGCTCGCGGGGTTTTCAAATTTAGCTAGCTGACTGACAATATCAATATGCCAAAGTGGGCAAAGATCATTTTCTCATTACAGTCAATCTCTTCATGAGGGTGCACACTGCTGAAAGATTACCTACGAGACAGGATGGACTTTCCCTTCTTTCAGGGTTGATGGATGTGCGCACAGGTCTTGCGCGAATGCTTGACATAGGACTACGGCCCACGTTCCGTCTAGCCCGACAGTTGTTGAGGAAGTTTGACAAAGCCTACTAGAACTTTTTTGTGTAGAGATGGCCCGCCATGCATGAACGTTCTGCTTCTGCATGAGCGCACTGACACCCCTGTTCGTTCAACTCGACTTTCATGAAAACTCTAGGTTTAACTGCCTGTCAGGTCTACTAATTGTTCTAAATTACAGGTGTCAAACTCAAGTTTGCCTTTAGCCTATATCTGGCGTATGAAAATATTTTTTGCGTGTATAGAGTTGCCATGCATGAACGCACTGCTTCTGCAAAGAGCGCACTGACACTGTCCTAAATAGCCTATGTTCAGCGCGATTTTCATGAAAACTCTAGGCCTAACTGCCTGTCTCAGGGAATAGATAGTGCCTATGTATTAATTAATTGTTCTAAATCACAGGTGTCAGACTCAAGTTTAACTCAAGCCTTTAGCCTACATTTGGCATAGGCCTATGAAAATATTTTTTTGTGTAGCCTAGAGTTGGCCCACCAGTTATGAACGCACTGCCTCTGCAAAGAGTCGACACCCCTGTTCTATAATCAATGCGATTTCATCTAATGTTATACATGAATATGCATGTCATGTTGCTATTATAAATAATTGAAATGTTGTGCGTTAGGCTATTTTGTATGTTCATATATCCACTCAATGTTTTTATGTTAGGCTAGCCTACTGAATGCTTTTGTTCCAAGCGTCTATTGACACAAACAGACTCATTGATAGTCTACGTTTATTGCATTATTTTCCGTAACATAAGCTTATAGAAGAATAGTCTGACTGAGGTCCGTGTAGCCTACTTTTGCGTTCTTTTGATTGAATATTGTTTCTGAAATTGGATAGGCTAAGTCCAAAAATGGGTAATTTTAAATCTTGTTAATGATTTCAATGTGTTTAAATGAGAAACAAGCAAAAGCAAATTTGGGCGGTTTTTTGTGCATTCTCGCGGTTTTTGACGAGGCTTTGGGCTGGAAAACCTTGCTGGCATCTGGCAACACTGATTGTAGGCATAACTAAGGGATGCAGTAACACCACCAACAACAACCAAAACTAGCCTATTCATTGTTTACATGTACATTAAATGTAACGTTTCATTGTGAATCAAATTAAAAGATTCTCCTCTTTGCAAACATTGGCATAGGCATATAGTGACAGATTAATTTAATAATGTTGCAGCGTAAATAACGGTAAGCACGAATGAAGTGGCCACTTCTTAATGGGACTCACTGTATGGAAGTAGGCTAGGCTAAGTAAAATAGAGATGTTTAAAATAAGATAAAGTTAGGATATGCCCACTTGACCTTGGCCTTTGGCCATAGCAACCATCCATTTAGAACGACTGGCCTTCATAGCAACCAAAGATTCTAGAGCGCTACGCGCAAGATGGATTACTGGCTGGAAAATACGTTGGATATGTTGAAGTACATTCTATGGGCGCCATTTTAATAAGCTCAGGTGTCGTCACAGACGCTGGCTACCGTGGGAATCCTATGGCGCTGATCCTAAAATTTTATCAATATTTGTTATTTAAAGCTGTATGTTGAAATTACGAGAAACCCAATAGACCACACCATGTCTAGACCAGTTAAATATATTGTATAAAGACAATGTCGAATTATTTCCGAGGGTAAATTAGGCTAGGGCACTGACATCTGTCCATCATCCACCAAAACTAAACTTAGGCTACTTGTTCAATAGGCCTATGTTTGGGATATAGCGTCGTTAATGTAATGTCGTTACTTTATTGGGAAACGAAGTAGGCCTAGTCTAAAGGTAAATTTAAATTTCATTAATTAGTTACTGAATAACTGTAACGTCCATTCCTGCATTAGGCCTACTCACAATATCTATAGCCTATTAACTTATTGTCTCCATGATTGCTTATTTAAAATATGGATTAGCCTTGATAGCCTAGGCTACTATTTCATAGAGATGTGCGCTGTGTAGGCTACAGCACACATTCTCTCTCCGCGCCTCTCTCCCTCAAACGGGTTCAACCTGCATCTCCCCTAAGCAAATCAAAACGGTGGCTTGTGCAATAACTGTTCATGCAGACTTCAACTGGCGCGGTAGCCTACACAACTTTGCAAAGTCAACTTGATTGTATCTATTTTGAACAAAGTTAGTATTATAGCCTATTTATCACAACGTTGTCTGGTTGTCAATCGCAAACGCAAATTTATTTAAACGGCTAAGGAATTAACTGTAGCTTAATTTGTGGAGGTCAAAGATAAAGCATCTGTTTGACATATAGGCCTACGCGCAACCACGGACGGGCCTAGGCCCGTCTACTTGTCAGACTTGCCCGTCCGATTAGAGGGCTTTCCTTCGTTTACGCTCACCATCTAATTAAAAAGACGCGCATGCAAGACAGACAACACGCTGAAGCTCAAGAATCAGTCAAATCGCGAACAGCCACAGCTCCGCTTAATTGTCAGGTGTGATGAAATGCGTTCATATTCCACTTCTTATGTCATAAACGTTGCATGCCTATGGAAAGGTTTTTGGTCAGTGTTGCTTCAATTTGTGTTTTAATGTATGCGACGCACCGATGCTGGGTTCATCAGTTTTGCGCAAGTTTAAAACGTTTAGCCGACTGCCTTTGTCATTTTCGTTCTATAAGTTCCATTTTTCATGTCATCATGAATGTAACATGCCTATGATAAGGCTTTGCAGTTGTACAATATGGTCAACCTATTGTCTCAATTGTGATTCATGTGACGTGCGCACCGATGCTGGGTTCATGCACTTGGTCAGCCTAGAACAGGAACATTTTGGAGAGGGAATGAGAGAATGAACGCACGCAAGAAACACTTTTTAATTAAACGTAGGCCTAATTTACAAAGACATCGTGAAACACTGAAAGTTAATATTTACACCACGGGTCTCACGTCGCTAAGCTCAGTTGCGTGCTGCCCTCTTTTGAGCTTGCCAGAGGCTTAAGATGCACAATTGCGCAGCCTATAATACAAAGTAAATAGGCCTAAAGCTTAATTAAATAAAGGCATGTGCTTACGCGGCCTATAAGTAAAGAAAAGACCCTTGCCATAATTTGAGGGTTTACAGTAGGCCTAAATAATAGGACTACAGCTATTTTATAAATCAAGCAAATTGTTTTCAATTAACATATTGCACAAATTAAGTTCAACGGTTAGATTTATCTGGACGTGTTTTAAGTTGGCTGCAGCCTGTAAATAGGCTAATGATTTTTGAAAACGAACTTCTGTGGTCATATACATTTTACATAGGCAAGCAGGACAATTTGGGAGTTTTTGACTGCATGGAAATGACAGGCCTACAATAGTGTCAAGCACGGTTGTGTTTAGCCTAGGCCTACCATTTGCATTTATTTAAGTTATGAACATCAGACGCTTGCGTAAAATCTCGACCTTATTAGTGATTGGTACTATCTTATGCATGCGCTGTGTTTAAGCAGGCCGTGAACAAAGGGTTAACTTATAGCCTACAGGTAGAAAAAAGAAAAATGGTGATAATATAACGTTAGCTAAGTTAGTTTGCCTGCTAGCTAGCTTATCAGTAGGCTATACAGTCTCTCAATGGGAATTTATGTGATCTATTTACCAGTGCAATAGCTACTTCTGTCTGAATAATAGGCTATTTACCTCTCCTTATTCAGTTTAAACTTGGAAAAAGATCAATCGGGCCTTTCACACTGTCAGTTCTTGCAGTTCATTACCGAGAAAAGAAAAAAAAAACAGCTGGCAAAGTTTAAAACAGCCGTTCAGGTGGGCTCATAGTATTGGAACTGTATATGAAATTTTGCGCTGAGCTTATTAAAATGGCGCCCTGTCAGGCTCAGAGCGTACTTCATGCCTATGACGTAACTGATCTATCTTGCTCCGCTCTAGAATCTTTGATAGCAACCAAGGATCTTAGCTGTGATTCATGTAGCTACAGTATGCATGCAATGTGATACAAAGTATAGAAAGGTGATGAAATATACAGAGACAGGTCAAGAAATATAGTGCAATGTAGACAGTAGTATACAGTTGATTTACAGAAGGTGGTTTAGAGTAATATGAATTAAATATAAATATGTGCAGTGTATTAGCAGTTATCTCATACAATAAGTAGAATCATGTATGTAGATGTAGCAGTAACATTATAATAGTAGAAATAATAATATAGATATGCAGTGTATTAACAGAATATAATAAAACAGAATAATTATGGATATTCAATATGACAAATATGTAACAGATATGTACATAACATACAGCTATGTGCAGTGTGGAAACAGTGTCATTGTAGTGCAGAAACAACATTATAAGAGTAGTAAGAATAAGTCTATGTGCAGGATGAATAGTATAAAGATCAGTAGAATAACTATGTATACATGTAATTACAGTAGGCCTATGTACATTTGTAAATAAATAGAAAACTATGGGTGAGAGGGATAAATTAATTTTATTTTATCGTAAAAGTAAATTGCATTCAATTAAATTGCAATTAAAAATCTTTCCAGTAGGCTTTAATGTCACGCAAAAAGTACAACCAAAGCTGAGCTTGATCAACTAGAACGTCTAAAGAACCAGAACTTGAGTGTAGTTTTTTGCTGGGTCCCAGGCCATGTTGGTCTGAGGGGAAATGAGAAAGCGGACAGTGCTGCTAAGCAAGCCCTCAATGAAGAAGTCACAGAATGTAAAATCCCTGCCCCAGACCTTAAACCTATACTGAACTCTTACATCTCAGATAAGTGGCAATCTGAATGGGATTAATGTACCAACAACAAGCAAGGAATGTGAATTTTGGCACATTTTCATGATCCACTGGGTCGTTATGGGCCACACAAAATACGGTGTTGCTAAAATTACTCCTATTGTGGCTATTAGAGACATGCGTTCATGAGTATCCAGCTACATTTAATGAGTTAAGTAAAATACATTCACACACACAAAAAAAACATCACTAATGTTGTGGACATTCCTTTATTCTGAGATACATCAATAGGCTCACAAAACAATCCCAAACAGACATAAGGTCTTTATAGAGCAAATCCATATAGATTATTTGTCAAATAAACCAGTAAAACAGAATTAGGGGATGGAATATATAACATTCACACTCATAGCTCATATTTTTAAAATAAATCAGTGAAAAAGTATCCTGACAAACAAGCAGCATTTTAGTGCCTTCCCAGTAAACAAAATGAAGTCCTGGCGACGTCCCCTAAAGGTCCCCTGGCGAACGTCACCTCCTCGACATTGTGTAGGGTTCCCTTGACATCCTGCAGACCTCTGTTCCGGAGGTCTAAAAGACGTCCCCGAGACTTTGAGGGGACCTCCTTTAATGGTCACTGCGACGTTATGCGCGTGACGTTTATATTTCCGCGATGGTAAAAAACAAAAAACAAACATGAAACGTGATTTAGCGGTATTACATCCTGTAGGCTTCATCGCTGCTAGGAGAGGTTGTCGGAACATGAACACGCATTTATGACTTGCATGACAATTACACAATCAATTACGCTTACCTCATGTTTTCACGTCGACCAGTCATGTATGAAATCACGTCCTCCTTATGCATTACACTAATGATGAGTAGACATGGACCTTTATACCGGGCTAGGATGTGCTGCTTTCACATCTACGGTGTCTTTTTCTTAATAAACTAATACGGGGTTTTAATGGGCATATCCCGTAGCATATTGTTCAAAACATCATCAGAGTAGGCCTAGGCTAGCCTAAGCTAAATTGTTCAAACCATATTGTTTCAAAATAAAAAAAACTAATAATAGCCAAACATACGTAAATGAATCGCAATGCATGCTGGGAAGCAAAACTCAACATGAAATAAAGTACATGAAATATAACTAGAATGCATTGACGTTATATCCACTCTAAGGCGTTTTCTTGGACCTGTGATCAAACAGGGACAGCCTAAAAATAGCCTATGTAAGCCTATCTTCCTGGAACATTGCAGATGAAGAAAAATTTATCGTTTTCTCTAGGCTATGAATGCTCTTTGTAGCCAACTTTAAGCTGAAATAAATAGATTCCAGATGTTTTTATTCCATATCATTTTTTATTCATAAACAGTAAGGCTCTGGTAAGGCAGAGATCTTCTGCTCCTCGTCAGAAATCTCATCGGATATGTGCACTCTTCTTTGCTGTTGTGCAAAGACATCGGGGACAGCTGTGACATCGGGGACAGCTATGCGTGACACTTTTAAATGCGAGCATGCGTCAAATAAATTACAATGACATTTAAACAAGTCATGAAGAAGCAGTATCCTTAATTCTTCTGCAATGTAAAGCTAGATCGTTTTGCTTTACAAATTAAGTAGTCACTTCTGTTGCTAGGCAACCCTAAACAAATGCTACGTGGTCTGTTTTTAACATTTCTCTAGTTTTATTGCATCGTATTCAGCTCCGAAAGTCCTTGGTTCAGCCCCAATTCGGCCGTGTGTGTGTTTCTGAAAATAAAACAGATAATAAGTACGTGACTAGGTTAGATAAACCACTGCCTATTTAGAGCATGTTACATGCATCACGTAATGACATTTATCTGAAGAAATGTGCATTGTAAGCTAGAAGATAGGGATGCACCGAATCCAGATTTTTGGGGTTCGGCCGAATACCGAATCCACTGGTTAAGATTCTGCCGAATCCGAAACCGAATACCGAATCCTACTCCATCCTCAGTCCATTAACACAGTAAACACATTTATGAAGTAAATAACATCCACAGCAGTGTATATTTAATTTTATTTTATTTTAACTGCAAATTGAACATGTAGCTCGACTAGAATCACCTTCTTTGGACTGAAAGTACTGCCAAACAACACTTTTTCTGCTCACGAGTTCCATTTTGACTTTCTCACTCACACAGCCTGAGCTACTGCATTCGAACGGGCCACCTACATAAACACCTTCCTATAATCAAAGGCGGCGTCATGACGTCGACCAGTGTAGCGCGCATAGTGTAAGCGTAGGGTTCGGTTCGGTGGGGAAAAATTCTAAGGTTCGGCAGAAACCGAACCCCGTCAAAAAATCCAATATTCGGCCGAATCCGAAACCGAATCCTGGATTCGGTGCATCCCTACTAGAAGATAAGAACAGCGACTTTGCTAAGAACAGCGACTTTGCTAACGTTACACCAAGCATCACATCAGCTAACATGAATTTGATAAAATTAGGGCTGTCAATCGATAAAAAAAAAAAATCCAATTAATTACATACTCTGTGATTAATTAATCGCATATATCATTTTTGCTGTGAAAGTATTTTAAATATTTAAATTCAAATGAATCATTGAATAATCAGCATAGTGACAAGTTCAAAAACTATTTTATTATTATTTTCAGTGTTCAAATAATTGCCAAAATAATCTATGATATGACCTAATGTGCTGAGGAAATAAATTCAAAAGTGCTTCGGGAATAAGTTTTTTTTTCACATACAAGGCATTTCAGGCCACAGATATAACCTCGGGGACACAATGAAAATAAATGAACACTCCCCTCAATGTCAACACTTGATGTGCGACTATAGAGTTGATGAACTCCGGTGATATGCAAATTCCTTGCTGCAGACATTGCAGAGGACTTTATTTTCAACACTTTATTTTTATCAACACCATCAGGCCGTTTTTTAAAAGTAAATGTTCCAATCAATGATCCAGGCAGCACGTTTTATTCTCTCTCCTTCATTTTACAGTCTAATTTTTACTGACTAGAACGGCTCGGGGTCAAAGGTCATACGGAATCGATTAATCTGCACTAAATTTTTTTGTGCACTAACTGCACTAACAGTTATTTTTTCTCAAATTAATTAATCGAAATTAATCAGTTATTTTGACAGCCCTAGATAAAATCCATTCCCTAGTTTGTAACGTTATACAATAACGTTAAACTCAAAATGTATGTGCTACATAATTCACATATCTGCAGTGAACCTAGCATGGTTCTACTTTGTTCATAGACGCACAACTTCAAAAACTGTATGATATTGTAGCGATCTCACCCTCAGACAAGAATCACCTTTGGCCAGGACGGCCACTTATTGGAACAGGAAGACTCATACATACACAGACATACTAGGATAACTACATAGGGCAACACAGGGGTAGTCTCAGCCGCACATGTAACACACAATAAGGGTTTACCACACACATCAACAAGAGGATATACACATGAGGTACAACCAAAGAGACTAACACGCTAACAAATACTCAACATGGTAAACGTAACTACAACTATTATAACCGACATTACACATTATAGCATTCACTCGCACTGCATTCTGGGAGACACTTATTCAACGTTAAACATGTACATCCACCGACGCTACATAACCCCCTCCCGAGCCATTGACGTCCCCGGCAATGACAGCTCAGCTCACCGCTCGCGGCTGCGTCGGTGTCAGTCCCAGTGCTTAGTCCAATTGACCGGAAAGCCTCCGGCTGCAAATGGAGAGTCCAAGGCGGCTGGAGCTTCTCTGTAGACGTAGGATCCCCAGGCTGTCGGTGGCCCGCTCTTGGCCACTACAACCCCAGGCGATCAGTCTTTGGAGCAGCTCCCGTAGAAAGGCCCGGCATTCTCCAACGATAACCCCTCCCGACTGGAAGGGCTCTCGGCTGCCTCTGTGACGTCAGTTCTCCCCCGACCAAAGCACCAGAAGCGGCCAGACGTGGGTCGTGGTGTCGGTTGGGCCCTCGGTCTCCCGCCGTGCAGCTGCGCTACCTCAAACAGCAGCAAACAGTCCCACTGCAAGCCGAACCCCCGGATACGCTGGAACCCCTGGACGTTCGGTAGCCCCTTCTGGCTACTGTGACAGCTCGTGGCCGTTGCCACCTGTCCACAGTGTGCCGATCTCCAGGCGGTCAGCAGTCCACGTCGAGGTCCCTCCTCGCGCTGCCCTCTTGTAGAACTTTTGTCGGCTGTCTCTCGAGCACAACAATGCTCCACTGTGGCGGGAAATGGAGACCCCGACCCTCCCAGCAGGCTCGGGACACAAAGGAACTCACACACAAAACGTGAAAAACATTGCGCAGACTTGCGTCAACCGGAACGTGCGCACTTCAAATCTCAACAGTCCATAAAACGATAGCTCCCAAGGCTCTACAGGTCGACGTTACCCTCTTGGTCACTATGTTTTTCAACACTTCAAAATAACATTTACTAAATCAACCTTACATTTATTAGTAGCCATAGATGTGTAGATTTGAACAAAATCTGGTTTGGTTCTTAACGGGAGCATTTACTGCCTGAAATATCCGATTTTGTTTACCACGCTCGGAGTTATAGTGCTGGCCTGATGGTCGCCTATTTACACCGTTTCAACGGCACATGAACGGTTAGACCGAGAATTCTTGTCATGAAATTAAAATTCCACTGGAGCTCCAAGCAGTTGTGTACACGCAGCCTTACAACACTGTTTACAGCTCTTCGAGTCACGGTAAAATGTAATTTTTGGTACATAGCTAATTTAGATACTCCTATGGTGTGGGTGGTTGCGTTTCTTTAGGAGTCCGCTGTCTTGGTTTGTATAGAAATGGATATTAAGTGACATACACGCAAGACGGTGGAAATACGGGACCGACGGTAATAGGGGGAGTTCCGATAGATACTTTATTCATCCCCAGAGGAAAATTACAGAACGTTACGTTATACGTTAGCAGCTAACATTATGACAACTTTTCATTCAGTTTCATTCAGTTATTGAAAACTTTATCAGCTACATACACAGCCAAAAATGTTACTTACTTTCGTCGGTGGCCACCAATGGTGCATTTCCTCCGAATGCTGTGGAGTTGACCCTAGCTGACCTCAATGTTGCTACGTAATGACGTGTAACGTGAAGTCGCGCATGGATGTAATGTCTCCGTCCTGCAGGCTGTAGCCAGAGCGCTCTCAACTCTGCTGCCATGTGTGAATAAACAAACTTCCCCTTGATGTCCCCGGTATAACGTTATTGTCGGGTCCTTAGGACGTCTTTGAAATGACCAAATTCAAATGTCATCCGAGGGAGCTGACGGTGACGTCCCCAGAAAGTTCTGCACCGGACGTCGCGCAATAACCAAAGGATAACTTGCTCCGGACGTCAATAAGGTCACCGGAACGTCCGCTAGAGAACATGACGTTCGGGACCAATCGGGGACGTCGTGAATGTCCGCATAAGGTCCGGGGGACGTCCCGTGTTTGTCGGGTTAGTCATATTTCTGATTACCTGATAGCCCAGTTTGAGAGGCGCAAGAATCGTGACATTATTTTTGCAGCCAATCACTGCTGTCATTTTGTTTTATTGATTTGATCTTAGTCATAGAAGCTAAATTCTAAGGCAGGCCACAGGTAAAATCCAACGAACCGCATTCACCCCGCAAGCCAATAGTTGAATAGCCCTTTCCTAAAGCTTTTGAGATATTTCCACTGCTCCAACACTGAAAGGCACTGTTAGAATGCTTGGATCAAGCCAGGTTCAGCATGGCATATTCCACTGTCTGCTCACGTTGGTGACCACACTAGGGCAAGCACACTTAGCAGTTCCCATCGGAAATGCAGTCTATTTGTAGCCTGGGTTTACCCATGCTGCCTTGCGCACGATTTTATTGACGCTGCTAGGCAGCCTTAGCCTGAGGAGCCAGACCCACATTAAAATGTAGGGTCTGGGCACTCACCGTTCGCAGTGCTCAGTCCGAGGGGCGGGATAATCAGTTGTCTTTCAAATTCCCTCTGCACGCAATAGGACAGCGGCAGCGCTATGAGTCCCATGCGTTTCCCACCCGCGGAGCTAGTTGGCTAGTTCAAACCTTTGCCAACTTAATAAAAGCTAAACTCGTGTCACACTGTTCGCCAACAGCAACATCCATCTTATTTGTTTTCAAGTAGCAGGGAATTCAAGCCAAACCGTTGCAACTCTGCCATCAATCATTATGTTAAGCCCACCTAACGACTCTATACACGATTTCATTGGCCTGATTGAGTTTCGATTTCTGGAGCTCACAAGCCAACGGAGAGTTGCTAGACTAGCCCTGGCAGTAAATGCGTCCAGATTTCTAGGCTAAGGCAGCCTGGATTCCATGGACTTAATTTTCACCTCAACGAAGGAACCAATCACAGAACGGAGGGGGGACAGCAAGACAATGACGACACACCGAAGCAGTTATGAGCTACGTACAGGTGCATTTGATAGACAATCGTAGCGCCCAATAAACGGCTCTGGGCATTCGTAAACCACATTTCAAATACGAGAAAATGAACGTGTAGTTCCAGACCCCATCTCAATGAGATGAGGTCTGACGTTAGCCGGGCTAGTCTATTTGTGTACTAGGGCCTAATGACATTAATTACGGTGCTGTTTCTGCTCAATTGACTGTCCTTTCCCTACTTCATTGTCAACTGGCTGCTGAAGAAAAAAGGTATTTTGGAATGGCACAAATTTAGAAACCTGGGGGTGCACTATGTTCCCATGGCCACTTCATTTCTACAGTAAGGCTGGAAATGAAGATATAGTTGGCTCAGTATTTATCAAATGCTTGTTTCATTCTTTTTATTATTACCTAGCAGTGGTAAAAGTAGTCAATTGTTGTTTGTGTCAGATCTAACAGTGCTATGAGACAACCCCATATTCTTGCCACGCATGCATAAATCCGAGCAGTAACGTTAATCAAGGATATTTGCTTTGCACGACGCTGAACTTGGGAATAGATTCAGATCGCAGGAAGTTTCGATTCTACCTTAAATATTGCAATTTTCTACTGCCAGGGGGCAGTGTTGACCGCAAATCCGCGATGACACAGGCATTTTTCTGCCAAGCTGTTGCAGATGAACAGGCATTATTCACAGATGTATAAAAGCCTCTATTTCATTTTCTTTTGACTCCATTGCTGAATCTTTTGATGAATGTTGTCTTATGTCTTCTATTAATTAATTTATTAGATATTGTACTTGGGGGGGCGGGGTGTAGTTGGTGGCTGATTATAAAGTTTTTCCTTATTTTCTGGGTTGAATCTTTTGATAAATGTTGTGTTATGTCTTCTATTAATTAATTATGTATTACATTTTGTACTTGGTGGTGGTGGTGGTGGGGGGGGGGGGGGTAATTACAAATGTAATTTCTGGGAGATTTTGACATTCTTCATTCTGATAGTGGAAAATGCCCCTTTCAATCACTGTGAAAGTAGATTGCATTTTTCAGATTGTAGAAATTCAGCACTAGATTTGCTCCACACTTCCCATAATGCATTTGGCAGGGGGAATTCCACCACATCTCACAAGTACACTCTCTCCTCTTTCCCTTGAGACCACCCATGTGAAATCCAATAGTGGAAAATGCCTCTTTTAATCACTGTAAAGAAAAGGCCAGATTTTGGCCTTTAGCCTACAAGACTTAAACTTATTCCACCAACTCTGCTCCGGTCGCATATACACGTCTGCTTCCTCTTTCTCTCTATTCCTGCTCTATCCACTTCCCACACACACACAAACACAGACAAACGGAGCTCTCTTAAAGGAGTCGCAGCACAATTTTACAACACTAGGCTACATCCCGATCCCGCAGTGTTTTTTTTAGCCGCCCGTAGCAAAATTCAAACTGCCCGGTCCCGCGAGATTTGCGTTGGGTTTCCGCGGGACCCAATCCGAATGCAGCCCTCTACACGTGGTTGCATGGTGTCGCCACTGCTTTAAAAGGAGAAAACCTGTGAGATCAGCCTCACTCTGCTTTGAAGAAGCCTTTGACAACACTCTAAGGTAAACTAAAACTATATTAGTTCGTATTCATCTATGCACTATGTCTGGAATGGCTGGAAGTTATTTCCGTTCCATTTATCTGCTCACTGCATGGTCATTAGTTAACATTTACAAACAATGTACTCCATACCTTTGTGAAAATGTTGTTTATGATCATTACAATTCATTATTAATCTAACAAAATGTCTACATGGATGACAATTGCTTTCTGTGTCGTAAACATATTGTTTCTTTCTCAAAGAATTTTCATTAGGTTTCATACATATCTAAATCCATATGTCTGGTAGAAAAAGAGATTGGAGCAGCAAAAACAATGTTTTCTTTCTTTAGGGTCACAAGGAAATGAGAATGGCATTTTTGGTCCTTTGGCAGTCATGGCGGAGTTTGGGAGTCATGTCAGTGACATTGGCAGTGGTGCTTGGGGTTATGTCAGAGTCAGAGCTGATGGAGAGTGAAAGCCCTGCTGAGGTAAGCTATTGGTCGAGCAAGATAACGAATGCTAACAGAGCAGGGCCCACTTCCCCGAAAGCATCTTAAGCCTAAGAGCGTCGTAAAGTCCCTCTTATGAACGTCTGAAGATTTGCCAACTGTTTCCCGAAACCATCGTAGCTTAAGAGCGTGGTGAAAACACTCGTAGATCTACGAGTGCTCCAGAGTTCTCGTTACCGGCTAAGAGCGTCTTAACAGTACTTCTCACTGAGGTCGCCAACAGGACATACAGAGGAATTACAATTTAGAATACATAATCCAATTTACGTTCCCATTCTTTATTGTGTTTACCTGTGATGAATCAGATTTTAGCGTGCAAAATAGCATAGCCTACATTTAATAGTCATAATAATGTGATGAAAAGCGGACAAAAATGCAATCAAGTTATGAAACGAGACGTTGCCAGAATAGTTTGACATTATCTTTGCTAAGTGAAGGCTATATTTTATTAGGCCTATGAGGTAAAAAGCAGAGAAAGCAACATGTGGTTTAGTCTGTACTGCCCTGTACTTCAGGGGAAAGTCCGTAGGAGTCTTATTGCTGAGTGTGTTGTAACACGCTCTGGAAATTCACAATTTCGTCGCCGTTTTAAAAAAAAAAAAAAACATAGTCCAGTATTTCTTTCGAAATTGAAATGAAGTTGTATGGACTGGACTATGTTTTTTTTTTTTTAAACGGTGACGAAATTGTGAATTTCCAGAGCGTGTTACACAGCAATAAGACTCCTACGGACTTTCCCCTGAAGGTGGCGGCAAAGATGGCAACATTTCCGGAAAGGTACTGGCTTGATGAAATTCATTCTGGACTCTCTATTCGACCACATAAAGACCTCGGGATACTTCGGTTTGGCTTTAGGGACCCTCTACTCACTACCACGTAAGTGTTATGTTGTTTGGAACTGTAGAAGAGGTATAAAAATAGCGTTTTGTAGCGGCGCAATTGAAATGCCCCGCTCACTTCCAGGCTACGAGTTGTGACTGAAAACGGTACAATCGAACTTTCTCAAAACACATCCGAATGACATAATTTTGATGTCAACTCAACGTATGTACCCCCAATCATCCGGAAATCGATCTAAAGTGCATTTTACTCCGGATAATTCCTTTAAGTGACACCGCAAAAAAATATTGCAACAATCTAATCTTAAAATAATTACAATTATTTATGTCTGTGTGTGGTATATAACCTACTTGGGATGCTTACATGCAGATGTCAAAGTGTTTCTATTTTCGTATTGATGTAAATTAATGTTAAGATCCGAAGTTTGAATGGTAGGCCTATAGCTGTGACGTGCAGTCACCTGACATCACCATCAAATTAGAGGATATTTCAGAACTATTAACGTGGACAGCTCCCCTTAAGAGCATCTTAAGAGCAGTGCATGCGCGTTCACGCTACGAGCATTTTCGGGAAACAGTTGGAAAAACCAAACGAACGATCGTAAGATGAATCGTAGAAAACCCTCTTAAGAGCGTGTCTCCGTCGTTATCGGGAAACTGGGCCCAGGGGCGTCCCTCTCTAACTTCAAGAAGCTCTTGAAGACCCAATTTTTCCAAGAGTACCAATCACAAAATATCCTAACCACTTGCAACTCCTGAGTTAATCATGAATTATAGTATTAGGAAGTGGTTTATAAAACATTTATCCACACCCTAACTAATCATTAATGCATAAAGGCATGCCTACATGTAGGTGTAAATTCTTAATCATTTACACACCCATTTCAATAGATCTCTTAAACCATAGACACTTCCTTAACAACTGTTAAATAATGGAAATATTACTGCATCGACAAATTTCATTAATTTAATTTATTACATATTAAATTCAATAATTTATAAACATATTTTAGATATAGGCTTATTTACTATGAACAAACCATTCATAACTGTTTGTACAAATGCTTTACTGATGAGGATTAATGTAGGAACAATGCTATACATTATCCCGTACTTAATAAATACTTAATTGTCTGTAGTTATTATAAAGGGTTACCACCCAACACACATAACATGCCTTTACCATGCATTTAGTTTCTTCTACTTCCTTCCTCTACTATCTCCTTTGATGACACTCTGTGAATGTTAGCCCTATTGTAAATCGCTTTGGATAAAAGTCTCAACTTAATGGGAAAAAGGTAAATGTAAATTGTAGGTTTCCCTTAAAGGAAAGCCACCATTTTGGGAAATTATTCACCATCTCCCCCAGTTTTGCATATTATGCTTGGACCCTGATGATTGCTTATTGCAACTCCTATCATAAATGTGACTCCACATATGTATGTGCATTCTGTTTATTGTCTCACTGTGTCTTTATTTCTTTTCTATTTTGGACAAGCTCTTACATGGAGAATGGGTGAATGACCTTAAATCTCACATGGTCATAAACTCTACAGAAGGTGCTACAATCAGAGGTCTATATCGAACTATCGTCGGAGCAAAGAAGAAGATAAAGTGGGTTCCTTTGATAGGGTTCGTAAACCCCACAAACAAAGACAGTCCCACCTTCGTGTTTGGCATCCAATGGGAAGACATACAGGCGGGTATGTAGTTTGGTCATAATTTGCCTTATGGTTTTCACAGAGTTTTAGAAAATAGCCAGAATATCTGTCTATCTGCAACTCAATCTGACCATCCATCTGTCTACCTCTCAGCTTCATGTACAGGGTTTGTTGGTCAGTATTTTCATACTGATGGAGGTGAGGAACTCAGGACCAACTGGCTTTTACGTCGTAGCAGTAACAGAAAGGACGACTGGCAAGCCACTCTGTAAGACTTTTATGTGTCATCGTTAATTATTACAGTCTGGTCAGTAACACAAGTACACTGCCTTGATATATCTATTTTCTTGTTATGTTTTGTATTTCTCAGGGTTGGAGTAAATATCTTCAATAGAGTCTCAATTGGACAGAGAACATGTAATTGAGAGGTCATTCTCTGATATGGCTGGGATATCAGAGAAGTCGATCAATATCTTTGTATCAATCACTATGATCTGTTGCTGTCTCTGCCTTTAATTCGGCAATAAACATTTTCAGATGTATGACTAAAGTTTTGTTTCTGTCTTTACTTACAACAGTCTTGTTTGTCTTACTTGTTTCTGCCTTGTTACTCTAGTGCTTATGGGGCTATGTGCACTTTTCTGTTTGAATGTTTAATAATAACCTTGAAATGACAACAGAATGTAAAGAAATACGTCTTTTAACTTGGTTCTCACTCCTCATTCCTTGTCTCTTCTAATATAATTTTTTTAGATAAACTAGACGTTCTTCAAGATGTTAGACTGTGAACAATTTACAAGAAAGAATACAAATAATGGTACAGGACCGTACAGGGGTGCGTTTCCCGTACAACTACGGAGGTTAGCTTTTTACTAACGTGGTACGATGCATCGTTCAACTAACCAACATGTAAGTTCCGACTGTTTCCCAAAACCGCCGTACTTACATAGTACTTTGTTAGTTTGAACCACATAGTTTGGACTACAATGGTTGCACAGTGTTTCCCACAGAATTGGATTCAATTTGTGGCGGTAGCTGACTTTGACAACGGGGGGGGGTGGGTGGTCACTTTTTAAGACGTTTAAGGGAACCCTTGCAATTGTAACACAGTTGAAAGGCTGCTGATGTGTGGATGCAATTCATAACGTTTTCTACATAGTTAAAATAAAGATTCGTACTTCTCCTTGGGACAACAGTGTTTGGAAAACAATTTTCCATTTACATCGGGATTTTGCAAACATTCAGTGTCAAGAGTCAATAAAATGAGCCCTTCAACGAAATTGACAAGCAGCTGTAAGTAGGTTAAAGGGACACCAGGCAAGCCTGATGCTTTTTCTCTACGAAACTCCCCCTCACTCGGTCTGAAGCTCTTTTCCTTTTCTTTGCATCTTCCGTCAAGGGTTTTCGCTGCTTCTTTGCCGGCTCTGCCATTATACACACGTTTGCAACAATCGCTAGCGTTTCGTTAGCCTACCTCTGTGCTGTGGATGCAGGATGGAAACTGAAACTGCTTCGGTCGCCGGGTACGATACACTGAACTTGCAAGCGGGATATTCTTCCTACAGGCAGTAGGGGCGGTCGAGAGTCTTCATTCGCCCTGTAATGAGTCATTTAACCATATACCGACTTACGAAGATGAGTAATTAACACAAAAACGTTGCCTGGTGTCCCTTTAACTCTTTTCCCCATGGAACGCCTTATAGAACTACCCTTTTAGAACATTCCAAGGCTACCCATGGAGTATTATTGAATAAAACAATTAAAACTCGCCAGGTGATTACAAATGAATGATACACTCCATCAACTTACCTGAAACATAGTCATGTTATATATTTTTAGAAACCTGAGGTTCTGAGCTATCTATTATGACAATGTCCATTTGTTTTAAATAATATATAGGCAAGTCCTCACCATTGGAACATTTAAAATTCTCTAAACTAGTGTTTAGTTTTTTAAAATAAAACATACTCTCCATTTAATATATACATGTTATGAACTTTGTACACACATAAAAAATATTCCAATATGTTGGCCAAGTTATTGAGACAATGAAAATATCACCAGGTATGGTATAGAACAGTTTTCATCTATTTTAACTTTTAATTAATTGGGGGGGGGGGTGGCATTCTAAACTCGCCAGGTGATAAACTTGATGTTACACTCCATGGACCTTAGAGAAACCCAGTCATGTTATATATCTTTGGAAACCTGAAATTATGGACTATCTGAAAATAATTATGTAAGTATGTAATGGTAAGTATGGTATTGAGACCCTGTACCTGTACACATGGAAATTGCAGCGAGGGTCTTCTCATGATCAGGTAAGTAATGGGAAATATGGCAATGAACTATTTCACACCTGTTTTACCAATCTTGTAGTCTGTTGTAGTCAAGATTCCCCAAGTGGTAAGTAATGATAAGTGTGGTACAAAACAGTTTCAAGCCTATTTGACCTGTTTTGTGTTGTAGTTTCAGTCTATCAGTTATCAATCTTATACGAAATAAAACCAGATTTGACAGTGTTTGGTTGTTTCAATTAATATCTGTTTTTACTGAAACAAAATCAGATAATATGATAAACAGATATCATAAATAGATAAAGATAAATATGCATCATGAACAACACATTTACCACCTCATTAGGTGTGGCAATAATATAAAAACAGATATAATATCAATAGATAAAGATAAATATATCATGAACAACACCTTTACCACATTAGATCATTAGGTGTGGCAATAATATAAAAACAGATATAATATAAATATATAAAGCTAAGTATATATCACATGAACAACACCTTTACCACATTAGGTCATTAGGTGTGGCAATAATATAAAAACATATAATATAAATAGATAAAGATATCATATGAACACCTTTACCAACCCATTAGGCGTAACAATAATATAAAAACAGATATAATATAAATATATAAAGCTGAGTATATATCACATGAACAACACCTTTACCACCTCATTAGGTGTGGCAATAATATAAAAACAGGTATAATAGAAATAGATAAAGATATCAGATGAACACCTTTACCACCTCATTAGGCGTAACAATAATATAAAAACAGATATAATATGAATAGATAAAGATATCAGATGTACAACAAATTTACCAACTAATTAGGCATAACAATAATATAAACAGATATTATATAGATACATACATAATATATACATACATATCAGATGAACAACACCTTTAGTTCATTCCTCAGGTTGGTGCAGCTGGAGGAAACAGTCCCTGCACATGTGTGTGTTGCATGTGGCACAGCCAAACACCGTTTCATGCCGACGCTCAAGTCTGTAACAATTTGTACACCTACGGTGCTTGCCGGGAAGTCGCTCGAAGGTGTGAGCCGTCTTGTGCCTTTTTGGATCAATTTCAACCCCCCTTTCTGTGATGGTAGATCGCTTCCTACAGGTGAAGCCATTGATCAAACCCTTACCAAGCTCCAAGATGAAATCTTTCTGGGTGTATCGCGTCTTTCTCCCCACTCGTCTTGTAGATGCCATCCTGTACAAAATCCACGCATTCACTCGGCAGACGTCCACCACAAACCATAAGATATACTTCCAGTACTTCTTACTGGGACAAGAGGCAGCGTATTTTTTTCTTAGCTGATCGTGCACATCCACGCCATTCATGTGCTGATTGTATCGAGTGATAGCTTGTGGTTGTGGCACGACTAGCTTTTCCGTCTCAACCTGCCGATGACAGGTCACCATCTGACCAGGATGTGGGAGACAGGTGTGAGCTACGACAACTACATTGTTGTCATTCCATGCTGTGACAGTGATGCCGGCCTTCTGGAAAAAAATACTGTCACTTCGTTTCCGTAGAAGCTTTTTCAGGTTTCTTTTTTGCTTTATTTCTGTGGGGGCACCTTTTCTATTGGACATTAGTGTTCCACAGGCATAAATGCTATCTGCTAGCAGACTCTGCAAGAGGGGAATGCTTGTGAAAAAGCGGTCGAAATAAACGCAGTGATTGAGGCCAATCAAATCCCTGGTCATATCATGCACGACCCTGTATCCCAAACCATGGATCTGTTGAAGAGGTGTCTGGTCCCGTTTCCCTGAATAAAGCTTGAAGTCTGACATGTAAGATGTGTTGCCGTCACACCGGGCCCAGCACTTGATTCCAAACTGTTATATTCTACATAACTTTAAAATGGTAATAAGGCTCAGGAGGCAGGAGTATGCTCGAAACGTGTCTCTTTACTTAACTTCTCGCATAATCAAAACAATGCATCCGGGTTACCCATCATGCCCAGATTAAACTACGGGGTGCATGGGGGATATTCATAACAAAACAGGACATCTCCTCCCCCCTTAGAATAGAAGTCCCCATAACCCAATTGCCACTAATCAAAATCATATATCACAAAATAATAAAATAACAGTGACATGGGGAGCATAAACGAATAAAAACTTTAACTTTTATAACAGACACCCAGACGTGCACACACACACACACAAACAGAACCTACGGGTGAGGGTAGACTGCCTCACCCGTGACGGCACCCCTGGGTATTATTCTGCCCCAGATGATTGGGTGTGCCGTGCTAAAGAGCTCACAAGTCCATACGTTTGGGAGCCCGTCGCTCCCTTTCTGGATACCGCCGCTCACGGGAAGGCCCCGGTACACTGCCTCTGGGGGACGCAGATAGTGGCACCGGGTGTGGGGGTGGCAACCCCATCGGCGCCTCTGGCAGAGGATCAAGTACAGCTTCCTCCGAAACAAGGGCACCACCAGGAGCTGCCACGGTGTCCACACCATCGTCTTCCTGGACCTCCCCACTGTCAACCATGGGAGGCGGTGTGGATGCTGGCGCTGCACTCTTTAGGAGTTGGTCGACATGCCTCCTCCACATGCGACCATCAGCAGTCTGGAGGGTGTATGAGACAGGACCAGTCTGCGCCACAATGGTCGCTGGCACCCATTGTGGACCAGCACTGTAGTTTCTAGCTAGCACGTGGTCACCAGAAGAGAACTTCCTCTCCTTGGTCTGTTTGCGTTGCTGTACCTGCTTCTCTTGTTGTTTCTGAACAGTGTCTTTCACAGCAGCGGGCTTTAGCAGGTCAAAGTGAGTCCGTAGGTCCCTCTTGAACATCAGGGATGCCGGAGAGGCCCTGGTGGTAGCATGGGGAGTATTTCTGTAATTTAACAGAAATCGATGCAGCCTGTGATGAAATGACCCCTGCCCCTCAGAGGTCTTCAGCGCGTGTTTTACGGTTTGGACAAACCTTTCGGCTAAGCCATTGGTAGCCGGATGAAAAGGTGCCGATTTGATGTGCTGCACACCATTCACTTGCAAGAAAGCAGACATTAATTCTGACACCAGCTGGGGCCCACTGTCAGAGACCAACTGCATAGGGCATCCGAAACGGCTGAACATTTCACCAATCTTCTCAATTGTTTTGACTGCTGTGGTGGATTTCATGACTGCCACCTCTGGCCATTTGCTATGGGCATCCACGACAACCAGTAGCATCTGCCCTTCCACCGGTCCCGCAAAATCCACGTGTACCCGCTGCCATGGTTCTTCTGGGAACTCCCAGGGGTGCAGTGGCGCTAAGTGGGGAATGTTCCGGGCCCTCTGGCATGCGTGGCAACTCTTTGCTACTCTCTATTTCTCTGTCCACTCCTGGCCACCAAAAGAAACTCCTTGCCAATTCTTTCATGTGCACAATCCCACTATGGCCTGCATGTAATTGTTGCAGAACAGTCTTGCGTAGTGTTGGTGGAATGACCACCCTCCTCCCCCACAGCAAACATCCCGACTGTATTGTCAGTTCCGTTCTCCTTGACAGGTAAGGCTGAAAACCTAGAACATCACTGATGGAATGGCCCTTTGTCACCATATCCATGACCCCCGCCAGCACAGGATCAGTGCGCGTTGCCCGTTTCACCTGTGCAGCTGTGACAGGCGCACCCTCCACCTGGCTGAAGTAGAAGACCTCTTCACTGTTGGTTTCCGGTTTGATAACAGGTAGTGGAAGCCTGGATAGCCCGTCCGCATTTTGATGGCGGTCTGCTTTGCGATATTTGATCGATCTCATACGAATGGGCCGATAACAGCATGGCCCAACGCTGCATTCGGCTCGCTGCCAATGACGGTATGCCTGAATGGGGCCCCAGGATTGTTGTGAGGGGCCTGTGATCAGTAAAGAGAGTGAACCGCCGTCCATACAGATATTGGTGGAAACGCCGGACTCCAAAGACAATGCTCAGAGCTTCTCTCTCTATCTGTGCATAATTAGCCTCCGCTTTGTTCAATGTTCGTGATGCAAAGGCAATAGGTCTCTCTTCCCCGTTAGGCAGTATGTGAGAAATGACCGCTCCCACTCCATAGGGAGAAGCGTCACAAGCGAGTTGTATGGGCAGAGAGGGGTCAAAGTGTGTGAGTGCCCCCGACTTCAACAATGTATCCTTAGCCTGCTGAAGGGCCTTCTGACATGCGTCACTCCAGTGCCAGGCTTTTCCTTTACAGAGAAGGCTGTGCAAGGGCTTCAGTATGGTTGCTAAGTTGGGTATAAACCGGCCATAGTAGTTTAGTAACCCAAGGAACGAGCGTAGCTGAGCCACACTTTGGGGTGGTGGTGCGTCAGCAATGGCGCGGCTCTTGGATGGGGCAGTGTGCAATCCCCTAGCATCGATAACATGCCCCAGATATTCGACTGAGGGCTTGAAAAATTCGCATTTGTCCTTACGCACTCTAAGGCCGTAGTCCTGTAACCGCTGGAGGACTGCATCGAGGTTGCGCAAGTGTTCCCCATCAGTGGCTCCAGTGCAAAGGATGTCGTCGAGGTAGCATTGTACGCCAGGGAGACCGCGGAGGATTTGGTCCATAGCGCGCTGAAAATGGCCAGGGGCTGATGTGATGCCGAAAGGAAGTCGACAGTATCTGAACAGGCCTTTTTGTGTTGTTATAGTGAGAAATTCACGGGACTCTTCTTCGACACTCATCTGCAAATAGGCCTGATTTAGATCTATTTTGCTAAACTTCTGGCCATGACTCAGTCCAGCAAAGAGATCATCGATGTGTGGGAGAGGATATTGTTCAGGAGCGAGCACCGGATTCAGCGTCACCTTGAAATCGCCACAGATACGGATGTCTCCGTTTCTTTTAGCCACAGGAACAATAGGCGTAGCCCACTCACTGATAGCAACTGGCTCCAGCACGCCACTGGTGACGAGGGCCTCCAGTTCAGCATCCACCTTCGAGCGTATGGCATACGGTACAGATCTGGCTTTAAGAAATTTTGGCCTCGCATCTGATTTGAGACTAAGCCTAACAGTGATGTCTTTCATGAGGCCTAGCTCACTTTTGAAAACGTCTTGATGCCTCTGTAAAACAGCCGTTAGCTCACTGGAGCTTGGGGACAGCATTTTCACGGTTTGCCAATTTAGTTTCAAGTTCTCTAACCAGACCCGGCCTAAGATGGAGGGACAGTTTCCCTTAGCCACATAGAGGGGGAGTGTCCCCACTTTGTTGTCGCTTTGCACAGTGACGTCAATCATACCAGCCATGGGCACTGGTTCACCGAGGTAAGTTCTAAATTTGGTGTCTGAGGGCCTTAAAGCCAAGTGCCCTAGGTGACTCTTGTACACCTTTTTAGAGATAATGGATGCTTTGGATCCAGTGTCAATCTGCATTTTTACGGGGTGTCCTTCTAGCAGGGGTCTTGCCCAATAGCCCTCATCATCTGCATCCACTTTATTTATTTTCAGAGTATGTACGCTCATCTCCGACTCTTCATCAGACTCACTAGACCGTTCATCTTGCCTTACTGTGTGAACAGGTCTTTTTTTCTTTTCTTTCCTGTAGTCCTGCCTGTTTTCAAACATTTTGTCATTATTCCCATTTCTGGTCGTTTGGCCAACATTTCTTTGACTTTGGCATGCCCGCTCTATGTGCCCCCGTTTCCCTCAATGGCGACAATCCATATCCTTACATCTGCACGCTGTTGCTAGGTGACCCATTCTGCCGCAACGGTAACATGGTCCCTGCGTGTTCGCTCTGTCTGAGCTGCTCATTGCATGCACTTTGGTGGTTGCGTGTAGCTGTTGAGCTTCTTTTGATGCCATTTCCATAGAAAGACTAATGCTGATGGCTTTGTCCAATGTTAAATTCTTTGTGGTGAGCAACCTCTTCTGTGCTGCTTCATCTTTGAGGCCGCACACTAGCCTGTCTCGCAATGTGTCGTTTAGAACGTTACCGAACTCGCAATGTTCTGCCAATTTTCTCAGTGCCGCCACAAACAAAGACACTGACTCTCCTTCTTCTTGGTCACGTTTATGAAACCTGAACCTCTCAGCGATTAATAATGGCTTTGGTGAAAAATGGTCTGACAAAACTTTTACTATTTCGTCGTATGTCTTTTCCCCAGGCTTTGTGGGTTGAAGCAAGTCACGTAATAGGTTGAAAGTTTTTGGTCCCATCACAGCTAGGAAAGTGGGCACAATTTTGGGATTAACAATGCCGTTGGCTTGGACAAAGTAATCAAAACGTTCGGAGTATGAGCTCCATTGTTCAACATTTTCGTCAAAAGGGCCAATATTAGCGAAAACTGCCGCCATCATTGGTGTTGGTTCTCTTACTTCAGGTCTGCTCGTGTTAGCACTGGCACTGGGCTCCGTGAGCTGCTCAGCATTGGGTTGCTCTGGCTCCGGAGCACGGGATATTTCCTCCTCAGAAGACGAATTACACAACATAATCTAGCATCCTCCCCTCGTAATAGAAACCCCGGTGGTTGTCACATAAACGGCCGCGTAGATTAGTGATATCCTCGTCGCTACTTGTTATATTCTACATAACTTTAAAATGGTAATAAGGCTCAGGAGGCAGGAGTATGCTCGAAACGTGTCTCTTTACTTAACTTCTCGCATAATCAAAACAATGCATCCGGGTTACCCATCATGCCCAGATTAAACTACGGGGTGCATGGGGGACATTCATAACAAAACATGACACAAACTTTTCTGGTTTGTTAGGCATGTACATTACAAGCTCTGTTCTGCCTTTGAACCCTTTCATAGCCTCGTCAATAGAAATGTCACGACCGTGTTGATAAAACAACTTGCAATTTTGACGTGCCATCTCAAACACCGGCGCAACTTTAGCTATCGGATGATAGCTAGCATCAGCTCTCGTCACTCGCACGGCAGCATTATTACAGTGTAAGTACTGGCACAACTTTTCGTACCTGTTCACAGTCATGGCACGTTGAAACCCGCTGACACCCAGGAATGGATCCGTGGACCAGTAATCACTGTATTCATGTTTCGGATTAACACCCATCAGGATATTTAATCCAAAAAAAGCTCTCATCTCGGCGCCGTCAGTCGGAAACCAGAGGCTATCAACTCGCGAGTGTTCTTGAGCACAGCGCTCCGCGTACAAGTTGGTTTCAGTAGCAATCTTCTGAAACATTGTCTCGACGAAAAAAAGAAAAAAGTAATCCAAGGGTGTAGCGTTTCCTACATTGAATGTCCTTGGCAACTTCGGTCCCGAATCCATAGTAAATGGATTGATTGGTTGGTCCCTTATAACGCGACTCCAGGCTACATCTCCCGTTCCTCTCATCTCGTCAGTGACATTTTCGTGACCATCACTTTCGCTGTCACTTTCCTCCGGGGGTATAAAATCATCTTCAAACCCAGAAAAATCAGACCCATCAGACTCGTTATCAAGAAAATTCTCAATATAAAAGGCTGCATCTTCCGGATTCCTAAACACTCGCGCCGCCATGGTCAAAATGTCAACATTCGCGGGTCACTCTGACAGCTGACGCGCTCGTCTTTTTTCCCCTCAGAGGCTAGAACTTAGATCGTCAAACTTCGGAAAACCCCGCGAATATGTATCCCTCACTCCTATTGGTTAGCCTGGTGTTGCTAGGTTTCGGCTCTGCCGATCAGATTATTTGTTACAAAGGCAAACACGGTACTTGCTCTAGTCATCGTCAAAACACGTCTTTATTGATACAACAGACTCGTCAAAACTCGTCATAAAGGATTTGTGGGGGGTAGTCATATGACGTCTTTATGGGGGAAAGAGTTAAGCATGCTAAATTCGACATCCAAACAGTATTCTAACGTTAGCTTTGAGATACTGTTTGATTTCATAACTTAACTTAGTTTAGTCTCTTCAATGTAACCTACTATGTTGTGATAAGACCTTAGCAGAGTTCACTTCAATGCAGCAGTTTTGAACAAATTTGCGCAGCATGGTCACGATGCTAAGCGGATTTAATAGCAATTTAGCCAGACGTCTTCTATGCAATGCTTCTATGTGGCAACAACAATCCTTCAACAATCGTGAATATTTTGTTAAATGCACATGCAGAGGAGTGGCAGCGGGCTACGAGAGAGAGCGGGGCGGGGCAAGGAAAGGCTGCGTGCGTAAAAAGCGCAGCTCAATGGCAATGCAAGGATTTGACCTTATATTTAATTTAAATTAAATTAAATTAAAATAGAATATTCATCTGTGGCGGCCGATTTTTATTTTCTGGCACCCCGCCACAGATTAGTCAATGTATGGGAAACACTGGTTGCAGATGTTTTCGGAGAATGTCGGGCTATGTCTGTTAGAGCCGAACGCATGAAGTCATGTAAAAGTAATGAAATTTGACATTGCATTGACGTTTCCTGGGCCCAGCAGTTAGGCTATAATATCATTAATAATAATAATAATAATAATAATAATAATTAGAACAATAGGCAGTAATTTCAATAGGTCCTAGGCTATGTATGCTTTTAAAAAATATATATTAGGCTATTAGGTTATTAATCATTATAATACATAATAATGATAATTTTAATAATAACGTCACAGTCTTTTGAACGTAGCCTAGGCCTACTAATTAATCAGTGAAGCATAAATCGCCAACCGAGCAAATGTGAACAAATAAGTTACACATTTAATGAAACACACCGAATACATAGGCTAAATACTGGCCAATACTTTCATTTGTTGTAGCGTGACAAGGTGGCGTGAAAGGATAGACCTCTGCATTTCGGATCTTGTAGTTGTAGGTTCGGGCCTGATGCTCAATCACTAAATATTCCTATGATCGTTAAGAACCTGTAGTCCTTGTTTTAACTACTGATTGGAGACCATATGCTTACTAGCCTAGGCTACCTTATAGGTATTCTGTGGCATTCTGTGTCCATATGTTTTATTTTTCCATATGCGCTCTTCCAACACGATAGTTGTCTAAGCTACGCAAATTGAACAGAGGTCACGCACTGTTACAATGAATAAGGCAAATAAACTAACACTGATAATGAATATCACTTTGCTTGATTACATTTACAAGCCGTTGTAGCTCGATGAGATAGGCTTTTGACTGAACATGGTTCACTGATATTCACTGGAATTTGTGATGGGTTCGAGTCGCGTTGTCCCTGCTGCTTTTGTGTGTTATTTGTCTGAAAATGCGCAGGGACATTATCAAAATATTCACGATTGTTGAAGGATTGTTGTTGCCACATAGAAGCACTGCATAGAACACAGTGGGCTACATTGCTATTAAATCCGCTTAGCATCGTGACCATGCTGCGCAAATTTGTTCAAAACCGCTGCATTAAAGTTAAAGTAAACTCTGCTAAGGTCTTATCACAACATAGTACATTGAGGAGACTAAACGAAGTTAAGTTACAGTAGGCCTAGGCTATGCAATCAAGCAGTATCCCTATATCAAAGCCTAATACTGTTTGGATGTCAAGTTTAGCATGCTTACTTGCAGCTGCTTGTATTACTCATGCAGGGCTCATTTTATTGACTCTGTTTGCAAAATCCCGATGGAAATGGAAAAGTGTTTTCAAGACTCAAAAGTGCTTGTCCAAAGTAGAAGTACGAACTGTTATTTGAACTACGTTATGAATTGCATCCACACATGATTCCCACACGAACGTCTTAAAATGACAGGCACTCAATTAGACATATACTAGCCTACTGAACTTTATTGAATGCTACCTCTGACTAAGAATACATTACTTTGCACTTGTAGTTACTTGCACTTCAGTCTTTTATTTTGGAATCTTAAGAGCAATAAACATATATTGCAATGTTAAAGAATTCATGTTTTTTCATTCAGATATGTAAATAAACATGTATAAGATGCTATTAGTGAATTAATGGGGAGATAATCGAATCGAATCGAAATCGAATCGGACTGAAAAAATGAATCGTTAGATTAATCGATGCATCGAAAACATAATCGCTAGATTAATCGTTTAAAAAATAATCGTTTATCCCAGCCCTACTTAGGATAAATGTATATTATGTTCTATGAAAATTGGCATGGTTAGATTAGATTCAACTTTATTGTCATTGTGCAGAGCACAAGTACAAATACAACCAAATACAGTTTGCGTCTAACCAGAAGTGCCAAAAAGGCAGAAAATGCAATGTGATATATAAAGTATAGACAGGTGGTATACAGTTGGTTTGCAGAAGGTGGTTTAGAGTAATATAAATGAAATATAAATATGTGCAGTGTCTTAGCAGTTACCTTACAGTAAGAGCAGAATAAATATGGATATGTAATAAGAACAATGTTGAACAACATGTTGTTGTGTAAGTGCTTTGGGTTTCACTCTGTTCTAAAAGCGCTATATAAATGAATACTTTACTTTATGATTGCCCTTCATTTCAATGGAATATTTTCATGCCTTTATGCAGCATTTTTCCAATGTTGCCCTTGTTATATGTATGTGTTTTCATTGTGACACTGAAAACTGAATACTGTTACCACACACAAGTATTTCATGATATTTTAAATGCACAGATACAATGTTTTTTTACCATTACTTTTCATCCATTGTAGTTGTGAAGCTGTGTGTTGAATCACAACCACAAAATGACAGTTCACATAGCACAAATGTTTTAATGCTCAAATGGTTGAAGGATCTGCGCCAGCTGTACCAACACACACACACACACACAGTGTTACTGTAGGTGCTGCTCATGTTGTTGCCTTCTGCTGCTGAGATAGTAGCAAAGTCTATACTGTTGTTTTCAAAAGCATGTCTATATTCCCTGAGTGCACTGACATTTCAAGACCTACTTTATTCCATCAACCCCCTATGATAATACAAGCATGTCAACTGCTCCATCTAGGAGCCCAACAGCGAGGCAGAGGCGCGGTACAACAACGCCCATAGCCGGACCCGCGTTATTGTGGAGAGGGCCCTGGGCATGTGGAAAGGTGTGTGACAGGGGCGGAGCTTGCGGGGGGTGCGGCACGCCCCCGGCCCGGGACCCGCAGGGGCCCGGTGCAAGGGCGCCCCTCCCCCATCTCCGGGTAAGGTGGGACGGGCCTCTCCCACGGCACAAGGCCGGAGGAGCTAAGATCATGCAAACGGTTTCTTTTCAATCATTTTCATCAGAGTGGGACGTATTAGGCTTATAGGTTGCCCCAGTCAGGACGAGTTATGACTCACGGTTGCTGAAAAGTTTTGAAATTTACTTTGATGATTTAGTAGGTGTAAAATATTGAATAAAATGTTCTGCTGTATGACTGGCTTTATTTGAACTCTCATATTGAACTTTACGACGTGCAAATTTACAAAATTGGATCAACGATATTGTCTCCTACAGGCGTCAATGAGAGAACACGATGGCCGTCGTAGCCCCTTGCGTTGGCCGTGACGCCCCTTTGTATGGAGCTAAATTTGTATAATATGGAAATAATATTTGTATATGCGCAGAGGGGGATCCACAAATATTTCTTGATTTGCATGTGTGTTTTGATATCTACAAATAAAAAAATCATATTTGTAACTCGTATATTGATTTTTACAAATATAGATGTGCATTTGTAAATAAAATGCCCATCCAGACATCCCGCCAAAGTCTTTCAATTCTGTTTGAAATAAAATACACAGAACCATGTAACCAGATACTGTTTGGTAAATAAGTATTAGGATCCATGCTAAAGTTGACTAAAAAGAGAATTAAGAAATCATCTTTTAGAAATTGATCTTAATGCCTTAATTAATAAAATTAGGAAAAATCCAACCTTTCATGACACCAATTTTTATTGTGAAAAGAATGATGTATCGTAAATAAATAAATGTTTTGTCCTTGACACAGATGGACCATAAGTATTTGGACGCCTGTTTAAATTGACATAGAGACATGATTTTTATTTTTATTACCCAGCTATTACACGGATCCAGGATACTTTGCATCCTGATAAGGTCACATAGGCCTCTGGAATTAAAATAGCCCCCCATCTTCACAGATCCTTCATACCAAGAGATGGGTATGGGTTAATTTCAGTGAGCCTAATAACTGGGTTGATTTGCATTGCAAAAGAACCATATGCCAATCTCCAGGTATGGTGAAAGGTATGTGATGGTGTGGGGCTATTTTAATTCCAGAGGCCTAGGTGGCTTTATCAGCATGCATAGTATCCTAGATCCATGTATTAACTCGATAAAGGTTGGATTTTTCCTCATTTTATGAATTAAGGCATTAAGGTCAATTTGTAAAAGATTATTTCTTTTTCCTCTTTTCGGTCAATCTTAGTGTGTGTCCAAATACTTGTGTGCCTAACAGTTTCACGAATGTGTCCTTAGATTACAATATTCAGAGACAACAACAAAGCATACCGTTGATTATGGACACTTTTTCCGGCTATGAAGCAGCCACTCTCAGGTCCACGCATGGTAAGCATGAGACGAGCAATGCCAACATTCTCGCCTCCATGATCTGTTCGCACTCTGAAGATGTTCATACAAAGTAAACATGTAAATTAATGCATTGATTACCATTAGAGAGAGAGAGAGAGATCTCGCCATCAGAACAATTTGGGGCTGCTGCCCAACAGTTATAGCTTGGGGGGCTCTACATAATGGCCCATTGAATGGAGGAACATTCAAACTCACAACTATGCCTATCTAATTAACTATGCATCAGCCTATTGTGTGTTCATAATGTTTTCTTATATATAAATTTTATTATAAAACGTCTCATCCAAAAAATTACCTGTGTGGATAGCCAAATTCCTGTACAGCCTGGCAGAAGAAGGCTAGGTTTGTGTCAGACCGGTTGTTGTCTGCCACCTTCAAGTACATTATCTGAAATGTTACAAGTGATGAATTACTAAATTTACAATACAATTGTGGCTGATGGGGTGAGCGGTACAGTATGTATGTGTTGGGGGGGGGGGGGGTTATCTTGGGGAAATTATCAGGGACAGTACCAGTGAGTGGCACAGGACATTACGTCAGTGGCAGTTTTTGCAACTGCCTATTGAAATAACAGAATAAGGCCATAACTTTCGTGAATAGCCATCAATCTCTCCAAAGATGACCATGTTGTATCTGTTGGATGATCAGAAAATACACATTATTGTGACAATAACAGTAATCATATTCTGCATGTTTGCAACAAAACTCTGGGCATATGTATTAGCACCACAAGAGCAATGTTCACCTGATCAGTTTATGGTTTGTGTCTATGTGCACAAGATACTTAGTGCATGGCACGGAGTATCTTCTCCTCACGACACATCCCATCTGCCTCATTCGGGTCAGAATGCCGAGGCTGTCGACTCGATGCATAGAGGCTTTAACACGTAGCCACTGAACTCGATGCCCAAGACCCAAAAGTAGTCCCTTTACTTTTCTGTATCCTGCATGTGGATCTTCGCTTTTAATTGCCGTGACCAGTGCATCGAGCTCTGCATCTGAACATGGACTGTACTGTCCCCGTACAGAGAGGTTATCCTCAGCCATACGGCGGTACAGTGTGGCACGCGAAACCCCAACTAAATCGGCAATTCTGTTCATGGGCATTCCAAACTCTACCAGTTGTTGTAGATACTCTTTGTTTATCGCAATGTATGGACGCCCTCTTCCACCTCTTTTTTCAAATTGGATTGGTGGGGGAGGAGTTTCTTGCTGTCTGGCATTCTGAAGAGCACGGCTCAACTCTGATAATGTGTCAGTCACTTCCTGGGGTACTGGCACATGCTGTGAGACAATATCCAGGAACACCATTTCCTGGGCGCATAAAAATTCAAGATAGTCTGAATCAACAGGGGCGTGTTGCAGCACGTAGGATACCCTGCTGTTCAACCTCTCAAATAATTCTTGTCTTAATGTCTCCTGCAAAAAGAAAAAAATAAGAAATGCTTAAATGTGAAGGTGATGAATAAAGGGTGTAGGTTATCTCTTCAACAACAAAACATTAATACAATCATCCATTACAATTGGGCTAGGAGCGAAGGGCCCTTACAATGCACCCCCCACATGATCCAACAATAGCAATAACTTTTTTTGGTCTGACCATGCTGAACAATCAGAATGTTAACATTGAGCATTTTGGGTTGCACTAGGACTACACGTTTCAGGTAGGTAATGTATTTCCATATATTGGAATACATTGGAAATGCATTACAGGAACATGACTCTCCATGAGCTAGGATAGTGGTTCTCAATCTTTGGTGGTTATTCCCTAACCTGACTCTCGCCAGATAAATTTCGTTCCGCCTAGCTCCACTCACATCCATCTGGGATCGCTTACGTTGAGAGTGATTTCGGCACCAGATTTAATTGTAGAGCCAATCAGGACGCAGGGCAGGTGTTTCATAGATGTGACGTAGCATAGAAGCGACTGTGAGACTGTTCTCAGCGTCACGGGTTGGCTTCGATGTAAGTGGTTGAAGTAGCATGTCAATAGATGACGGACAAGTGGCTTATCCAATCATATGCAAAGATTTTTGATAAGGCCCAGCCTTCTGAAACACCTCTCCAATGGAGCGATCCCAGATGGAGCTAGGCAGAACGAAATTCATCTGGCGAGAGTCAGGTTAGTTATTCCCCACCATGGCCAGAAATGTTTAAGCCCCACCTGTACCACACCTTCCCAAACAATGTTCAAACATCATTTTTGGATTGTTTCCATGTTGTGTATTGCTTCCACTACCTTGAATCTGATCTGATTGTTTTTAAATTCGGCTACATATGCCTATTAAAGATTAATTTGTTTTATTCGGTTGTTTTGTTTATTTTTAATAAAGAAATGCATTGATAGGTCAGGCAGGTCATGCTGGCTGTGCACCACCTGACTGCTCTCTTCCCCACTAGTGGGGCCCACACCTACTGTATGCAGACTTTTAGAACCACCACTGAGCTAGGAGAAGGTGTGACATCTGTTGCATGTTTAATCACATCTAGGATTTCAGAAAATGTATGGTTTGAGTGATATTATTGGCTTCCCCTAAATACAGTAGTACAGCCCAAAAAGTATTTCTACTTGATTGGTTTGTGACATACATTTACTGAAAACATGTGTCCTCTAGATGTGATTAAACATGCAAATACTTGACTACCTAAAACATGTAGTGCAACTCAAAATGTTCAATGCTAACATTCAGACTCATGGTCAGCATGGTCAGACCTTTCCAAAAAGTTTTATTGGATTATGTGGGGGGTGCACCGACAAGCCTAACCTCCCTCGCCACATAGATTTCGTTCCGCCTATCTAGCAACCCTGGCTAGCTCCACTCATCTGGGATTGGAAATTGGTGTAGCCAGTTCCATCAAATGAGAAGGTGGCTGAAATAGCCTGGGGCAGTGTGGTAGGATATGGAACCATGGAACAATATGGTAATGTGGAAATATGGTGTTGATGGAACCAGTAAAGTTAAAAACACGCAGGTTTTAATGATTTCATAGCGACATGCACATTTAAATGGACAGGCTTTACACCTGATTTCTGTTTGCTTATACGTCATACCCTCTGCTGCTCCATAATTCAAATCAATACACGAATCCGGCGAGCGTTCTGTGGAGGCTGCCATCTTGTGGCGACGCCATTACTGGTATGTAAACGAACCTCCGAAACTATTTCAGCTTGTGTAGGCCTATCAGTAATTTCTGAACATACCAATAATACATATAACCAGGCAGTAGATGTCAACCAGAATGACAAGCTGTAGAAAATGCACTGGTTTCTGATAAAATAGTGCTGTTCCTGCACTGACACATTACATGTTTTATTTTTGTGAAGGTATAACTAAATAAACCCAATTTCTTAGCAAAGCCACAGGTATAAGCTCTCAAATACTTTTTAAATTTTGTTCCTATCTGCTACAGAGGCTGAGAAATCAATCATTAAGTAGGCGTTGACACAATTGCTGAATTTCCAGAAAAACTTCAGGTTTTAGGGGGTTTTCTGAAATCACCCTTTGGTTTTACAGGCATTTTTTCCAGGCGTTTTAGGCCTAAATGGGTTAATGCTTTCAAATGAGGCGAGTATCTCCAATATGGCGACGTCCAGATCTGATGACACGCCGTGCAAACCCCTAATTGTAATTTTCCCTTAGGCTCAGGCCTCTGGCATCAGTGTAGTGCCTGGTGTCAGATTTTTAGCATGATAAATGTAAATGACTGAAGTTACTGTCAGGTCCTGCAGGAACCGGGTGAAGAACGCCATTGTAGACTACCTTAGCTACTGCACAGGATGTAGCGATGCTGTCTTAACACGGAAACCGGATATATATATCCGATATATATACTCTTTTGATCCCGTGAGGGAAATTTGGTCTCTGCATTTATCCCAATCCGTGAATTAGTGAAACACATTGCACACAGTGAGGTGAAGCACACACTAATCCCGGCGCAGTGAGCTGCCTGCAACAACAGCGGCGCTCGGGGAGTGAGGGGTTAGGTGCCTTGCTCAAGGGCACTTCAGCCGTGGCCTACCGGTCGGGGTTCGAACCGGCAACCCTCCGGTTACAAGTCCAAAGCGCTAACCAGTAGCCCACGGTTGCCCCAATATAGGAATTGAGCCATTATCATCAGAAAGCAGGAGCAGAATGTCCAAAACACACCAAGAGAAGGCCAAGCCAAGCTTTCAGGCCAAACTTTGTGCAATTCATCCAACATCACTACCCATGTGTAACATTCAAAACATTGACCTTCAGATTGTCGATGTGCTCTTTCAAGGAGATAACATATCTGTGCATGTCATAGTATGTTCCATGTAAAAGTGCAGAAATAGGGCATAAAACATCATAACTCAAGAAGCCCCACAACACACCACATGATTGACTCAATGTATTCACAAAACAGCACACGATTGGCTCAATGTTCTGTATTCGCATGTGGACGTTTTAGAAGGGGTGGGATATGTTAGACAACTTTACAAATTCTATGGAGGATTTTTTTGAGTGCTGTGTGTCCTCATTAGAAACTCTCTGACTATACTGCCTCAAGCTCAAATAATACGTTATGCTCTATGCACAGGATTAAGATGGTTTGGATGGTAATCTACAGTACTTGATGGTTTGTGGCACCAATAAACAATTACATGACAACAACAGTATAGCGTTTAGTGTCACTGTCAATTAGTTGTATTTTAGAATAGATAACTAATTAATTACTGATTGTCAGCCTTTATCTATAAGGCTATCAGTATGAATATTACTGTTATTATATGACAGATAAACTATAATCACAATGTAGGCTGATAATTGATAATGGAATGCTTTCATATTTGTTCAATAATCAAACATTGATAGCAACCATAGACTGTATAGAACTATAGTTCTATACAGTCTATGATAGCAACGATAATATTGCCTAAAGAATATTGTATAGGTTAATCGTTATAATAGTTAGCCTAGCTATTTACCTGCTATATCCCTGCAAAGCCATATATTAGTAATAAACAGGGCGATACAATACAAAAAGCAACCTCAAAATGCAATGCTATCACATATTTTATTTTATTTCTAGGGTAGCACCTTGTCAAATACCACTTATTCCCCTGGAGTGGTAGTGTCTAAATACTCCAAAACAGTAGGTGGCAGTCTATACAACATGTGCCCTTAATTTCATTGAAAAGGAGGAAGGCGGGATATGAGTGGCAAAAGCAACATGCCTGTTTTAAAACTGATTATTTAGGTAGAACTTTGGCTGAAAACGATACAGTTCTGAAATATGGATAGTATCAACGCTAAGTACGTCTCACAGAAGATCAGCAAGACTCGATGGAGACCAGTCTCTTCTGCTTCGTTGCAGCAACCAGAAATGTTTGCCACTGGTTCTTGGGACAACGAGGTGGGCTGTCACACGTAAAGCTAAAGTTATCATTAGCTAACGTTACATAGCTAACTGTGTTGTGTTAATGTCCCAATGTTAACCTTCCCAGGATAATAAAGTGTCGTTGTGGACTATTGGTGACCATGGAGTGGCTAGTATGGAAGATGAGTTCGAGGGAGATCCCCAGTTACTTTGTGAAATAAAACACGAAGGAGACGTCCTTGATCTCCAAGTAAGTTTGCTTTTTGCACCATATTTAGGAATGGAACTATGGATAAAACCAGTAGATTAAAGAGGCTCCAGATATCTCAGAATAAGGCATGTAAGAACTTCTGCTTTAAATATAAATCTGCTGTACTGTAACACTGACCACTTAATTTTTGGCCCAAGTTTTTAGATGCAGATAGACTAGTCACAGCATCTTCATCTGGGGCAGTGACCATCTACCGGCATCATCAGAACAACCAGGTATTCAATTAAATCACATATTTTCATTGATGTTATTGTAGCCTGTGTATATGAACTATAAACAGGGCTAGGTAAACTCTCAGTATGAATGGATGTGGTAAATGTGAACTTGACAAAGGGCTAGTCCACACGTACCAAACCGATCTTGTTTTCTCTGTCTTCCCTGGAACCGTATCAAGAATATTTGCGTCCAAAAGGATCCATCTCAACACGTTACTTCATATCCCAAGTCACCTGATTCTTCATATCTAACAAGTCTTTGTTTTCCTTCTACAGACCCTGTCTGTGGCTCACAGATGGGACCGTGCCCATCACTATCCCTGCGATAATGCCCCGTGCACAGGAGTGGTCTGCAACAGCCCTGAGGTGGTGTCGGTTGGAGAGGACGGGAGGATTATACTTTTCCGAGCTGACCAGACTGGGGTATTGCGCACTATAGGTCTGTCTGAAAACTGTTCTTTCGTTTGCATAGACTTTTACATAGATTTGGCCACCGTTATTCAACTATTTTGTTGTTCTTATATTCAGATTTCCTAAAAGGAATGTATTTTCATGTATTCAGTTTAATATTGAGAATATAGTAATATAATATTATTTAGATTTAGATTTACTGTCAGTTGAATATTTTTGGTAACAATTGTTTTTAATTTCAGAAAATGCAGACAGCAGCACAATCCATGCCGTTACATTCCTGAGAACAGCTGAAGTTCTTACAGTGAACTCAATTGGCCAACTTAAACTCTGGGACCTCAGGCAACAAAGCAATGAACCTGCACAGATCCTTGCCCTGTAAGCGTACTCGCACACATTTCACATTTTTCCACTGATACAAATACTGATATATTTTGGTTTGTTTACTTTGTTTTAGTTGTTAATTATACCCATTCAAACAAAAATGATTCATTTACTGTTTCCCAGTTTTTTTTAGGCCTTTATACTTTATAGCTCTAGCTCTGAATGTCCCAGTCTGAGCATAACACAACATTTAGCTGGTGTAGAATTGATGCAACATGACATATTAACGTCAGCCACTGCCATTGTTAAATGTCATATTATTTATAGCGATATCGGCCAATAAACACAGTTGCTAATCAGTCAATCAACACTGCATCAATATTCTTAAATTAAGAAAATTGAGAGAGGAAAAAAAGGATAGAGACTTGTGCAAAACCAAAAGATCCGCATCTGTGTGATGTTCCTCTTGGTGAGTAATTGCTGATTGTTGTCATTCTTTTGTGTGCTGCAGCACTGGCGACCGAGTTCCTCTCCACTGTGTGGACAGACACCCAAACCAACAGCACATAGTGGCCACAGGAGGACAGGACGGTATGCTGTGCATCTGGGACGTCAGGCAGGGCAACATGCCCTTCTCGCTCATGGAGGCCCACTCAGCCGAAAGTGAGAATTGTTTTTATATTAATGTATCTTTTATCTACTGTATTCTATTTAATCTATGTTATTACTTATTTATATTTTTATCTACTATCTGTTATTTTATCTATTCTATTTATTTAAATTTTATCTATCTTTTGAATTGGAAGTAGCCATTTATGTACTGTTCTCTTTGCAGTGTGGGAAGTCCACTTTCATCCCTCCAACCCAGACCACTTGTTCACGTGCTCAGAGGATGGATCCCTGCTGCACTGGGAAACTTCCAGCAGCTCAGACACACCTTCATTCCTGCAGAGTGAGTATCAGTGCCTACCGACTGAAATCTCAGCCAAACTCCCACAACAGTCTTGTATATATGTTTGTTATGCAGACGTACTGTATATTCTAAGCAGCATTTACTTGTACAGGGGGTTGCAAAAGTATTCAACTGCAGAAATTCTGCTGCATTGTGAATCATCTGTAATTGTCACTACACAAGCAGAAAGGCCAGCTAGCAATGCATGTATGCATAATCCGTGTATGGTTTGTACATTTATTATTCTGTTTCCAAATCAAATCTTTTTTTTCTATTTTTAAAACCAAAACAGAAAAAGGACAACATTTTAAAAAACGAAGGAGCAGTGGTTTGTTTTCTAGGAATTGTAGCAAATATCAGAAAAGATTAGCGTGCACTCTGCTCATCTGATAGTTTACCACCAGAGAAGGTTGATGAACCTTTGATACTACGACAGCCAAGAAGAACTACAAAGTTATGGCCACACTTCAGCCTTATGCAGAATTTATTTTTTTACTTTTTGAGAGTGGAAGAACACCGCTCTGCACCGCGTTGGTGCCCCACAGTGCTTTTCTAGGCCTAAGGTTGTACTCAAAGCAGAACCTGCTCAGTTTAGTTTTTAATTTATTTCTCTGACTAATTTAATGAATGAATGTCAGAACGTTTTTGTTTTGTGTTGTTGTTTTTCCTTTTTCTGTTTTTCCATTTTGGTTTTAAAAAGAACAAAAAAAAGTTGTTTTGTGGATCTGGTTTGGAAACGGAATAATGAATGAACATGCACTAATTATTTATTATTTATTATTTATTTTCATGCATGTATGTATGCAGGCATGTATAATGTATGTGTGAAGCACAGCAAAGAAAAGGCTATGTCCTCCGAGCTTTGCACATGTGGCCCCCTCTAAGCATAATAAAGTGCTGTATGCCTTTTAACTCATTAGTGATGTGTACATTTCACTCTTTCACTATTTCTTCCCATAGGTGGACGTAACACTAGCATAATATCCCGCAGTGCAATTGCCCCAGCGGGAGGAAACCAATCAATTATCAGTGCGTGGCTTTCTGGAGACTCAGGCAAAGGCCACCTTGAAACAACCCATATGCTCCCTAGTCAGACCCTTTCTGTAAATAGTTTAGATGTGCTTGGCCAATGCCTTGTATGTGGGACTGATGGAGAGGCAGTATATGTCAACAGACAGGTTCCAGTTTGAAAGTTATCTTAAAAAAGTATTTTTTGTTTATTTCTTTGTATGTATTTTTGTAACATATTGCTTACTCATTACTTGTGAAGATATCTTTTCATATTTCCAATTTTGGGTCAGGCAATTTTTCTGTCATTATTTTCAGCTGAAATAACCATGGGCAACAGTAAAATAAAAGCCGGATTTGTCTTACAGCAAGGTGTTGGAGGTGTTTTGAGCTTATTGTGTGCTATTCCTGATGTGTGTATGAAGTTACAATGCTTTTTTAAGTACATTTATAATGAACCATGACATGTCTAAATAGTATGTCTAGTATTGTTGGTTTCTTCAGTAAATGTGTAACTCTTATACATCTTGGTATAATTTAGATTGCAAGTTTGTCTGAAATCAGTATCAAGCTGTACTCTACATCCACACCAAGCAAACATGGACAATCACACATCGTATTGCTTGACAAAATGGAGAAATTGATGAGAAATTAGATAGCAAGTATTCAGTTGAAAATGTTATTACTGCTATTACTTCACAAGACCCTTCATGATAGATGATCATATCTGGCTCTGGTGAAAATTAAAACATATCACCCTCTAGTGGCGAAAAGGCGGAAGTACTCAAACATCCGGGCAACAGTAAATCGTAGGAGAGACATTGGAAAACCTTGGCGACAGTGACAAAACAAAGACGTTGGGATTATATTTTGTTGTAACTTGCCTTAGACCTTGTACTGGGAAATATAAATCCGTTATAAATGATAACACTACATTCTATATGAAACTGCCCCAGACGCCGAGATCTGTGGAGCACCTTGGAAATCAACAGGTAAGTGGCATAACATTGAGTATCAACAAATAGCTAGCTAACAAGCTAATGTTAGTACCTAGCCAGTTCAGCTAATCGGATACTTTAGGCCCCTGTTCAAGCCTAACTTTGTTAGCTTGCTGGTTAGCTAACTATCACTGAATTAGTTCAGTTGTACTTAAATTGTAATAACCACTCAGGGAAAACTATGTTGTCAGTGCTCATGTAAACGTGGCATGCATAATTAGTGATTAACCATCTTCAAAAATTGCTTATTTGTACAGGAAGTGTTCAAATGTGGAGTTATTCAAGTTAGGTAATGTTAGCACATTAACTTTAGCTAACGTAAAGTAGCTGACGGCTAGATCGGCATTATTATAAAACTATTATTAAATTAACTATTAAGAGAGTCAGCTCTGTCCCAGCGTTTGGTACTTCTACATACAAGCAGGTACTGCGCAAAATTGAGATCAATTGGCTAACTCTCGAACTTGTTCAAATGTCACCTGCCAGTTCAGCCAGTGACTTGGAGGGTTAGCTGCAGTAGCTGAGCAGTGAGCAGTGTTGACCGCACCTAAACTAGTTCTAGCAGAGCCCGTCTCCTAATAGACATTCTCTGGTTCTAGTTAGCTTTAGTCAGGATAGCTATCATTAGCTTAGGCCCCCGGTCAGTCAATCAGCTGAAGTGGTCGTGGGACGTTGTGGAACACGGTAGTGACAATACTATTATGTTTTCGAATAAATTAATCAAAGTAAGACTTTTCGTGTTTACTTGCATGGCTGCATCAAATGTTGAATCAACTTCTCGGCCTAATTGATTGTGGCGAAGTAACATTGAAAAGTTGTAAAATAGCTTAATACATGATGGTGGTAAGATGCATTTCACTATGGATATGGCTAGCAAGGACCTATTATCTGAAAAGGGAAATGGATCGATCGAAAGTTGCAGTGTTATTGTTATACAGTACATCTGTCAGGTATGGAAGGGACATCATGTTGAAGTTGAAACGGCGTGAGCTAACACTGTCATCCTAAATACGTATGTTGTCTTCCTCCAGCAGCTGAGTAATAAGAAGTGAATGGTCGGGACACTCGTGTGGACATTCGACACGCATCTCCCAGGCAGCAAGGAAGCGCTGCATACAACCACGTTCTCCCTGTTGGCTGTCAACATACATGTTTTTACATGAAGAGAGGGGAGAAACCCGAAGGATACCGACAGATGCGACCCAAAACGTTCCCCGCGAGCAACTACAGTGGCAACAGCGAGCATATGCTACAGGAGATCCGGGAAAGCCTGCGGAATCTCCCACGGCCTTCCGATGGCTTGAAAGTGGACATGGTCGCTGTTGATACGAGGCAGCAGGGACGCAGTGGCAACCCCAAAAATCCTTATTACAAGGCCCTTCAGGAAATCCGGAAATCCCTGAAGCCCTTTGAGTATGAGTCGACTTCAGATGTCAACAAGCAAATGAAGCTTCAGCTTATTTCAGCTGGCTTTGAAGAGGTATAATTACGTGATGCATCTGTGTCCATTTATGTATTTGTTTGCTTGCTTGTATTGCATGTCTATGGCCTGGCCTGTGTTCATCAGTTCATTTGTCATTTGCTAGGGGGTAACTCATGGTGTTCATTTAGTGTTCACAATGCAGTAGAGGTTTAATCCAATTTGGGTACAATCAGACAATGGCTTAGTGCTCAAAAGACTATTTCAGCTGAACCAAAACATGATTAAAACGAAGGCATTTGGCAAGCGAACTGACAGACCTTAACATCCATGTTCAATGATCTGACTGTGCTTCATTCTGTTGGCGGCCGCAGGAGATGGCAGTGCGTGCCCTGAAGCAGACTAACAGCCGCAGCATAGAGGCCGCCATTGAATACATCAGTAAGATGAGCTACCAGGACCCCGTCAGGGAACAGATGGTCATGGTTGCGGCCGCCGCCCGCCCCGTCAACGCAGGCATGAAAGGGCCAGGTAGGCCTCTCTCTCCCCCTGGGAGCTGTGTTGGATTTGGACTCCTTTTATGCTTTTTTTTATGAGTCATATATGATGGGGCTTGTATTTTCCTTGGTATTCAGCAATCAGACAATGGCACATAGTGCAGTGTTGTGAGATGAGTGTAATTTGAGTCGTGGGTCTGCTCGGCAGCGCTCGATTCGCTTTTGTTTTGCTCACAACTGTGTTTAGGAAGTGTGAGTGTGAGCGATGTTTCCTTCAGAGCCCTGTGTTCCTCTGTGTTTTACGTAGGTGGGGCTCATATCCAGCAGCCGGTGCTCAGGAAGCCCAGCTGGAAGGGCTCCAAGGAGTCCCTGGCCCCCCACAGGCACGGCCCGGTCATGGTGGACGCGGGCATGATGTACCGCTCCAGCAGCCCCGGTCCGCAAGGCGGGGACATGTCCGGACGCCCGCCGCCGACGCCGAGCGGTTTCCAGCAGGCCCACCTGGGTGGCGGGCAGCGGGTCAACCCGCCGCTGCCTCCGCAGATGCGTAGCGTCACGCCGCCGCCCAACCGGGGCACCACACCGCCCCCGTCCTCCTGGGACGCCAACCCCTCCACCAAGCGCTTCTCGGGGAACATGGACTACCTGGGGCCGCGCATCTCCCCCGTGCCCCAGAGCGGCTGGTCCGAGGGCTACCCGGCAGCGCCGCCTCCCTCCCAGAACCAGCGGGGCATCAGCCCGGTGCCCGTCGGGCGGCAGCCTATCATCATGCCCTCCTCGGCGGGCAACAAGTTCACCTTCCCCCCTTGCTGGCCCCAGAATGGCAACCCTGCGCAGTCTGACTACATGGGGCACCAGAACGTGGCCATGAGCAGCAGCAACCGTCAGCCCCCGCCGCCGTATCCCATGAACCCCAGCAACCGCCAGAGCCCCACGGCGCTGCAGATGCAAGCCGGCGGTGGTGGCCCTGCCCCGTCGCCGCCCTACGTCAACGGTGGCAACCTCCCCCAGTCCATGCTGGTCCCCAACCGCAACAGCCACAACCTGGACATGTACAACCTGCAGCCGTGGGCCCAGGCGCCACCACACAGCTCTGGCCAGCAGCAGGCGTCCTCGGCGGGGGGCAGTGGCCAGGACCTGGCGCCCCCTCCCTCGTGGGCGAGCCACAACGTCCCAGTCCGCTCCAACTCCTTCACCAGCCCCCAGATGGGGGGCAGCCGCGGGCAGGCCGCCCCCTCCAGCTCCCAGCCCTCGGCCACCACGGTCACGGCCATCACCCAGGCGCCCATCCTGCAGCCCGTCAAGAGCATGCGCGTGCAGAAGCCCGAGCTGCACACGGCCGTGGCGCCCACACACCCGCCCTGGATCCAGCAGCAGCAGCAGCAGCAGCAGCCTCTCCCTCCGCCACCGCCGAGCCCCTACCAGGAGAATTCCGCCTCGGGGGGAGGAGGACCCCCTCAGATGACCATGGTGGCCGAGGCGCCCAGCTACCAAGGCCCCCCACCACCGTACCCCAAACACCTCCTCCAGCAGCAGCAGCAGCAGCCATTAGCTCCGTGTCCAACCTGCGAGCCCGGCTCCAAGCAAGGCGCTGCCGGTCCTGAGGAGGCCACGGCCGCAGCGGACGATGACCAGGGCAGCAGCAGCTCTGCGGAGAGGGAGCGGGAGACGGCGGAGGCGCCCGGCGGTGGTGGTGGCGGTGGCGGCGGCGGTGGCGGCGGTGGTGGTGGTGAGGGCGAGAAGAAGCAGATCACCACGTCGCCGGTGCCGGTGCGGCGGAACAAGCGAGACGAGGAGCGGCGGGGCGAGGTGCGCGTGCCCATCTACTCGCCGCAGGCCTTCAAGTTCTTCATGGAGCAGCACGTGGAGAACATACTCAAGAACTACCAGCACAGGATCCGCAGGAAGAAACAGCTGGAGAGCGAGATGCAAAGGGTGAGAACACAGAAGGCTTCCCGATGTCATTGGCTGTATTTTAGCCTAAAACAAGCTGATCTAGTTTTTTTTCGGTACTCTTTTGGTCCTTTGAAAGACCTTCTTTATGCTCCCATAGTCCTCTGCTATTTCTCCTCTATTTATTCCTGTTTCTAGGGGTGTAAAGGTACATGTATCCATAGCGAACCGTTTAGATGCAGGACAGGAAGTTGGGTTCAGAACAGATGTGTACCGAATGCAGTCAAAAAGAGCAATTTCCCACAAAAGCATATTAAGTGACAGACCATATGTCAGTTTAGTTAATTAATGGCAAAAAACATTTCACACCTTTTCAAAATGCTATTCCAGCTTTTTGTTGTGCATCTGCAGTATTGTCAGTGAATGTTAGGCGAGCAGCACTTACAGGATTACTTTACTGAAAATTAACCGAACCGTGACTGCAACACAGAGGTAAATACCAAATCATAATTTTTGTGTACCGTTACACCCCTACCTGTTTCTCTTACTGGCATTCCGTGTCGGTGGGGGCAGTTCTCCTTTCCGGAACTCTCCACAGGCCGTATGTAGTCCGCTGTACCTTTCTTACTTCTCATCTCTCTCTTTATTTCTCTCTCAGTCCTGTCACTAACCTCTGGTGTAGCAGGTAAAAAGCTTTCTTCCTCGCTGTCACCTGAATAGTCCACATGCACCACTGTGCAAGTAAGCCACATGTTCGTCACGAGTATTTGCTACTTTTGTTTGACGACATTTTAATCAATTAATGTCCTAAAATGTTGTAATGAAATAGCAATATATTTAACATTTAATATACTAATGTATGAGTTTGGCACAAGACATACAGGGCAATGTAATAGTTTCCCAACATTGCATAGTTAATGTATGGCTATTAAATTACATGCATTTTGAATTTCATGTTTTCTCATTAAGATGAGTTACAAATAATTAATGCATGCAACGCAAATATATGTTTTGTTCCCCATTTCAATTACAAATCTCTGTGGCCTTTGGATGCGTTTTCCCATCATATAACCTCTTCTGTGTGTGTGTCATTTGTTAGTGGTTGATACGTCAGTTCTGCATGGTATTTTAAGAATCCACATGTGACTGCATGGCATCGTGTGTTTAACCAGATGATCTAAGAATGTGATGAGTCACCTGGAATGAAGGGTGTGTGTGCGTGCGAGTGAATTCAGTCTATAATTATTTATGTAACGTGTGTTTGTGTCTAAGCAAATCCTTTTGTTATTACACCTGCATGTGAAATCTTCACTAGTACCTTATTTTTGGTTAACAAACCCCTCTCTGTCTGTCTGTCTGTCTTTGTGTGTGTGTGTGTTTTTGTGTGTGTGTCCCAGGTGGGCCTATCCGGTGACGCCCAGGAACAGATGCGTATGATGCTGAGCCAGAAGGAGTCAAACTACATCCGCCTGAAGCGCGCCAAGATGGACAAGTCCATGTTCGTCAAGATCAAGACCCTGGGCGTGGGCGCCTTCGGCGAGGTCTGCCTGGCACGCAAGGTGGACACGGGCGCCCTCTACGCCATGAAGACCCTCCGCAAGAAGGACGTGCTCCTCCGCAACCAGGTGGCCCACGTGAAGGCCGAGCGGGACATCCTGGCCGAGGCGGACAACGAGTGGGTGGTCCGGCTGTACTACTCCTTCCAGGACAAGGACAGCCTGTACTTCGTGATGGACTACATCCCCGGCGGCGACATGATGAGCCTGCTCATCCGGCTGGGCATCTTCGAGGAGGAGCTGGCGCGCTTCTACATCGCCGAGCTCACCTGCGCCGTGGAGAGCGTGCACAAGATGGGCTTCATCCACCGCGACATCAAGCCCGACAACATCCTCATCGACCGCGACGGACACATCAAGCTCACCGACTTCGGCCTGTGCACTGGCTTCCGCTGGACCCATGACTCCAAGTACTACCAGAGCGGTGAGTGGACGCGGGGGAGACTACTTCATTTGGTCAGTTTGTATATGCGAGTCCACAGCAGTTAGGTATGCTCTTGTCAAGAGTGAGAAGAGGGATGGTAGACTAAGGGTTTTCATAATTGGTTTTGAGTATTGTATTGTTTTATAATATTGGGCTTTTTGCCTTTATTTGGATAGGACAGTGAAGTATGACAGGAAGCAGGTGGGAGAGAGAGACAAAAAAAATTACATTCATTTTTTTGTTTTGTTTTGCATGGAATTCCATGTAATCTAGCAACATATAGCATGCCATAGGCATTCAAAAGCATTCTCCAAGTGGACTAGATTATATAGCTTAAGTGGCTTGCACGGTCTGCATTTCTAAAGTGCTGGAATACTGTCCTCACACTTCTGATGCTGTGTCGTTGGCATCTCGGCAGGCGATCACGTTCGACAAGACAGCATGGACTTCAGCAAGGAGTGGGAGGACTCCGCCAACTGTCGCTGCGGCGACCGGCTCAAGCCCCTGGAGCGCCGCGCTGCTCGGCAACACCAGCGATGTCTGGCCCATTCATTGGTGGGGACGCCCAACTACATTGCCCCAGAAGTGCTGCTACGCACTGGTAAGACAATACCAGACACTGCAGGGTTGGACAAAAGATAGGAAACACCTTATTAAATAACATGCAGTCTCTGTCACTGAGTTTTGCCTTCTGTCCTATGTTATGCTTCCCAGAGCCCGTTTTTCCTGGTTTTTGGTATGTAAGTGTGAGTTCAGACCAAGCGGCAATATTCGATAACAAACAATGAAGCCACCACGGAAGTTTCTAAACCTGCCCTACTATCCAATTATTATTACGACAAACAATAATGTCTGCTGTGATTTATGTGTTGTCTGTCTGTCTGCCTGTTAGCTTACATCAGCAAGCATAATAAACATGGTGGCGCCCATAGGCTCCTATTTCGAGCTTCATACCTGCTCTTCTGAAAACCTATGGGTGATGTCACTTGAGTTTTTGTCCACTTATTTATACGGTGGAAGCTTTAGACACATTTCCTCTCGAACCACTTGTTTGTTTTTGTTACCAAGGCCCCAGCCATTGTCCCAGGGTTTAAAATGTCATCTGTGTCCTTTTCTTGTGTCCAACGCCAGTACATCTCCTTTCCATCCTGTCTGTATGAATCTGACCGGATGCAAACATGTCCAAAAGCAGTGGATGTTGGTGACGGCTATGCGCTTGATGAGTAGCGGTTATGTGTTTCACGAGTGCTCCTCTTCTCCGCAGGCTACACCCAGCTGTGTGACTGGTGGAGTGTGGGCGTGATCCTCTATGAGATGTTAGTGGGTCAGCCGCCCTTCCTGGCCACCACGCCACTGGAAACTCAGGTCAAGGTAAAGCAGCATTTTCTAATACGTTTTGTTGGTAGGCATTGCTGAGCTTTATGGCGATACTATTAAACAAGGGGTGTTCAATACATTTTTGAGAATGCCCAAACAAACCAAAGTTTGGGTTCCATTTGCCTTTATACTTGACTGGTCAAAGTATGTCTGATTTTTAGCACTCAAGGTCTTTTTTTGCCATAGATTGCAGCCAGATGCGTCCTGTCCACTCCGTAGTAAGTCTGTTCATGCTCATACGCTCTGTGATTTGTCCCCTTTGCTGTGCTTCTGCTCCGTAGGTCATAAACTGGCAGACCGCACTGCACATCCCCCCTCAGGCCAAGCTGAGCCCCGAGGCGTCGGACCTGATCGTCAAGCTGTGCCGCGGGCCCGAAGACCGCCTGGGCAAGAACGGCGCCGACGAGATCAAGGCACACCCCTTCTTCCGCTCAGTGGACTTCTCCACGGACCTGCGGCAGCAGCAGCGGCCGGCGCCCTACGTGCCCAAGATCACGCACAGCACCGACACGTCCAACTTCGACCCGGTGGACCCGGACAAGCTGTGGAGCAGCACCGGCGGCGGCGACGGGACCGACGCCGACGGCAACCGCAACGACGACACGCTCAACGGCTGGTTCCGCAACGGCAAGCACCCCGAGCACGCCTTCTACGAGTTCACCTTCCGCCGCTTCTTCGACGACAACGGCTACCCGTACAGCTGCCCCAAGCCCATCGAGTACGAGGAGGAGGGGGAGGAGGGGGACGCCGAGGCCACCGGACAGGAAGTTGTGGCGCAGGCTGTGCCGGGGCGGGACCTAGTGTACGTGTAGAGTAGCGGCGCGTCGTGATTGATCCAGTCTTGCCACAGCATTCCACGTCTCTTGCGCCTCACTTTGCCTTATATGGACTGCTCTGTGACAACTCACTGCAACAGCAGGGTAGAGAGAAGGCAACGGCCACTTGTGTTGTTTTTTTCTTCTTCTTTTCATTCGTTTGTTTTTCTTTTGTCATTTTTTTAAACCTAATATGGTTTTAAAGGCCACAGTTCTCAAGGAACAGAGAGGGTATGTATTTAGTCTTTGTCTGAATATTGCCTGTTTTGGGGGCAGGACTTTGGACCTGGGACATTTTACCTTGGTTTATAGCGCCTAAATGAACAAAAGAGCAAAGGTCTTCTCCCGGTGAAACCTTTTTTAATGTTAACAGAGTGAGAAGGGTGTACATCTCCTAAATACACTACAGATATATTTATTATTGTGAGGTGTACAGGGTACACTTGCTCTATGAGGTCTGAACAGACATAAAATGGTGAAACATTTTGCTTTCACCTTTGTGGGAAAAAATGTTTTAAACCTTAATTTATTTAAAATGTAAGTCTTGATATGCTACTGTAGGTACTAGGCGCACACATTTTAAAGAGTTGAATCTTGCTTTCAATACAGTTTGTTAATTTATATTCAAGTAGGTCTGTTTCTCACTCGGCTTGGCTGTGGATAGATTATGCGCAGGGATGGTTATTATTTCCTGAAATTCAATGTTGCTGTGCCTTTTTCCCCCTTTCTCTCCTTTCACCAAATATCTAGAGAATAATCAGCCTGTCAATTTAAATTAACTAGTATGAAATGCAGGATTGTTGGATTTTTTTTTTTCAAGTCTTGTTTATTTGTCTAATTTATACATAAATTTGTATTTATAAATAATGCTGTGTACATTTGAAGTACGAAAATTGTCAAATCACTATCTTGTCAGTCAAGGAATTTAAATCTGAAGCCCATATGCCTCTGTGTGTCTTAATCTCAAAGCCTCACTTCTCCACTGTAATGATTCAGATGAGGAATACGAATCCTTCTTTATTTCCTCTAGGCCCCTCGGGCTATCTGTACTCTTCTGCACTCGGAGAGCAAATGAACCTCGGGTGTGTTGAACACTTAATCAGAGTGAATGAGGAGGAGGAAGTTGTCTTTCTATTGAGCACATCATCAACTCAGATCTCACAAATCGTTAGAGTCTGTGTCTTCACCTTGCCATTTTTTCTCTTTCTCTCCCTCTTTCTTTCTTTATTTCTTTCTCTCTTTCTCCCTCTCCTTCTCTCTCCCTCTCTCCCTCTCTTTCTTTCTTTCTTGATTCTCTCTTAATTTTCTCATTCTCCACCAAAGCACTAGATATAGGGTTAGTCCCGACCTCTTTTTGTGACTGCCTACTCTTGAAGGACTGACACTACACTGAGTTAAAAAAAAACTGGATTTTAGCCCTGGAAGGCAAAGGCTTAGGAAATCTGTTCTGGGAGTCTCATCCAAAGGTGCACACCTTTTTGCTACTTTTTGTGTTTTGAAAACAAATTGAATGTCCAAACAGATGAAAGGGTGTTTTATTCCTTTGTGTGTTTTATCCTTTGGTCTTCTTAGTGTCCAGGAAAAAAAGGTTTGAATGTAGTTTTGGGAACACAATGTATATTTTCTGCACTGGTATTGTTGTTATGTAATTGCAAATGGTTAAAAAAAAAAAAGAAATTGGTGAATTATGTATAAAATGTTATTTTTTGGGGGTGGGGGTGGATGCAGAAATGGATGGGTGACGAATAAAGAATGTAAACCACAACATTTCTTTCATCCGTTTCTCTTTGTGAACCTTCCACCACCTTCATTCCTCGCAGGGTTTCCTGTCCGCCACAAAACAACAAGCTGCCAAAGGGAAGAGTTGCATAACTTTGCACAAAACGTCCTTGTCGTGTCTATTGGCAGGAGAAAGGATTGGCACAGCAGAACACTTGCTAATGATACTGAAGCCCCCAGTCGAGTGAACCCATGCAAGATGACAGCCCCAAGTTAATGAGACTCTTAACTACTTTTTGATCATAAGTTTTATGTAATTTCTAGAAAACAAAACGTAGTTTTACAGACTATAACTACGACAATGTGGCATGGTCTACTTTGAAAATAATTAGATTTTAATGTTAATGTGATGAAAATGCATTGACGGTTTTTCATACACTGAACATTTTCCACACACTAGGGGGCCCTGCATGTTTAAAAATGAGCCCAAATGAACATGGTGAACCTGCTGGACCGGTTTTAGAAAGATACATGTTTAATGAGTATATGTCCTCACGTAGGGTGAGGAATGTATAGGGTTAGACAACATAGTTACATAAACAATAAACAATGTTCAACAATCATCTTAGGAAGGATTTCACTATGGTCAGTGAGGGAACTGGTATCAATGTGTTCCCCTAACTTCTACACTATTGCTGTCATTTCCTTACGTTCAGTGTGGTAATTTCCTTACGTTCAGGCCGTGATATCACAGAGTAAGAAATGTATTCTCAGATTGAAAATGAAGGATTTCTTTCTTCTGTGGCTACAACTACTCTTGAGTGTGATATACAAAAGGCAGAATTAATATGCTTTCATCGTTAAACTGTAAAATTATTTACTTGTATCTATGTACAGTAAATAAATAAAGTCTAATGTACAGTCGTGCAGAGAAATTGTTGTTTTGGTTGAAATAACACATGCAATTAAAATTGGGCCCTGGTGCTCTAAATGCATCAGCAAGTCCATCCCTCAAACGATAGCTGTCCCCCAGGCTGTGGCCCTTGGCCCCTTGCCCCCTTGGCCCCCTCTCTCTGTGGGCTTGCCATGAGGCATCTCAGTGTGTTTGAGTATCAGTCTGCAGGGACAGAGAATCAGAGAGACTGTGAGAGCCATGTATGGTTGGCATGCAGTGTCTGTCACCTCTTATCAGAGTGGGAGAGAGATAAGTACCTACGCTGTACTGAAGGGCTGGGTATGTCCAGTCTCTCCTTCTCACACTGTTGTGTGTGTGTGTGTGTGCGTGTGTGTGTGAGTGTGTGTGGATGTTTGGTTCAGAATGTCACTTTCCCTCTTTCACTCCACCAAAGCAGGTGTGTGTGTGTGTGTGTGTGTGTGTGTCTTGGGAGTTCTGTTAAAATAGAAAGGGGAGGGTGGGCTGAGGGGTGCTAGCGGAGTAGAATTAGGAGATAAAGGCTATTGTCATTGTCAGAGCTCATGCATTCTCAATGTCCACTGCTGACTAAAGAGCCAGCAATGCGGCATGGAAAACTGGCATCCACCCAGCTTGATATGGAGGAGGAGGGAAGTGAACAGGTTGAAAGGGTGCGACAGACACTCATGATGAAAATTAAGAAACGGAAATGTAAGGGAAATAATGTGGTGTCAAAAGTAAAAAAGTTTTTAGTTCAAACTCTTTTCAACGGTGCAGAGTTTTAACCTCGTCTTCCCTACTGTTCTCTCTGAATCTCCATTCTCTTCTCTCCTTTTCTCTCAAGTCTGCCAAAAAGCAAGGAACAGACGTAAATTGTTAATGTTTATTTTAGGCTTATTGCATTCTTCCTGTCCACTGGGACCACAAGAGTGCCTCTGTGGAAGGGAAATGGACATTGTTTCCATCAATATCGCTACTGTTTATGTGTTGCTTAAACAAAGATAAAAATACTACATGCATAAATGGAATTTTCTGGTGGATGTTAACCTTTTGCTTGACAGAAATTAAAAGTCAACTGCAAATTGTGGGTCGACCTTTTGTCGTTTGCAAGCCCATGTTTAAAGATTGGGCTATTTTTGTACTGAATATATTGAAAACACCTGTTTGTGAGGGAGACAAATTGTTTTCTTCAGTCATGAACACCATTATCCAGTTCTATTCCCAAGTCACCTCTTTTCACATCAAGGATGACAGAAATATATGTCAAGACCCTGCGTTGCAAAACAGTAGGCCCTAATAATTTTTCTCATGTCACCTTTTTAGTGCAACAACTCCAACAGTTTGTCCGGTTCAAACGAGCCCAGCCACCATAACTCACACCATAAATGGAGGAGAGTGACAGATCTGAGGCTCATGTGAGATGTAGAATATCTGTAGTACAAGAGCGTGCATTTATCAGCCCGAGTGTTCCCCTCAGGAGTGGCGCTGGCTCGGGTCCTGTGCAACGTCACTTAACATTCCACAGGAGCGGCCAATCCCGTAACCTAACAACCACGCAAAGTGGAAATAAACAGACCCCGGGTGCTGAAAGGCTGGTGGTCCGTTGTATAGGCCCTGCATTTAGTAAGGCTAATCACCTAGAAATAAAGGCTTATATAGGCAATGAAAGATAATGTGATGAAGGGGAATGTGATAAGGATTTGAGATGACATCATGTTTATAAGCTCTTGGTTTTCAGGGTTGAGGGTAATGAGATGGTTATACCCTTCCAAAACTGACCACACACACACACACCAAAAAAAGAATGTGGGGGAAGCTGTGTTCAGACAGAGATATCAAGAAAACAGACATGCTAGAGAGATTTTGCATATTTCTTAAAGAATGCAGCAGGTCTTATTGCTGTGTATTTTATTTTTGCAAAAATAGGCCTATAACAGACAAAGTGGCCAGATGTTGCATCAGCACATTAAGCCACTTGTAATACTGGAACATATAGCATATAAAACCTGAATATTTAAGCAATATGACACGAGTGAGAGTGGGGTTGGTAAAGGATATCGCAGTAATTTGGCCGTAGGTATGAGGCTGAATTACAAGCAGTAGGCCTAGTGTGTTTTTAAGACATAGGCCTGCTGCTTTTGACTACCTTTTTCTAAGTTATTGCTGAAAAGATCAGAGGGTATAGGTGTCACAATGGTTTAATAATAGACTATGAAGGATATTAATCTGCACACTGCTGTCCCACAATGATGGATGAATATTGTAATATAGGCCTACCTATGATGTTTTATTAAAGAGCCATTTTATCATTTTGGCGCATGGCCACAAAATTGCTAGCCAACATTACGTCAACGGTTGGGCGTGGCCCCGGTCGCAGAAAAAAGCTCTGTCTTTGATGAGGCATGCATTTGCATCCCAGTCTCTTCACGTGAACATCTCTTGCTGGAGTAAGTGAAACCGCCCATGAGACTCGCAATCTAAGCTAACACTCAGCCACTCATAAAAACAAGGAGTCCATTTCAACGGGACAACGATGGCGTCAAAATGTCCTAAATGTGATAAAACGGTCTACTTTGGTAAGTGAAAGCCATGCACGTTCATTATCATCGTTTCGCATGGGGTCGGATGCAACCGACCATTGTAGTGGACATTGCTTAAAGCGAAATTACTAAATGGACCTTAGCCCATGGGAAAGCCTGACAGAGTCGAATATGGCAAGATCTAACCAAGCTAATTTGACAAAAAAAAAAAAAACAAGAACTGAGGGGAGAATTCACAGGTGCAGTTTATGCAGTCGAGGTAAGGTTAGTTCATCTGAACCATGCGACCGAACCAGTAGGCTATCTAGGCAACGACGTTTATCGACGTGGTAGGCTAACTCCACATTGGTTATCCGATACTGCTCATTTTCTGCCGAAGTCGTGCGCTTTGGGGTCAGTTAAGGAAACCATATGAGCGGATGCTGGTTTAGAGCAATATGGACACCATGTGTTTGTTTAATTGTTAGACAGATTAAACTACAACCCCCCACTGACAATCTCGTTAACCGAGATATCTTAACTATGCACGAAAGCAAATCCGGTTAACTAACGAAGAGGAGCGCCATGTTATTTATCGAAACTAACCTAGCACCGTGTTTAGAGGAAGCATTCAGCGACACCAGTTTTGCAGTAGGGTTTGGTGAAGTAAAAATCCTAGAGACGAGGATAATTTCAGTACCAATGACTACGGACAGCTCCCTAAGCGGCGAAGGAGCAACTTTCACCGCTTGTGACATTATAAGACCTGCTAATGGAAAAGCATCCACTTTCATAGAGCTATGTACAGTATAATGATAAATGAGTAGCCTAAATCTGCGTTGTTTTGGTGTTGAAGGCATTTGCATTTAGATCATTAGCCTACCAGTCGGAATGGGCTAAACATCGCATAGGCAACTCAACTGCTTAAAGAAGTAGGCAGAATTTAGGTGGACTGGAATGTCTCACGAGCGTGCGCGTGAATTGGTGTGCACTACAGTCGAGTATTACTTTGGAACGGATTCAGCAAAACACTTAAACTGATGGGATGCCTTACTGTACTCTGTGCATCTGCAATCCTTTCCCTGAGACTGAATGGTAGTGGCAGTTTCATGAGAGGATGCTAGTAGCCTAGTCCTATATGGGTTCAATTCTCGGATTGCATGTCATGCCATTTCCATTTGATTTGAGTCTTAAGTCTTAAAACCACCCTAATTTATGCACCACATCTTCTTTTTTTCCCTTCAAATGGGCCATTGAATAAGAATTTAGCTTTACTTATTCGTAATAGCTAAAGGAAAGCATGCTTATGTTGATGCTGCTGCATTTAGGAGGAGCATACATGTGGATGTCTGAGTTTAAACAAGGCCATATATTTTTTTTAAAGCAGGAACAAATGATGAGTCTGATGAGTCACTCACTGTTAACATTCCTTGTCTAAACCATTGTGTTTACTGTCACTAAACATCTTTACTTATTCAGAAGAATTAGGGAAAGATTAGGTAAAACTCAGCAGAAAACACAGATAACAGTTGATTTATTGGGTGTGTCCCTAGAGTGAAAACATCCCAGATAAGTTGATCAAGCCAATTCCTAAATGACATCTTCATTTGACACATCTTCAAGTCACACAAGCATGCAGAACTCATCAGACTAAAAGGCACTAAAACAATGGGTTGTGGCATTGTGGAGTAAATCTATTAAATTAACCTGTAATTGTGTACACGATAATGATAACAAAAACATTTTTTGTCTTGGACGACTCAATGTATTTTACATTAAACATAGTCAAAGCAAGTGAAGCCTGTTCATTTAGCTTTGTATTCTATTGTATCACTAACTCTTTTAGCATCCATTAAATGAAATGAAAACCGAGACTGTTAAATGGTCCAGAAACTATCCATGCATTGCAATAGGCAGATGGCGAATGAAAATGGTCTTCAAGCTGATACGCTGATATCAAATTTCACTCTTTTGCTTGCACTCCCTATCGCTTCACCTTTATCTTCTCTCTCTCTGTCCCCCAAAATACTCTCTCCTTCTCTCTCTCTCTCTCTCTCTCTCTCTCTCCAGCGGAGAAGGTGACATCCCTGGGGAAAGACTGGCATAAGTTTTGCCTGAAGTGTGAGCGCTGCAGCAAGACGCTGATCCCTGGAGGTCATGCAGAGGTGGGTAATAGAGACGGGCGGCGACCAGGCGCCGTGACGGCCCAGTCAGCCCCCAGGATCAGCCCTCACTGTCATATCAGTGACACCAGCGTGCCCATGGAAACCCGTCACCCAATGAGGGACTGGGCTAGCGTGTTCCATTTAGCTGCTTGAGTCATCCCCTCCAGGATGAGTTCCAGCTCTGGTGAATACACACTGCAGGTCCTGGAGCCAGGGGGAGAGAAGCCAAGAGATTTATAAAACAAACAGAGACAGAGAAGCAGTGCAATAACTCAAATGACCCACACTGCTACTGCTTTTCACTCTCATTAATGCCATAAACTTATGCTAATGCTAGTTTAATCACTGGGTACATGTATATATAATGACAACGATAATGTAATGACAATAATAGCACCTTATAATGGTCATTTAAAGATCAAATATGTTTTTGTTATTTGTTATATTTTAACCTTTTACATCACCATAGTTTATTTTCGTCAAGAAATTGAGTGAACTATATCTGCAATTCCCCCACATGTTGTGAAATGCTTTGTCTCACTAGACATTATGCTTCTCTCTGCACACAGCATGATGGGAAACCTTACTGCCACAAGCCATGCTATGCTGCCCTCTATGGACCAAAAGGTGCAGTACATCAATCTATTTTACAGTAATTACTCATTGGTGTCAGGAGGTTATTATGTACCTGTGTGATACAACTGCAATGTAAACACAAAAGAACACTAACATTTTCTTTATTGATTATTGTCTCATATCTTGTATAACGAGGCCTTAAAATAATTGTGCTTAAAGGTGCTTTAAGCGATGCCACACGCTTTTTAGGCTATACAATTTTTTGTCACTTACAGCAAACATCACCTCACCATTCGCTAGCTGCCTGTGTCCTGAATACACTGTAAACAAATGTGATCACTGTGGACAGCCCAGGCTCCAAAAACGGCAACAAAAACAACCTGGGCAAACCTAGCCCATAAAAACATAACAAACTGTTTCAGCAAATCACAGACAAGATGCTCATTTAGGAGAGTTTCAATTGCACGGGAGGGAGGGGGAGGAAGTAGCGAGCTAGCTCTCTGTTTTGTTTGAATGATAACAGAAGTGACGTTACCCAGCATCGCTTAGAGCAGGGAGTGTAATGAATTTAAAATGGATTTAATCAATTAGTTCATACCATTTGATGGTAATTTTGATACCATAGATTTAACCATACCATAGAGACCCAGTCAGACCAATAGTATGAAAAATCAGGAATAGAGTTTATTTACAATGATTTACAATTGTATCAGAGACAGCATGACTTCACCTAAAGATCCATCAACTGCTCTAACTAGACAAGGGAATAGTTAGAGTTTAAGTATCCTTCCAGGCTGACGGGAGATGGCGTAGGTCATCCCATCTCACGTGGACTACACTGAATCAGACCCTGATTAGTGGCAGCCTGGCAATCCGGAGCAAATAGCTACTGACGCAGCCATGCACAACAGTGAAACACTGCAAAGTCATAATATTCCTGCTTATCTCTAAACACAGTCACACAGAGATATACACAGGGACAGTACAGATATCATAAAGTCATTACATAGAATTATACTTTTAGTATCAAAGTGACCTACTAATGAGAAATGCAGAACATTAAACCACATATTGGAATATTGGACATAATGCAGAACATTAAACCATATATTGGAATATTGGACATAAAGTTCTATTCCACTTTCTCTCACATTTTACTGGATTCACTCAGCCAGTATAGTTTTGCAGTTTTACAGTACCCTTAACAGCTTTTTATCAGGTCGATCTCTATGATGGCTCATAGTGGCTCTCTAAATTAATGCTGGATTACTGCATTGATGAGGTCAATAATTAGATGATGACAACAACATTAACATTTTTATTTACTTAAAATTAGTTGAATTACTGTTAACATTTCATTTACCATGTGATTTGATTTAAAATGTAAATGGACAGTTTAGCATGTAATATCACCATTTGTTATTATTACACCATTTTTATGTACTAATGTAAATTTCTTTGTGCCAATTTCACACATTTCTTTGTCTGTGAAGGTGTGAACATTGGAGGAGCTGGCTCTTATGTCTATGATACACCTGTCACCGAGGATGCTGCCAGCGTTCCCACGGAAACTGAGCCGAAGCCGGCAGAGAAGAAAGCATCCGCCCCCCCTAGAGGCCCAGTGAAAGGTAGGAAAGGCAAAAAGGAGCTTGATGGCAGTCTAGACCACCTGTGGATTTCCCTTGGCACAATGTCATGGAGTGTCTCACACATTTTTATCTCAAGCCAACATATTCCATTTCTGATCTGAATGAAGTCTATGACTCTTTGCTGCTATGTTATTGTAGGCAACTTGCTTTGACATGCAATTTGGGAGGAAATGCCTGATCGAGGGACAAATCTGTGTTGGTAGAACATGAATAAAAATGGGAGAAGATTAGTCAAATCATTTCCCCTCAAAACTTTTTCACATTAAGCTATCATGACATCACCATTGACAACCATTTTCAAATATTCACTCACTCGGAAAAAATACCAATCTGATTATTCTGAATCTAATCTTCTAAAAACATTCCAGTATATATAAATACATACACCTCAATATTATTGCAATTGTGTAAGTTTGCTGCAATTAAGATGAAGGGGTTCATAATCTGGATGATTTCTCCCCAGCTGCAAGTTTCACATCCTTCGCTGGACAGCCAAACGTCTGCCCACGATGCAGCAAGACAGTGTATTTTGGTGAGTCTAAACAACTTTATTCTTTCAATGCAGGTCATGTAAAAGTTCTGTACAAAACCTATCATAGACCAGGGGTTGGGAACCTTTTTTGCTAGGAGACCCATAAATACCAAAATATTTTTTTGCATTTTTTCTCTCTTGTTAAGAGACATATTGATGGGCCTACTTTTCTCTACAAGCCAGATGTAGTCAACAACATTTTACTTGAAGGTTCCCGACACCTCACAGTCATAAACTTTGGAGCTGGATTTGTCAGATTAAGATTTGGTTGTAGTTAAAACCCAGTTTGAGTATTCTCTCTCTCTCTCTCTTTCTCTCTCTCTCTCTCTCTCTCTCTCTGTGTGTGTGTTAGCTGAAAAGGTGACATCCCTTGGTAAGGATTGGCACCGTCCCTGCTTGCGCTGTGAGAGGTGTAGCAAGACTCTGGCACCAGGGGGCCATGCAGAGGTGAGTTTGTGTGTGTGTGTGAGTGAGTGTGTGTGTGGTGTGTGTGTGGTGTGTGTGTGTGTGTGTGTGTGTGTGTGTGTGTGTGTGTGTGTGTGTGTGTGTGTTTTGTGTCTGCAATGCAGTGGAAACTAATGAAATATATTCTACTTGATGTATTTCACAGCATGATGGCCAGCCCTACTGTCACAAGCCATGCTATGCTGTCCTGTTTGGACCCAAAGGTACCTCAGAACATCACACTTCAGTGAATTCCTATCAGATATACAACCAACAACAAAACATAATGTACATCATTAATAATTTTTATGGATACATTTAAACAGGTACATCTCAAGTGTCTTAACTGCGTAACTGGTTTGAATTTGTAATTATTAATTTTTCTCATAACAGGTGTAAACACTGGAGGAGTGGGAAGTTATATTTATGATGAGCCCAACGCTGAGCCCCAACCTTGAGTCCTTTAACTCTCAGCCTCCCGGCCACCAGCACCACACACCAGGCTACCCAGCTCTTCTCTTCCGATGATGTGCAACTATGGATCTCCATCTCTAACTTCGCTCCATAGCCATTTGACCACTTCTTTTAATACTCTCCGTCTTCTCTTTCCTGTAGCCATATTTGTTGGTGTGTGTACAGTATGTGTGTGTGTGTGTGTGTTGGGGGGGACTTGTAGTCTATCAACCACTAGCTAGTCTGCTGCTGTCTGCTTTTCTAGAGAAATGGAAAAAAAATAACCGTATGTGCCCTTCCAAAGGCATGAACGTAGATGTGTGCATTTTGAGAATAACCTGTTAATGTATTTCTACATTATTTGGATATATTTTTTGTAAGATTCTTTGCCCTTGTGTTAATATATGGTGTTACTTTTTTTGAAAACCTTATATGCAAAGTGCCATGTGAGTAATCTGCCAACGATATGATACGGACATGGGTCAGCGGGATGTGCTAAGTCTCTGAGTGTTAGTGTGGCAAAGGCTTCACGTCCGATAAGAAATACCTCTCTAGAATAGAACTAGATTAATTTGAAACTCACATATAGAGATTTGAGACAACTCCCAAGTGTTTTTTTACCTGCTAAGGTTTAGGAGTGAGATCCTATAGTATGTTTGTATTCGTTATTACTAACAACTGTATAGACGTATACCTTCTATTGTTCATTTTCTTGAGCACCTGTTTCATAGAAGAATTGATTTGACACAGATTTTTTTACATAAAGATGTGAATGTGTGACAAAAGGCTTCTTGTTTTTTTTGGCAATGCCCATGTTCTGCCACCAGGGAGAGCCATTGGCATAGCTGACAAGATTTACACAACAACAGTGGGGGAAAAGGCCCTATTGTCACATACCACTAGAACATACCAGACTGGCTGTGGGAAACAGGTGAATGTAATCAGTGATGTTTTTCCTCACCACCTCTCTGGGTTAGGTAACTAGATCAGCATTTTCCTAAATGTTATCCTCCACTACTTATAGCCTTGCAAAGCTTGATCGCATATCATGTCTAAGTGCAGTACAACTTCAGTTGAAATCTGCTGAAATTAACCCTTAAATCGTAATATTAACAATGATGATAATAATAATTATAAAATAATAAATAATAATCGAAAAAAAATGATAGCGCTTTTCAAGACTCTTCACAATTTCACATAGATACAAAGTTACAAACAAACAACAAGTTAACAAACAAACAAGGTACATGGACACATTTACATCAACAGAAAAGTGTGGGGTCGAAGGTTACAGACGTGGGTGGTGGGAGTGACATTGGAGCCATCGATCTTGTGACACTGAGTAATTCAATAGTCATGTTGAGACTATGGTCAGTAGTTTTTGTGCTTTTGTAGCATGTAAATGTTTCAAAGAAATCAGCCTGACATGGTTTGGTTTATCTTCAAACTACATTTTGTTTTTAAATCCTTACAGAACACATTTAGATGGTTCACCTGTTCAAATCTGACCAGTTGGAGTGACTACTACAATGTAGTTATAAAACCTTCTTAGATAGATTCTTTTATAAAGACAGCAAGGAGTAAATTGAATTATTTTTAAGCATCGATTGCCCGTTACTGTCACAATCAGGGTGAGCATTCTTTTTCAATTAATTAATTTGTTTAATAGTTGATTGTGTTAATTGTGCCCCTCAATGCACAGTCAGTGCGTTTTGATACTGTGGATGCTATTCCCGGCTGCCACCTTTGTGCCCTTGAGCTAAGCACTTAGCCCTGAAATGCTCTGGGGAGGCTGACCCTTGTAATAATCAACATAGTTAGTTTGCTTTGGATGAAAGCATTAGCCAAATAAATAATATAAAATAAGTAAGCACTTGTTTTCAGCTTGATAGGCACTGAGTAGAGTGCATTGCTCCACCAAGTTGACTGGACACAGATGTCCCGTGTTTGCTAGTTGGTTTGTTCGCTTGTTAACAGGATTAATCAACCCTGGGCCAAGGAAAAATGGATTTGGAGAAGATCATGGACGCCTGTGCAATGTAGTTACACTTTCCAAAATAAAAGAGGTTCTTCCTTGGGCCATGTTACATGTTTCAGGACATTTAGACCAGTATGCATAATCCCATTGACAAACAAAATAACAAATAAATAACCAAACAAGCAAACAGACACACATGAACACATAACACTAGTGCTCAACACTGTTTAATTGACAGATGCTCAGTATTTTACAAAACCATCTGAACAATTTGCTTATGCAAGTTGAACACTTGCTTTCTTGTGGTTTTACTAGCATCTCAAATATGTTTTTATTCATTTTCTTTTTGCAGTATTACTTTTACATACTAGTATCTAATATATTTTTTAATTCATTTTCTTATTGCAGCATACTATATACATATAGAAAAAGATCAGGTATTTACTGGAGAAACCATCGTTCAAACTTAAAGTCCAAACATCACTCAAACTTCGTCATCAAAGTATTCTATGGACATAAAGCCTGCATCCAAAAATATCAGGCAGCATCCTGACTGTGGCTTTTGAGGGTCAGGTTTTTGAATCATGTGACTGCTCTAAATAGATACCAAACAGCTGAATCAGTTTCCACGTTGTACTAAATGTCTGGTTTCTTCAAGTGAGTCAAGTCAATCAAGGGAGATTGAAATGGTGTCCTAAGCAGCAGACACAGACGAGACCTCAGTTTTGGACACCTCTGAAGCCTCATCAATCTTCTTTCCAAAGAAAGTCTCCATAATGCATGCATTGAACTGAAATAAAAAGTAAAAAGTATACAATGATAGCTTAACAAAACCTGGCAAGATCATCTGCTTGTGCTGTTGTTGAGAAATTGTTGAAGTTAACAATGGCAAGTCATTATTGTCTGGGCGAGGGATTGTATGTGTATTTATTGATAGGATCCATACCTGCTTGTTCATGAAACAGTAAATCAATGGATTGTAAACAGAGGAGCTCTTGGAGAAAAGCGCAGGAATAGTAACGAGACGGTAATCCTTGTCTGACTCATGGTCAAGGGTGTAGTACAGCGCAGCTAGAGCATAAGGTGTGTAACACACGATGAAGGACAACACCATCATGATGATCATCCGGGTCACCTCCTTCTCTGCCTTCTGTGTCGATGCCGATTCAGACTGTTGTGCTGCAACCTATAACAGAGGTGGGTAAAATTTTTTGAAGCTGTACTATATCCATTTTAAGCCTGGAGGATCAAGGTAAAAACTGTAGAACAGAATGTAGAATACTGTAAACTGAATAGTGTAAACTGGAGAAAATTGTACAACAGAGGTCAAGAATATTTCCCTTTTCTGAAATATGATGATCAAGAGAAAGAACCCACGGCTCTCAAGGCGGACAGAAGCTGCGAGTATGAGAAGATAATGCAGGTGAGAGGGGCGATGAAGCAAGTGACCATCAGGAAATATGTGTAACTCTCCGAGTTATATTCTGTGCCGGTCGTGTACCAGTCAGGACCACAGGAACAGCCCAAGCCTTCAGGGATGTACCTACAAAAAACAACAATGAGGTGAAAAACTGTCTTGTTGAAAAGCCATGTAACAATATTTAAACAGCCGTATATAGGATTTTGCATTTTGCATAGGTATCCTTTTGATTCTGAACGCCCCGGGAAAAGAATGATTACAACACAAATTAGATCGATTCATTATTTTATACTCAACCTGCTCCAGCCGAAGAAGGGTGGTGCTGCACATCCAACCCCCATAAACCAGGTGAAGGCCACTCCACCCATTGCATGACCCGTTCCAAATTTGAAAGACCCAAGTGGCTTGCAGATGACAATATATCTCTCAATTGCCAAGACAGCAAGCGACCATGCTGTTACCAAGCCTGCAAAGAAACACATTGTTTTTTTTTTTTTAGATTCTACACTCAAAAAGCACTGTTAGAGATGATAAATAGCTAAACTATATTTTAGCTAGTGCAATGCAGATATTTTTAAAACATGCATTAAAAACATATAAATATACAAATGAAGCATAAAAAGAAGCTCGTCCAATATACCTGCTACTGAGCCCATTGAAGATTCCAGTGCACACATTGTGTGACCTAGAAAGTAATATCCTTGTAGGCTGGACAAAAACACTTGGCTGACGGAAAACACATCGAAGATGAATCCCCCAAGAGAGATGTTCACCAAGATGTAATTCAGAGGCGTCCGCAGCTTCTTGTATTTAGCAGTGACGAAAAGCACGGTGGCATTGAGCGGCGTTCCCAAGAAAAACACCATGCCCATGAATGCCGCTTGTAGATAAAACGCCCATTTTGGAGCGATATGATACTGTGGGCCCTCAAAGGGACTGACTTTGGAGATGTTCTCGTACAGGTAGAAGTCCTTCGCCATCTTTACTGCAGTGTCTTCCTGTCTCTTGCTGGCCAGAAGAAGTGATCCATGTGAGGGGATTCTGCATATATACTGTAGAGCTATAAACTGCTTATAAGCTGTATACAGAGAAATGCAGCAAAGATCTTCTAAATCCTGATTATCTTTCCACAGCAAATGTTTGGATTAAGGAATGCTTGTAACTCTCTGGTCTTACCTACACCTGACTAATCCAGTTAGTTGAGAAAGGGGAAGGAGAGGATAAGATGAATCCACAGTATGTCCTAAAACGTATTTGTTTTACAGGGTTTGCGTGATGCTGTAAAAACATAAAAAAGTGATTGAAAAGATGGTCACCAATATATGAGTACAGCAGTAAAATAAAAGTGATCACATTTTCTCTCTGTTTATCATTTGTGTTCAGAAGAAAATGAAAATACACTAAGAAAGACAATTATGGTCACAGCATACTCAACCCTGTCTGTTTTCATTGATTTTGTACCTCAGCAAAGCATCAATGCCTATATATATAATAAAAGGTCCCATAGCGCTTTACCTGACTCAGACTGAAATGTAAAAAACTACACGTAACAGATACATAATATGGCCACATACATGTTGATGTCATGTACTATCTGAAACAACCTTACCCCTGTAGCTCCTGCAAAATTTGTTGTACAAAAACTGTGTTTTAAAGCCATCCTCATAGTCTTTACAAAGTCACAAACATGTGCGCACTACCTTTCTAGAAAGACAAATCTGCAACAACAGACAGTAGGCCTACTCTTTGATGACACCCAAATGCATGTCTGTATCCGCATATTACTTTTATTATGAAGTGGTCATACACTGCTTTTTGTGTTTTGTCTAGAATTTTACTGTAGTGTGCCAATGTCTATGTGTGTGTGTGTGTGTGTGTGTGTGTGTGTGTGTGTGTTTGTGTGCACACCTAGGTTTATTTGTGTGTGTGTCTGAACAGACTTTTGTTTAGTGCCAGATAAGTCTGATAATGAGTTTTGGTAGGATATACAACCCTAGAGTTGGAAAATAAATGGTATTGCTGCATTGGTGGTAGCTCTCCACTAGTATTTACGTACACCATTTTCCAGTTGTATTCGTATCCACCTTGTTCCTTAAAGGTGCACTGAGTGATGTCATACATTTTTTAGGCTAAAACATTTTTTGTCACTTCCAGCAAACATCACCTCACCATCTGCTATCTGCCTGTGTCCTGAATACACTGTAAAAACATGTGATCTCTGTGGACAACCCAGGCTCCAAAAACGGCCACAAAACAACTTGGGCAAACCTGACGCCAGTTCTTGAAGGACATTTACATTTTACTCTGTGTTTACGGAGTCAGGTTTCTAATCCACATTTTTGGACTAGACTACTACTCTTATAGGAAGATACAAGGAAGCATACCAATTCACGTAGTTTAGGAAAGCAGTCCATTGTCAGTTGGGTTCAATGGAATACAAGAGGTCTTTAATCGACTATTATTTCATCTCACAATTGATGGAAATGGTTTTGTCAAAAGCAAAGAGTTAATGTGTGTGTGTGTGTGTGTGTGTGTGTGTGTGTGTGTGTGTGTGGTGGTGGTGGTGGTGGTGGTGGTGGGGGGGGGGGGTACTCAGTTGTTTGCAGAATTTGGTGTCTTAAAATAGTAAATAAGCTGTTGAGAGTGCATAACTGATTACGCCAAAGAAATCCCTAGATGTAACTTGTTCCTGAAGGAACCAGCCATAACATTGTGGTATCTGCAAAGACTTCAGACTACTTATGCAGGTCTTCTTAATTTTCATTCTGCTTATTTCTGGATGTATCATAAAGCATTGATATCTAACCATCCATCTTCATTAGAAAAAAAACACTGACAAAATGTAAGGAAAGGTGTTTATGCTGCTTGACAATCTGGTTAGGTGTTATTACTCATCTGCCTTACAAAATCTTTGCTCCTGGGGATAACACAGGGGATAAAAGTCAGATAAATCGTACTCTTAACCTGCCCTTTATACTCTGTCAACAGGATTTAACTCTTCAAATCCTTCTAATCCTGGAAAGCCGTCGAGACTTTACAACTGCTTAGGTGTGCTCACATCGCCATTAGTTCAATTTGGGTCAGTCAACAGAGTGTCCACTTACAGCCAAGCAAATTGCCAATGAACGACCAGTAATGAAATTATGTAGGCTAATTCATAATATAGATGCTAGCATATAGCATACAGACGCTATACCAATTTTAAACTAATAACCCATAAAATGTTGCTACAACAGGTTCCAGCATGTTTCTCTCACATGGTTTGATATCTTCTAAATTAATTTTGTCTTTAAATCCTACTGTCACATTTACAAAATTTGCCTTTCACAAAATTTGCAAGGTCCTCTTTCACCTGTTGAACCAGTCAGATCATTCAGCTTTGCTATTTGGACCAGTCTGCACATTCTATTAAGCAAGGCCGTAGTCATGATGTCAACATTGGGGGGGACCAAATCTGTGGCGAGGTTTGGGGGACCCCCAAACAGAATCTCAATACATTTCCTTGCATGCAAAAATATTATTAAAAATCACAAACAAGTAATTAGTTCACTTAGTCAATTAGGGTATTCCAAACTGTTGACGGACATGCATAAGATAGGGGGTCCGGGGGCTTGCTTGAAGGGTGGAGAACAAGCAGCTTCACGCAGAGGCTTGGGCTTCAGGGCCCCCTGAGCTCTTCGGCCCAGTAGGCCCATTCAGTAGGCTAATCCATCCCTGGACATAGACCTATGGTATGACTCCATTTGTCTCCCAAATTAATATTTTAAAAAACATTACAAACTAGAGTATCTTTATTAACCTCTATATTACACAGATTACAATGGCTCTTTGACTAATTACTTACACCTGAAGATATTTTTTTTAAAACTAGGGCTTAGACTCATAGGTTTGGACCTAAAGCCTAATAGGATTTTGTATTTTGATTATATTATGCTGGTGGCTAATCACACAATTTTAACGTTGAAAGGGACAGGATTCAGGAATAGGCTAAGGCCCCTCTTCTGCCTGCATCACCTCATGTTACCCTGAGCATTATAGGCTCCTTTCTGACAGAAATTACGTTTTGTGCCATCATGTAGAAACACTAGGCCTACTACAGCCCTTACTTGGTGAATGGAGGTGCAAATTCCTTTCTTTGGTTATTGTCCGCGATTCACATTAAGTGTAGGCTATCACCGCCAGTGCATTGTAAACGTTTTTTTTTTACAAATTGTGTGCCGTCGCCACATTTGAGTCGTAGGCCTACGTTTTGCCTGCATGGATGCGCGATTGAGTGCGCATCTAAATGTAACATGCAAGATGCAACAACTATTTCTAAGAGGCCTATAAACTGGATAATTTCTGACATTACTACTAGCATATGAATGCATTATATGTTGTAAGACGTGAAAAAAATCAGTGACATATGCACGCACAAATTCATAATTTAAAATAAATGGGCACTAAGTTTCATTTTCGCTATCATTGCGAGGATATCCTAGCCTGGCGGGCCATCCTATATCATTGAAATGTATAGTCTGGAATCGACCCATTCACCTCGCTTAAAGGAGAATTCCGGTGTGATTTTGACCTAAAGTGTTTTGAAACATGATACCGAGTGTGAACGTATGTCTCATAGCCCATCTCGAGTAAGAATGAACTAGTATGATAAGGGATCAGATTCCAAAAATAATTCTGTGGAAATGCATGGATTCCAGTTTCTTCCAGTAGCAGCAACTGGAATCCATGCATTTCCACTGAATTATTTTTGGAATCTGATCCCTTATCATACCTGTTTATTCTTACTCGTCGCTCGACTTATCGTGACTAAATTCAAGATGGCTGCAAACGCTAAACTTCGAGAAGATACTGTCTGTATAAATCGTCTTGTAAGTAAACTACCAGTGCTTTTTCAAAGTTCTCAATGTCTCGTTTTAAATGTCAGGGCCCTTGGAAGTCTACCAATGAAGTGTGGAGATACATTGAGCCTCGTAAATGGTGTAAAACAGTGATTTATTTGCATGGCTATGCCGATGCCGAGGCACCACCATTGACCGCCTTGTTGGTAGCATCGGCTAACTAGCGCCAGATTTCGGAGTGCAGGGGACAAGCCGAGATGGGCTAAGAGACATACGTTCACACTCGGTATCATGTTTCAAAACACTTTAGGTCAAAATCACACCGGAATTCTCCTTTAATCCAAGGGGCCTAGGCATGCAATAGGCCAGCGCTACGACCAATCAGAACAAAGAGCAGGATGACGTTGATATATCAAACTTTTACCTTATCCGGTCGGCAAGATACATCCACTTCGAAAGTGCATTGTGTTGCTCAACTTTCAAAGAAAAGCATAAGTCCAACTCCTCCAAAGTTGACGCCAAGGCCGGTTCAAACAACCGCTCTTCGTTCGCCATAGCCACCTTCCTTGTTGTTCACCATCGCAGGACTGTCGTCATCCTGTTAAGCCCGCCTTAAGACTCTCTAACAAAATAGAGCCCTGTGATTGGATGACGTCCACAGCGTCAGCCAATAGAAATCCCTATGGTTTGCTACTAGACGTACAGGCTAAGCAAATTGATTTGCCGCCGCTAGGGTGCGTCTAGATTTCTAGGCTAAGGATAGCCTACAATATGGAAAATGCTTCAAAGTTCCCTTTGAGTCTTATCGGCTCCTTAGCCTGTGCTACACCTTTCCAACAAGATTTGTGAGAATTGGACCAGTAGCTTCAGCGATATTGTTGACAGCCCTACCGCACCACACATATGGTACAGTAAATGGAAGCTTTTGATAGTGCACGCCACTAACGAAAAACCACCAGGGCACTCTCTCTGGAACCATAATACAAAACAACATAATATTTAAAATTGAACAGGGAACAGATTAGAATGTTGGTCAAATATAATAAGGAGAATAGTAATATTAAACAACAATATCAATTCAATCAGTAGCCTAATAAAATAAGCAATGAAAATGAGGGGAAAAGCAATAATAAAACAATAATGTCCATTCAAATTAATAATATAAAAACAATGACATGGTAAGACTACATTAAGGAGAATATCAATAATAAACAATAATGTCAAATTAATCAACAGCCTAATGAAAATAAAACAATATTTTACAAACCATAACACATAAGCGCTTAAACAACTAAGTACACGTTGAACAGGAATGTCTTTAGACCCCTCTTAAACGACCCAAAACTACCACAGGAACGGAGAGCACTGGGCAACTCATTCCACCAACATGGAACCACTAAGGAATAGAGTCTTGAATTAGACCTAGTTTTTATGACTGGTCGACATAGCAGACGCTCATCAGAAGACCACAGTGGGCGGTTATGGATGTAAGGCTTGATTATTGAATTAAAATAACTAGGAGCAGATCCAGTCAGTGTCCTATAGGCCAAAGTGAGAGATTTAAATTTAATTCTGGCTACTATAGGGAGCCAATGGAGAGTAACTAGGAGAGGAGTTACATGTGTCCTCTTTGGCTGATTGAAGACCAGGCGTGCTCCAGCATTCTGAATCAGCTGTAATGATCTTAATATACAAGCGGGTAAGCCAGCTAATAGTGAATTGCAATAGTCCATCTTAGAGATGACCATGATCTGAACAAGAAGTTGTGTGGAATCTTGTGTCAGATAAGGTCTGATCTTCCTAATGTTGTAAAGCATAAACCGACATGATTTTGCAATAGAAGCTACTCAGAGAAGTTAAGTCAGTCATCAATTACAATGCCCAAGTTACGTGCCGATCTAGTTGGGGTCAGTGAAGTTGAGTCAAGCTGGATGTTAATCTGTTGGGGAATAGCTGTTTTAGCTGGAAACACCAAAAACTCTGTTTTTGAGAGATTAAGCTGAAGGTGCCGATCTTTCATCCAGGCTGAAATATTCTTAAGGCATGCAGAAATCCGGTGGGAAACGCTAGAGTCATCAGGTGGGAAAGACAGGTAAAGTTGAGTGTCGTCTGCATAACAGTGAATGGTCTCACCTAAGGAAGTGGTGTAAATAGAGAAAAGCAAGGGTCCTAATACTGATCCCTGAGGCACACCTGTGGTGAGGTCATGAGACTTAGATACCTGTCCCTGCCAAGACACGTTGAAAGAACGCCCTTTATGAATTGAAATGGTCAATTGAATTGATTGATCCTCCGAACATTTCTCTTTTTCCCCCTTCCTGAACATGCTCATAGCGTCAACATGCATGCACTAAAAAAGTTCCTTACAGGAGCTGTCCACATTAACAGTGCTAAATTATGCCGTAATTCAAGATTCAAGAGATTAATTTGTCACTTGCATATTTGCACAGAAACATAAAAACAGTGAAATGAGGGATTGTGACAGCAACTCCACGCTATGCAAAGGGTAAAAATAGTAGGAAAAGTAGAAGAGCAAGACATAAAATAAAAATAAAATAACAATAAATAAGAAAGGTGGTGGTGGTGGGGGGGGGGGGGGTACATAAGTACAACTAAATACATGCTTTAATGGGCATAAAATAAAGGAAAAGTGCTGGGACAGTTATGCATTCATGGCAGGGTTCTGGCAGGGTGGTGACAGTCCATTAATATTTTCTTTGCCCTTGACTGGCAACGCCTGGTGTAAATATCCTGTGATTGCAGGTAGTTTAGTCTTGACAACTCTCTCAGCATATCTGACCACTCTGTGCAGAAACATTTATCCTGATAATATCCACTTTTCTCTGGATATATTTTTTTGTCTAGTAATTTGTATGTTGCACACTGTTGATTGTTATATTTTTTAAGTCATGTAATTGTTCTACAAAGTCTTTCAAATATGTCAATGACGTCATTCGTTAGCACAATGCTAGCGTGCTATGGGCAACAACGACCCAACCTGTAAGAAATGAAAAGGACATAAGTACATGTTCATTCAACTTTAGATCTAATATCCAAATTGAACTTGCATAAACTACAATAAAAATCTGTGATTCTTCCACGACAAGCAGGTGAAAGAGATACATTTAGCCGTCTAGATAGCTCCATAGACCCCCATTCAATCTGCGCTCGCCCGCGATCATCCCCAGTGGAATTCTAATGGAACTGCCATGGCTCTCCGTAGACAGGCTCTGACTATAGTCAATGAACAACAGGCATGCATAATTTCCTTTCCTTTATCCAGGTGAGAGAAAGTGGTGTGGATAGGATATGGCATCATTAGCACTTCTATTTGGTCTGGCAAACTGGAGGGGTCTAATAAGCCAGGTGTGGATGAACAGATAATGTCTTTCACAAGTCTCTCAAAACATTTTATCACCAATGAGGTCAAGGCTATATGGAGGTAATCATTTTACCTGGCAGGGTTGGACCCGCCCAACTAGATCTTCTTTCAGAGAAATCTAGTCTGGAACACTATAGTTCTATTTTTATCTTTAAGTCATGTAGGTCCAAATTTCAAATGGAAGCTGTGACGTGATGTCCCCTGATATTACCAAATTACCACTCTGTCCCCAGGCCTTACCAATCACATTGATCAGAGATTCCTAACGTTACTTCTTACTTTGCCTAAAATGTACAAACCAAAACTAGAACAACTTTGACCTCTGCATTATATAACCGGATAAATCATCCCCTGGTATGCGTATGACACAAATAATCATAATAATATTCAAATTCAATATTCAATAATCAATAATCAAAAAGCTTTTGATAAAAAGATAGCCTAGACAATTGAAATCCGAAACGATTCTGCTAATGTCACCTTTCATATTCAAAATCACATTTTTATGAGCATGAAATATATGAGCATATTTTCAGCTAAAAGCTAATTCATTGCAATTACATAATTTGTAAGTGTGCAAAGTTCCAAGTTCAAACTCTCTTAGCCATCTATGACTAACCTGACTCTCGCCAGATGAATTTCTTTCCGCCTAGCTCACTCACATTCATCTGGGATCGCTTCCGTTGGGAGTGATTTCGGCACCAGATTTTATGGTAGAGCCAATCAGGACGCAGAGCTGGAGTTTCATAGATGTGACGTAGCGGAGAAGCGACTGTGAGACTGTTTTGATTCAGACAACGCATCGAGGAAGCAAGCGTCACGGGTTGGCTTCGATGTGAGTGGTTGAAGTAGCACGTCAATAAAGATGACGGACAAGTGGCTAATCCAATCATATGCAAGGATTTTTGATAAGGCCTTCTTAAACACCTCTCCAATGGAGCGATCCCAGATGGATGAGTGGAGCTATAAAGCCTTCTGAAACACCTCTCCAATGGAGCGATCCCAGATGGATGAGTGGAGCTAGGCGGAACGAAATTCATCTGCTGAGAGTCAGGTTAATCTATGACTAGGCTACTTTGGATCACAAATGCAGTAAATCTGCCAGTGTTTTCATGACGTGCTTAGGATGGTTTCGGTTAAGAGGGACCACCGCTACTTAGCTAACAATGCATTCAGGAAACTGGGCCCAGTGCCATGGCCCCAAATAGTACAGTACGCATGTGTTTGGAAAATAGGCTCCCACTGGATTTTCATGTAAAATTTTTTATTTTTTTGCATATTTTGCTAGTATAGAGTCTAAGGAACAAGATTTTTTTGTCTTCACATTTTTACAATACATTTTTTAACAACGCTTTTCTTACTGGTTGAATGTGTTGAGTTGCTGGTATTTTATTCCGTTGTGAAAACTCTTCTTTCTTTACTCTATTCCAAGTAGACCTGGCCCACTCTACCTCAAGACTCTTCCTTGACTTTTGGAAGCCTGCCAAAACACCAGCACAATGGCAACAGCACACTCTACAGTCCACATCTTATTTTACCACTACAGCTGCTTACACTGAATCACTTTGCACTGCTCAGCATTTAGGCCACCTCCATGGACATACTGATATAGGCTAGCCTTGTTACTACTGCCTCCCCTGGAGCTACTAGTAGATTCTAATTTTCACAGCTATAATTATTTTTTTCTTAATTGTTATAAATATGTCCTTCCTTGTTTTGTATTTATTACATAGGCCTATAATGTGTAAGCTACTTAAGAAGAAATACATATTGTACACAAAATAGAGTTGTTTTATCCTCTGATTTGTTCTGCGCGCTAGCCTGTTAACATGTGACAGGCAGGAAGTGACGAACCACACATGCGCTTGCTCGACCAAAACAAAGCGGTGACAGAACTTGCTAGCTTTCACGCGGCGACTGTCTCATTTCTCTGGCGAGGAAATTTAGCACTGGCCTAATGTCAGCCGCGATTATTTTAACAGCTGTGCTCGGTGGCGGAGTTTTACTCATTGCACGCAGGATATTTTCGAAGCGCAAATCGGTGAAATTGCTTTGTTTCCCAACCGGAATGATGCGCGGAAAGACCATTATTGTGACTGGAGCAAACTGTGGCATTGGGAAAGCCACTGCCGCTGAACTGTTGAAACTTCAGGCCCGTGTGATCATGGCGTGTCGAGATCTGGGAAAGGCAGAGGAAGCAGCAGTGGAAATCAAGAAAACGGCTGGCCCTGACCAAGGAGAGGTTGTCATCAAGCATTTGGATTTGGCGTCCCTGAAGTCAGTTCACAGTTTCTGTGAAGAGATTATCAAGGTGAGCCTGAGACACTGACTTCTTTCAGCTAGCGCGTTGGTAAACTAAACAGTTTCAGTCTCAAGTTAAACACAAGCCTATTTATGAGGGGACCACGCATATTTTGACGCATATGTTGACCAGTTGATGTTTTGTAACTAAGGTCAATGCAGATTCAGAGTTGAACAGGCTGAATAGCTCCCCCCAGTGTTGAAGCTGAGGGGTCAATATTTAGGAGATTGTAGGAGAATGTAGGCTATATATTTCAAATCATCGTTATGGTTTCTTGCATGTACAATTTTCAGTGATAAATAAGCAATTGGCTAAGAATACACTAGGCAATTGCACAAATTAAGAAAAGAATCAAACTTCAAAACTTCATATGCATTACTATACTAATTAGATCCGGGTAGTATTGTGTATGCATAGAGCCGTAGGATTTTTCAAGGCTTCATGAATTTAATAGACGTTTTACATGTTTTTTGTTGTTGCTGTCATTGAGAAAATCCAACACAAACTGAGAATTGAGTTGGCATGAATGACTGAATAGCAATGAACCTCATTGGTCTCATAATTTTAATGTAAAATTGATTTATTCATTTGGAAGATGAAACTGAGATGTAAGTCAAAACATCATCTTATGAAGTAGCCTAATTCTCATTGATGTTTCTCTATCCTTGTCAGGAGGAGCCCAAGATCGATGTGCTCATCAACAATGCGGGCCTCTACCAGTGCCCCTACAGCAGGACCGAGGAAGGCTTCGAGATGCAGCTGGGTGTCAACCACCTCGGCCACTTCCTGCTCACTCACCTCCTCCTCGACCTCCTAAAGACGTCGGCGCCCAGTCGCATCGTGGTGGTATCCTCCAAGCTCTACAAGTACGGCCACATCAACTTTGACGACCTGAACAGCACCGTTGACTACAACAAAGCCTTCTGCTACAGCCAGAGCAAGCTGGCCAACCTGCTCTTTACCCGCGAGCTGGCTCGGCGGCTAGACGGCACAGACGTCACCGTCAACGCCCTCACCCCAGGCATCGTGAGGACCAACCTCGGCCGGCACGTCCGCATCCCGTTCTTGGCCAGGCCCCTGTTCAAGCTGGTCTCCTGGATGTTCTTCAAGAGCCCACTAGAGGGCGCTCAGACGCCACTCTACTTGGCTTGCTCGCCGGAGGTGGACGGCGTGACCGGGAAGTGCTTCGCCAACTGCGAGGAGGAGGTGCTGCAGCCGAAGGCCACCGACGACCAGGCGGCACACAGACTCTGGACCCTGAGCGAGGAGATGGTCGGACTGAGAAAGTGAGGCGTCCAGCCATCCGTCCACCACAAATCCTCGCCAGGCCACACACCTCTCGGACCATTTAGAGCCCAGCTGTAAGCACAGAGGCTTTGAGGAAAGTGGGAGTGTCCACTTCCGCCCATTTTCAAGACTTAACTACATATAAAGGGGATGATGATGCATTACATATTGTTGTGATTTAGTGATTTGATTTTAGCCTGGGTTTACTGCTGGGTCATTCTAAAGCAAATTATCATGTGCTGTAAATGAACAAAACGGACTCGATGCTCTGATAATACAGCACAACCCTCATTTTTTCATACTATATATAGATCTGTGAAATACCAGAAGCTGGTAGCTTTGATGCGAGTCTCTTGGAGTGTTTGAACTTGAACTGGACTGTTGAGAGGTGCTGTTGCAGCAGTATCGGATGCTGTAATTGAAATGGTGAATCTGGTCACATATTATTACTTATTTGTAAGGGTGCCAAAGAGTGCGTTTGTGAATTTGTTTGCGAATTACAGTTAAAAATAACTCCATCAGGTTGGTAGCGAGACGCACTGTTCTCTAAAAAAATCAAATGGCTCGCATGAATATTTTACAAGTACCCTCCAGAATAATCGGGATTCTCCTCCCGGCCTGCGATTGCCTCCCTTATCTCCGGCAGCTGTTGTACTAGTTCAGCTGTTGGCCACTCATAAATAATCGGAACTGGCCTCATGAATTATTAAACAGGGCTTCTAACGGCTCGTTCGGCATTAGGCCTAACCCGGTGTGTCTCAACACATTTAAAGTTTGCCTGTAACTTTGATTCATTTTAATAACACCACCCATCCGTGCTTCTGTAAAAAGGAGTTGCATGCTTTCCCATGTGACATGATCAAAGGGAAAGCGTCTTTGTATGTGAATGTGATGCTGCTACTGTTGCATTGTTCTCAGTTATTTTTAACTGGTTGAATAAAACGAGAGAGAGAGTGAGCAAAAGAATTAGGCTGTGGTCATGGTCTGCTGTACACATAGTTCTTTTGAAGCCCAGCACGCAATTGAAATTTCGCTCAAGTGTCCAGGGTTTTGCAGCAGGGGCTGCAGAGATGGCTTGTTTTCCTAGCTGATGTGCTCGAGTGGAGTGGTTTGAAGTGTAAATGCAGGTCCCGCTGTGTCTGGTGTGGGCCGGTGAAATGAAAGTGACATTGAGAGTCAGTGGGCAAAACGCTGAGCAGCCAGAGCAAAGCTGCGTCCCCCCTTTTGAGAAAGCAAAAATGAAAAAAAAAAAAAGTGTGCTGTTGTGAATTTTAACGTCATAGTCACCGACCATGCTGTCCAGTACAGTAACGCACAGAGACGAAGGAGCTCATTAACAGAGCTGGCGCTTCCTCCCCCACGCCCCCCTCCACCAGTCCGCCCCAAGTGAATTCAGTGGGGGCATTACTTTCTCTTGTTTTTGTGTTGCTTATCTGGACTGAAGCGGATTGATCCCTGTGCTGCGCATTAAGACTCCACACTGCTGTACTAGATTGCTCTCCCAGAGGACCCGTCGCCGTGCACTGCTCCAGTTTGGGTGTAAACAAGCCCCAGTGCTCCACAGATTCCATCCAACACTTAATTATACAGCCAAGTCTGATTCTGAAACTTGTGTGTTTGTGTGCGTGCGTGCATGCGTGCGTACGTGTGTGTTTGGAGTGGCATGCCCCAGGAAGTCTGCTGAGCACCGCCAAAATGAGATGAGAGGGCTATGTCGGCATGGAGAGAGAGAGAGAGAGAGGACAGAACAACACTTTGGTGCAGAGACAGCCATCTTGCGCTGTCTTGTGCTTTATTGGGTAGAGAAACATACATCAGAAATATAGAGTCATGCATCATGGTGTCAGTAGAAATGAGCTCCCAGCTGATCGAGGAGAAAGGAGAGGGAGGGAGTTTGGGGGGGGGGGATTGTTGGGGGAAGAGTCTTGAGGTAGAGTGGGCCAGGACTACTTGGAATAGAGTAAAGAAAGAAGAGTTTTCACAACGGAATAAAATACCAGCAACTCAACACATTCAACCAGTAAGAAAAAAAATCGCATCAAAACAACTTACAGGTTTCGTCCAGGTAATAATAATAATAAAAACATCAAGTCAATTTTTTTTTTTGATACCACAATTCATCAAATTAAGCTGAAATGTCCATCAGTGAACCAGAATTAGAGTTCTTATTCCACGTCTAGATTTCATTTAAAGTTAACCCTTGATATAGGCCAGTATAGCAGATAGTAAATTAAATTAAACAATTCTGTGCACAAACATACAACACTTGACAAACCATAGTAGTCTTTCTTGATTACCTGAAAAATACCTCATTGATTCACATTCAAGGCAAAATGCTTTTTGTTGTTTTCAGTTAGATTACTAAGAGAAATGGAATAATAATGGTCAGCTTAAACGTTGTCTGTGACTCGCTTATCTTCAGTAAGGCTCTTGTGGAAATTGATTCAGATTACCAGCAGCCAGCACATACAAATACTCTTTTATTTGACTTCTAGGTCTCCACCGCCTCTGTTGGTCTTAGCCTTTTCTATTTGATTATGAATATAATTACCACAGTTTATATTAGTCTAGGTTATTTTCCTAAGGGCTGAGGGGCTCTTTGAAAGAAAAATAATAATATTCGATCCCATACAACATTTAGTGATATTAATATACTTGTTTTGTTCAGTGCAGCTATGGTTAAAATATAGTTGTAATATATCCATCATCGAAATGACTTTTTTACATTTTTACAGATACCTCTACTACATCACAAGTCTCAAAGTAATGTTACATAGCAATTTAACGGGTGTGTATTAAATGTGACACACCTTTGTTAACATGAAATAAATAAGTTGTAATAAGTTGGGCTGTGTTGTTGTCCCGGATATATGTCATGACTGAAAAAAACACCATAATGTGTCTTTATAATGGTCTTGCATTGCAGTAGCAATGCAATGCTGCTAGGTCATTGGGTGGGAGGGTCATAAGAACAGGTGGACCTGAACTAAGCTGGGAGAGATTCAGCTGTAGAAGGGATGAGGAGTACCTGATGCTGAGCCTACTCCTCTCCTTAAGACCTTTTAGATCAGTCCAAAAGCTGTGCGTGAACAGAGTTACAGACCCGGAATACATTCATGAATAGTTACAAAAATACTGCAACAGAGAAAGAGAGGAAGAAGAAAAGTGGAAAAGAGGGAGAGATAAATAGAGAGAGAGAGGGAGAAAGTAAGGAAAGTGGTGAGAGAGGGATATGAGGAGAGAAAAACAGACGCAGAGCGAGAGATACAGAGAGAGGGAGACTGAGGAAGAGAGAGGGGAAAAGATAGCATGAAAAGAGAGAAAGAGAGAGAGAGAGAGACTGAGAACCTTTTGTGCCACAGTCTGCCCTTAGACTTTCCTGACTCAGCAGCAGAGCATTCCCCTCCATCTTATCACCCTCGGCCCCCTTGGCGTCTAACCCGCTCTGAGCTCCACACTCACTCACTCTCCACTAAAAACCCAGTGGGAGGAGGAGGGAGCGCTCCGCTCCGGGCCGTCCACCTCAGTTGAGCAGCGTCCCGTACAGCTGGGCCTTGGTCAGGCTGTCCTTGCGGGTGAGCCCCAGGGTCCCAAATTTTTGGTACTGTTGATGCGGCTGGGCGGACGAGGGCCGTGGGGTGACCCTTTGCGGCGAGCTGCCGTGGCCGACGGCGGTCATGGCGGCGTGTCCAGCGTGCACGCCGTGTCCGTGCATCTCGGCCTGATACATCTGCAGCTCGTGCTCGCCGGCCATGTCCAGCGCGCCCTGCATGTGCAGCGACTCGGTGGAGCTGTTGGGGCTCACGTCCACGTACTCGGCCGCCTCAGGACCACCGCCGCCACCGCCGCCACCGCCACTCCCGGCCACAGACGCTGGCCCCCCGAGGCCTTCCATGTCCTTGGAGCTGCCGCCCGAGTGGTAGAGGCTGTGCTCGGACTCCTCCTGGCTGTCGTCCTTGGCGGCGCGGTAGAGCTGCGCCTGGCTGTGCGCCTGCCGCATGCCAGCACCCCCACCCCCACCTCCAGGGCTGCACTCGGGGCTGGGCGAGGAGAAGCAGATGGGGTCGACGCTGGCGGTGCCGATCAGGTGGCGGTGGTGCTGTTGTTGTTGTTGTTGTTGTTGTTGTTGCTGTTGGTGGTGGTGGTGGTAGACGTCGGTGGTGCCCTCCTGGAAGCTGCTGTAGAGCGGGCCCAGGCGGATCTTGGCCGGCCGCACGGAGAAGTGCTGCTCGGAGAAGCTGTAGGGCGAGGCGCGGCCGGGGCTGCTGCGGTAGGCGTGCGCCGCTGCCGTGTTCAGGTCGTCCACGCTCAGCTGCCGCCAGCGGCCGATCATCAGCTCCTCGTCCTCCTCCGCGTCCTCCTCCTCCTCCTCCTCGTCGGGCGGCAACGCGCTGCTGCGCCGGCTGTCGCCGTACGCGGCCACGCTCGGCGAGGACGACGGCGGCAGCGGCTCGTACGGCTCGCTGTAGCACGACGACATCGTCCGGCTATAGACGGGCGAGCCGCCGCTTCCTCCTCCTCCTCCTCCTCCGCCGCCGTTTTGGCTGTGGAGGCTGAGCTCCTGCTGGAAGCCGTGCGGTGCCGCTGAGAAGGCGCCGGGGCTGTCGCGCTCCCACGACGAGTCGCTCTTGTGCTCGTAGTCGGCGCCGGCGTCGCGCCAGTCCATGTAGAGGGTGGCGTGGTGGTGGCGCGAGGACGGCGAGGACGCGCCGCTGCTCAGCGGACCCTGGCCCTTGCCGCCGATGCCGCCGCCGCCGTCAGAACCCCCGCCGCCGCTGAAGCTCGAGTACGAGCTGGAGCCGCCGCCGAGCGACGGCACGCCGAACTTGCCGCCGAAGTGCTCCTGCTGGCCGAAGGGCCCCGGCGACATTCCGCGGAGGTCGCCCTCGTCCGGGTTGCTGTCGGTGGAGTTCTGCGGTCCGTAGAGCTGCGCCACATGCTGCCTCTGCAGCTGCAGCTGCTGCTGCGATACGGCGCCACCAACGCCAACGGCAACGCCGCCGCCGCCGATGACAACGCTGCCGTGGACGTCCATGCTGGGCCGGCGCTCGCGCCTCCGCTCGTCCGGGCAGTAGAGCGCCGTGTCGCTGCTGTACAGGTCAGACTTGTAGGTGCCCCCGCGCAGCCCCAGCCCCACGCCCAGCCGCTCGCCCACGCTGCTGCCCACGCTGCCCATGCTGCTGCCCAGCAGGAAGGCCTGCTCCTGGGGCTGCGGGCTGGGCGAGCGGGACGCCTGGCTGCTGCTGCAGGCCTCGTCCGGCTTCTCCAGCACCTTGGCGATGACCGAGGTGGGCACCGAGTCCGAGTACGGCGAGTGGCACAGCGGGGCGGTCTCCATGTGCACGCTCACGCGCTCCTGGAAATCAGCAGGCAGCTGAGGGAGAGAGAGAGAGAGAGAGAGAACAGCAAGAAGTGAAATGATGAAGATAGGAGAAAAATGAGCACAAGAGGAAAAGACAAAGAGAGAAGGAGGTGTGTGAAGGAGGTGTGTGAAGGATGTGTGTGAAGGAGGTGTGTGAAGGAGGTGTGTGAAGGAGGTGTGTGAAGGATGTGTGTGAAGGAGGTGTGAGAAGGAGGTGTGTGAAGGAGGTGTGAGAAGGAGGTGTGTGAAGGAGGTGTGTGAAGGAGGTGTGTGAAGGATGTGTGTGAAGGAGGTGTGGAAGAGAAAGAGAAAGCAATAGGACCTTGGCATATTGATTCAGTAGTTTCAGTTACACATTTGGAAGTCACATTAGAATATATAAGGAATACACATAAGGAATAAAACATCAGTATTTTACACAAAAGTGGAAAAAAGAAAAGTGTCCCTGCCACTGAAAAGGTCTCTCTCTCTCTCATAGAGACCTTGGTGTGAAGCTCTTTTGAGATGTACTGTACTTCCACAGGTTTCAGTGTGTGCACAGTGACACAACATTAGGCCTGAATCCTCTTAACATCACATCCTCGCTTTACTTGTCAGATCGCTCACCATAGCAACAACAAGAAGTAAACTGCAACTAATTCCAAAGGGAACATAGCTAATTATAGTCTTATGCCAACAACAGGAGCTAGTTCCAGAGAAAATGATTTCATATGAAAGCCAGCAACGCTAGGTAAATGTTAAGCATGGCTTGCCACAACTTTAAAAATAAAATGAAATATAAGTAACATTTATGGAAGGGATGATTTCAAATGTTGCTGGTACCAAAATTTAAATGTGTTCTGAATTTCTAATGGCCATCTGGCTGTGTTGAGGAACATATCTCATAGACCCACGCAATCTATGTCTTCTTTTATTCACACCTTGTGTGTATAATTTAACAATCCACCTGTTTCTTTTCTTCATGGTCGAAGGTCGGAAACTATGAGGGAAATAAATCGCTATTATCTAATAGTATAACGAGGCCTGATGAGTTATATCTCAATGGATGTGCCAAAACACAGACACTGCACAGAAATATATACGTATGTTCATATTTATCTGTATATTTCTCAAATGCCAGGCAGGATGCCAGTTTAAATCCTCTGTTATACCACCAAGGACTGGCACAGCGCCCGCAACTAATGCAGTGAGCAGCAGCACCAGGCTGTGTTGGCGTTAGTGCGTCTCATCAATGCCCAGGCAAGCTGGCTACTTTAAAGAAACACATGATGCTTTTGGCGAACGAGACAGGGACCTTCGCGATCATCAGCTCTACATTTTTATGCCTCCCGCCTGATGCATTATTCATTCGGCCCCATCAACAAGCTGTCACCCATCCATCAGGAGTGCCATGCGTCTTCTCAGACGAGTTTCAATGGGCAAGTTCAATGTCACTCTGTAATTCATTTGCTCATTCGCAAGAGACTACAAGAGAGTATCTGTGTCTCTGAGATATATTGTGAGAGATGATTATGCCATTGTTAAGTTGTTTCATCTCCGAGCTGCAGAAAGTGGTGATTACGCATTACCCTGTGGTTAATCCACAAACTTCTGAACAGTCTCACACTCTGCTTTTTTAAGGACAGTGAAGAGGTGACAGGAAATGAGTGGGAGAGAGAGAGAGATGGGGAGTGGGTTCAGGAAATTTGAAGCTGGGGCCTCGAGTATCCGAATAGGCGCTTGACATGTCATTATAATACTGTATATCCTCTAGTCTTGTATACTGGCTAGTAAATATCCGCAGGTGTCACAGTAAAAGATGATGCCTGATCTCACCCCCTTCATAGCCCCCCCCCCCTCCTCCTCCTGAGCTGATGGACGGACGAGACTCACCTCAGAGAGCTGGGTCCTGTAGTGGGACTTGCTGCACTGCAGGAGCTGAGCAGCCAGGTTGCAGTCCTTTCGGTAGAGGTCCTGCAATCCCCCAAAGCAGGAAACAGGAAAGAGACAGGTGGGACAGCAGCCCCCTCTGTGATCATCGCTAATTTATCATGCCATTCAGCCACAAGCAATCTGTCACCCAGGCTATGGTAATACTGTGGTGTGTGTGTGTGTCTTTCTCTGTATGTGTGTGTGTGTGTGTGTGAGATAATTTGTGTAGATGGGGGCTGTGGTGTGTGTGTGTGTGTGTGTGTGTGTGTGTGTGCGTGACTGTGTGTTGGTTTTTGTATGGACTGCGGCTGTGGTATATGTGTGTGCATGTTTGTGTGTGTGTGTGTACGTGTGTGTGTTCAGGGGGTGATAACAAGACAGATTCCTGGGGCTGGCTTCACATGTTTTCTGTTTCATGGCCACAGTGTGCCTGTGGTTTCATGTAATTAAAAGGAGCTGGGGGATTCATCAATACAAGGCGCCCCACATGATGGTGTGTTCAGTAGAACAAGTACAGCTAAACAAATAAACTTGGCTCATGTTGATGAGAACCTCTGTTGCTTCTGTGTGATAGATGTATTGTAACAAGTAGGACTATATATATATATATACACAGGCACATATAGGACTGTATATATATACGTATGTAAATAATCATGACCATCACCCACACACAAAAGGAGAGAGAGGGAGCAGGGAAGACAACAGAGGAGAGATGAAGAGAAAGAGAGAGAAAGAGACAGATGGAGAGAGAGAGAGAGAGGTTGTAGGGAGAGAAAGGCTTTACATTGTCCTCTCGTAGTTTCTCGATGGTCATCTTTGCCTCCATGAGGTGGTTATTAAGGACGATGATCTCTCGGCTTAGCGCTCGCTTCTCGTCGTCATGGTGCTGAGACTGAGGGGAGGAGAGGGGAAAGAGAAGGGGTGGTGGTGAGTGTGTGTGTGTGCGTGCGTGCGTGCGTGTGTGTGTATGTAGGATTGGGGGGTCGGGGGGTGGGGGGGCGGCACTTCGACACCGGCTCTGAACACAACGCCGTCAGCACTTTTCTGCTTGAGCCTCCCTGGCACTGCAGAGCTGCCTCTGAACTCACCCTTCATCCTCACCCTCCTCATCCTCGTCCTCTCACAGAAAGCGCCTGCGTCCCGTCGTGCCTAATGGCTAAATGGATTTACCTTAATTATTCAAATGAACTCCTCATTATTTGGATTGAAGCGGCTCTCGTGGAGTCCGTCAGGCGTAACGGGGCAGCAGAATGAGATGTCACTCGTTTCCAAAGCGCTTTTACACGTGAGCGGGCAGGAACAGTGGCGACAGGGTAGGAAACGTGCGCGAGACAGACACACACACACACACACTCAAGTACTTACACACACATAGTGACCACTCTCACTGTCTCACTCAAAGACAGCTTGATTGATGAGACGCACACGCCGGAACCTCAAATATCTATTCTAGAAACTTCCATCGTCCTCATCTTCCCCCACCTCCCCCTCCTTCACCACGCGGACATGAACCAATGAATATCAAATACTCCCAAACCACACAGACATCCCACCCCATTACAATCTCACCACACACACAGGGAAAAACAAAACATATAAGCAAACACCCCATTACGTACGTATGTCACATGCTTGCTCTGACACCTTAATAACCCCATTAGCTTAATGCACTCCAAGCAACTCCGAGGGGCACGCAAGCACATCCAACGACATGCCTGGAACATGCGCGCAAAATAATCAACAGTACTAATATGCTCCAAATGAAGATGGCTAATTGCACCCCATGGAGTGTGCGGCAGCGCCAGCCATGACACATGAGAGACGCTAGCATGGTCCCAGGGACAATAGACTTCCTGCCTCGTCTGCCACAGGAGGGGGGGGGTAGAGAGGCAGTGGAGGAGGGCTGTTATTAGTGTCAGTTTGCCCCGGGGTGGGCCGCGTCGGTATTCAGATTCATGCGTGGACCCATCTCATCTCATCCCTCACACACACACACACACACACACACACACCCAGCCATCGCTCACCCAGTCAGTGTGTTTACTCGTGGTCGCACCTAATCGCGCATACAGGGATGGATGGGCTCCCAGACGGGTGGACGGGCCCGAACAGAGATGGACGGACGTGGACACAGGATAGATGTGGGACTTTGTATGCATAGTCACGTACGTGTTACTTTCGATCATCTGTCTACCCTCTCTCTTCCTTTCGTATATACACAGTATACATACACACACACACATACACGCACGCACACACGCATGCACACACACACACGCACACACACACGCGCGCACGCACGCACACACACACACACACACACACACAGACACACCCAACTCACCCACAACCCCCCCCCTCACACACACACACACACACACTTTCCCTGTCTCTCTAACTCACCCACAAACACACACACACACACACACCTAGGCACCTAATAAAGTGGTTATGTTACTACTTCATGAACTCACCGTCCTGTGGATCTTGTCCTCCAGGTCCTGGTTGATCCTCTGGAGAGCCGAGTAGCTACTCTGTATTCTGTGGAGGTAAAACACAAACACACACACACACACACACACACACACACACAGACACACACACACACACACACACAGGCTGGTTAGTACTTGCTCGCACACACCATCAATCCGCCTCTTCATTACTGGAGCAGAGGCCACCTTTATTCCCTGCAGTGGCAAATCCCTGTGCAAAGCCTAAAGCGCTACAGTTCACCAGCAGCGTACCTCTGCCACCATGCCACTCTAACCCTGAGCATAGCGCCTGGATTAGGGCCAGCGCCACTCTAACCCTGAGCATAGCGCCTGGATTAGGGCCAGCTCCAGACAAATAGAAAAACTCCACAATAAAAAAAAAGACACAGTTTGAACTCCTACTGCTTCCACCATTACTGTAAGTGTGATTCGTAGTAGCCATAGCCAGAATTGTAAATGTCCAAGGCGTGGATGAAAAGTAGTGGAATATTTAAGCCCACCATATTCAGTCATTAGCTGTAGCTCCCGGCGCGAGCATTGTGCTACACTTGGCAAATCATGTTGTACAAGAAACCATGCCAGTGAAGCATGTATGCTCTGATTGCTCGGAAATTCAGTGATGAGATGGTGAGATTAAGAGTGGCAATAGCGTGATCTAAATAGCAGGGTTGGTCATAAAAATAATCAGGGAGCCCTATATGATAAAGTATAGACCATTACCCATTCATTTCAGTTTATAATGGCTTGGAAGTAAAGTACAGTTTAGTCTACACTATGTATGTAGCTGCAGAGATGCTATAGCTTCTCCTCAGTAACCACACACACACACACACACACACATACAGACACACACACACACACATACAGTATTTGAAGTCCTATGCCAGTATTCCCATCTGTGTTTTGAACCCTAAGTGTAATGAGCACTTACACTTCTGTGGATCCTCCAACTAGAATCTCAAAAAGCTAATAATGAAGAATAGTGTGTGTCTCAAAACAACAAAGCCAAATCCAAACACCACACACACAGACAAATTCAGTGTGTTAATAAACCTATGAAATAAATGCCTATATATGTAGACTTACGTAACTAGATACTGATGGCTCCAAGGCATATTTAGAGGTTAAAACATCTTTTGGCTAATATATAATTTGTCCTATAGCTATTTCGGTCATGTACAACAATTAAGAATGTATGTATGCAGTAAATTACCAGGGCTAGAAGTTATGATAATGTCTTCACATACATTCCCTTCTCTCATTCCATCAAGTGCTTAAAAGGTTCACATGAATAAAACCTCATTCTGTAAATGGCATACTGTGTTATCAGTCATGCATTAAGACTTTAGAGATGGATCATTACAAATGGATCCTTACCCTGAACACTGAGCTCCCTTTTAGATTCAGTCATTCTAGACATGCTTTCATCCAGCACGACGCACAGTGAAAGCGATATGGCCCTCAACTCCCTGGACACTGAACGCGTGACTTTGAAGTCGCTAGACCCAGACTCTAATAGTTAAGGAACGGGAGAGCTCGGCTATTAGGGTGCTAAAGATCTGAGATTTTGAGAAGATATCTTCGTGCAACCTCAACTTATCAAAGTAGTGAACCTCTTTTCAGTGTGTGCCACAAGGGGAGAGGTTAGAGGTCAGTGAACTGAACAAAATCAAATGTTAATGTGCAATAATGGGACATCATGGGCAATAATGGGACTATTTATGTTTTATTTCTTCTGATACAGTATTTCATACTGATACATTGACTGGATGCTTGTACAATGTGTGTGGCTGTGTGTGTATGGTGTGTGTGTGAGTGAGTAAGGGACCGTTCGTTATTTATAAACGGGGTCACCGGAGGGATTTTGAGTGCGTCAATCAAAAGTTGCATGACCCTCCCTTGCCTGCAAGAAAATTTTCAACGACCCTCTAGCAGTCTTTTCAAAAAAGACATGACCCTCCCCGGCCAATTGTCGATACTTTCCGCCCACGTTGTAAAACACATCGACCACGCTTTTAAGCGCTATGAAAACACATCGACTTAAGCTATCGTTCTAAACTCACCCTCTGCTTTCTGATCTTACACATCACACTTCACCAAGATGGTGGCCATTTCAGTAGATTTACTCACTAACATTGTTGTGGAAACACAATAAGCATGGAAACTAAATGCACACTTCCTGCAACTGCATTAGCCTACTTGAAATAAGTTACTCCTCTAGTAAGTATTCACATGAAATAAAACAATAAAACATTGAGACCATTCAACAAAGCACACTGGGTAATAACAAATTCAACACATGAACTTGTTGCTATTGACTCGTCTCTAGGCTTCCTCAGTCATTGTAAAGCTGCCGAAGCTGAACATTATCCAAAACTCAATTTCTCAGACGAGCGTCAATTTGGGAGCTTGCACTCCTTCCTTCTCAAATGACTTGAAAAGGCCGTTTGCACAATTTCACAAATAATCACAGGGACCGAAAAATACCTAACATGCCAACTTTTTCCGGGTTTAGGCCTATCATTTTAACTTTTCCCCGCTGTCTTGCCGTTTTAATATTTTCCCGTAGAATATCCCATATTACTAGGCCTACTCTCATAGTCCTGCATTCTGGCCTGTCTCTGTGTTGTCCTGTTGTTACCCCTTGCCCTTCCAAAGAAACAGATGTATTCAAATCATCGTTTTGCTTGCTTGAATGCGAACTCAGAGTGATGTTAACCTACAGTAGGCCTATTTAAGTTAACGACGTGGTTGTCGTGAGAGCACGATTCATTGGCGCTTGCAGTGTTTGGCTGTAGGCTAGGTATGTCTACGTGCGCACCTGCCAGGCTAAGAGCCAAAGAAATCCCCCTGTATATAAGTATATAAGTTGGCCTACCATAACTTACCAACTCTAGACTGTAGACCATAAACTGGCTATTGTATGACCAATGTATTTGTTCAACTTTATGAAGCAGAATTACGCACTGCTACTTGGAACGTAACACATTTTTGTTGGCAGGAGAGAGAATGACAGCGATTAACAAATTGCACTTGTTGCTGGTTACCAATAAATAGGGCCTACTATATATTTTTTGCAAACAACAAAAACAGAAAGGATGGAGACAGCAAAGCTAGAGATGGGCAGGAACAAGGTCAATTGGTAGAGATGCTTGTCAAAACGTTAGGAGCTGGATGTGTGGATAAGTAGGCTATGCTTTATAAGCATGCACACTGTTTAAAGTTAGGCTAGGCTACACGGTAAATTATAAGTAAACCAAAGTTAAATAGCTTTTTTAGGGTTGGATAAAGTTGACCAAATGGATATAGGCTGTTAGGCGTGAATAAAGTAGGCTACTTTGTTGCTCCAACCCTTCCAATGTTAATGGGGACGGATGTTGACATTTTCCGTATTTTGCGTGAGAAACCCGGGAATTATTTTCATTGTTCAATGTTGACAGAGCTATGGAATGAAAGAGAACGTTATGGTGACAGAAATCAACAATCAAACAAGCCACTTTGATTTTTTGCTGTTTTCATTAATACAAAAGATGGGTGACCCCCCTCCTAGACAAAAAAAGTTAGGTGACCCTCCCCTCAGCAAAGAATAAAAAGACATGACCCTCCCCTATTTTCCTCCGGTGACCCCGTTTATAAATAACGAACGGTCCCTAAGTGTTTTGTTTTTTACTATTTATTACTGTTCTTTACATGTAGACAGTGTATGAGTGGAACTGTGTGTTTGATTATTTATTATTGTCTTAAAGGAACACTATGCAAGATTTTCACCTTTAAAGTATAGTATAAAGTATATATACTTTTTTGATCCCGTGAGGGAAATTTGGTCTCTGCATTTAACGAAGCCAATTTGTTGGTAAATGAACTTGTAATAGGCGAATCGTTCATCTAGCATAGCTATACAGCATAGACGTAGCGAGTCACTATCGAGAAAACCAGCAATGCAACTTTAAGAACGGTGGCCAAATAAATCTTGCGAGAATTGTGAAACATTATCTTGTCAGTAGATATAGCTCTTTGGATATAGTTTTTGCCTGTTGTTAATCCTTCACCTCCACAACAAAAGCATTTTCATTGTGTACAGGGGGGATAAGTCATGAGAAGTTTACTATTTACAACAGCAAAGTAAAATATAAATATACTGTGACTTGTAGAGGGAGTGCTACAGTCTCCAAAAATACCTAAACCTGCATAGTGTAAGATTCAGGCACATTTAAGATTTTGAGGCTCTTGAAAAAAATCTAAATGTTCATAGTCCACATCTCAAACCATCTATATAGTATACAGCACTGGACATGCCAGGTCTAAACTAATGGATATTGTCAAGTAGGACCTTGAGCTGAGAGTCTTTCATGGTGTCCGGCAGCCATCTCCTTGCTACACCTCTTGTGTGATGTTGCTCAGTCAATGTCACCATATTGCTGCCTGTGTCTTGATCATAGGCATAACATGAGTGTGGAGTGGGGGATGGGGGGCAAATCCCTCCAATAATCAAAAGTGGCCAATGCAACCCTCCCAATAATCATATCATTGTAATGAATGAAACTCTTATAGAGTATGATGAAGTGTTGGGCTCAATTTTGCCGCTGGTCTTGATGGTGTCGGCTACTCTTCCTGCTCTCCTGGCTTTTCAATCTACTAATCAAGCCTTGCTTAGAGATGGCCCCAAAGACCATAATGCACTGCTGTAGAGTAGATCACAGTAGTCATCATACACTCAAAACTTCATCTCAACCCGGATTCCGGCTCTGGTATAAGGGCTGTGCTCTTGGGTCCAGAACCTATTACGTTTCCCTGCTCTTCACACCACTGTTGTTTCTCAGTACAGTTATTTCCTGTGTATTAGCCACATTGTGTATAAACCGCAGGGCAGTGTTTATGCAAGTAAAAAAAAACCAAACAAACAAACATATTAATACCATATTAACTGCCCCCATGTATTAACCTAATAGCTGAAGAAATTTTGCAAAATCAATGTATAATAGTTGGGAAATTACGGTGAACTGAACTCTCCCCCATCACCTCCCCAACCACTTTTCCTCTCCCTCTATGTTTCTTTCGTCAGAAACACCTGATCGCTAGAACCTCTTTTGTCTATGTCTGCTGTGTTTCTCTGACTACCATCTGGTCTTAACTCAACCCCCTGATTATTCTATCTTCTCCTTCTCCTGGCTTCCTATTGGTCGCTCCATCTTCCACTTCTAACCACTGCGTGCAGTGCAGTGCCGCTCCTTGTTGAGCTTGTCAAAGTTACTGTTTCCTGTAATGCTCTCCACCTCCACCATGCTGTGCCCCTTTTCTCTCCATCCACCACCACCACCCTGACTCACTGGCGCATTTCTCTGTGAAGATAGATGTCCAGATGTCTCTTTCCTTAACATTTAGTAACATTATTGCCAAAGCTCAAATACATAGACACACATAGAAGGGCAAATATGTTGAACAGAAATGGAAAATGAAGTACTGTAAGACAATAAGATGAAGCAACAAAAAAGACAATGCTAACAGTCTATAATTAATTTCTTTGATTAATTTCTAATTATCTATCCATCCTCCACAACCTACAACCTCATTCAGTGAACACCTTCAATTCCCTCCCTCTTTCTCCTCCCTCTACTTTTCCCTGTATTTCTCTCTTCTCTTCCTCCATCTTTCTCTCCATCCTCCTCTCCAATCTCCACCCCCCCACCCCCGTGCCCCCCCCCCCCCCCCCCCCACTCCCCCTGACTCACCGGCGCAGTTTCTCGGTGAACTTGTCCAGCTCCTCCTGGGCGCGGCGCAGCTCCGTCTCCAGGTACTGGCGGGTGGAGTCGAACTCGCTCTGCAGCAGCTCCAGCTTGTGGGTGGTGTAGGCCAGACGCTTCCGCAGGTCCTCCTTCTGCTCCTGCAGCGAGCTGCAAAAAGCAGAGGATGCGTGTGGGGGGGAGGAGGAACACAGGAAACCAGACAGAGAGAAAGAGGGAGAGAGTGAGAGAGAGAGAGAGAGTGGGAGAGTGAAAGAGAGAGGAAGAGAGAGACAGAGAGTGGGAGAGAGGAAGAGAGAGAGAGAGGGAGAGAGAGAGAGATAGAGAAATAAAGAGAGAGAGAGCGAGAGAGAGAGAGAGAGAGAGAGAGAGAGAGAGAGAGGAAGAGAGAGTGTCTAGAGATGGAGTCTCGACACAGAAGGCTACAAAAGGTTAACTTCCTGCTGGTTGGTTGAATACTGATGAATGTTTGCCTCCACTCCACACTGCTGATGTGCACCGTATTCCACGGCATATACCTAACTGCTATATAACTCCCACCACCATCTACCAGCACTGCTTCATGGAACAGCTACGGCTCAAGAGTTGAACTACAAGTAATAAGTCATAAAAATCATATACAGTTGTTAAAGTTGTATGCATAAAAAATGGTAGTGTTACCTGCCAGAAATTACCAGTGACCTGTGAAAGTATTATGTATAATCATTATAGTATATCATTATAATTAATATCACATTTTATTTTAAGGGTTGGCTGCCTATGAAATTTTTTTTCACCCCTCAGCCTCATGTCAAAACATCCTTGCGCATAAGTATTTATCAATGACAGGGTTAATCACCGGGTCACATGATATCAATATCTTCAAAAGGAAAAAAAGAAAGGCAATATAATTAACAAACCCCCCCCCCCAGATGAAGTGGGATGACAATAACCCAATACGTGTGGTGGAGATGATGGATGGATGGATGGAGAGTCAACAGACGACAGGAAGGAGAGTGTGAAAGTTATTGAAGGATGAGAAGCAGAGCGCGGGGGCTAATGGGGGGTGGGAGGGTCCTGATGAAAAGGAGAGAACAGGGTGGGGGTGGGGGGGTAATGGGGGGTGGGAGGGTCCTGATGAAAAGGAGAGAACAGGGTGGGGGTGGGGGGGTAATGGGTAATGGCTGTCTATTGACATCAACATAACAGATAGCGTGGGGCACCCTGGGTTACTGTGCTGTCTCCGCTCTAAGTAATAGTGTGATAAATACACACACACAAACACACACACACACACACACACACACACACACACACACACACACACACACACACATGCACATATGCCCTGGGACACACATGGGTATTCACATACACAAACAGATAAACATACAGATACACATTAAGAATGAGAATGAGAAAACATACATACAAACACACCATATATACCCACATAGAGACACATGCTATGTATGTATGAACATGTTCATGTACAGTACACACACACACACACACACAGACAGACACACACACTCCCCTCTTATTATTCCATGCCCTGAGGGAGCCAAAGAGAGCTGTCCTGCTGGGATGTGTGTTTTTCTCTCCAAGATGACGTATGGGTGCAAATTAAATGGATATGGAGATCAATCAGGTCCCACTCATATGCGCTTTGATGGGTCCATTAATACACCCACACACACAGAATTATAAAATACAAACAGACAGACAGACTTACTCACTCATACAAACCTGCACACACACACACACACACACACACACACACACACACACACGCACACAAACACACATTATTTAGTCAATCTGAATACTCCCACCTCCACCATAAAGCAATCCTAACCTTATCGACTGCTGTCCTACTTCCTCCAGTGAGCCTCTGATACAACACCACAGATGGGAAGATGACCTTGTAATGACAGCACATGGTGCATTCACCCGTTGTAAACTCAACTCACACTAGCAGAAGCAGATCTGAACTGTAAGCATCCTGCTAAACTACAGTACCACACCAGATTTCCTGGGCAAGAGAGATATATACTTTATGACATATCTGTGAGCCAATTTGAAAATCGCTTGTGTACTTACACTTACACACTTACACCCCCCTTCATCATGTTTTTGTTTTCCTCCTTTGTTTACAGCGCTTACACCATCTTGTTCTAGATATTTTTTTCTTTTGTTAAATGTATCCTATCACCACCTCCATATAGCACTGGTTCTTCTTCATTCTTTCTGTCTTTCTTTCTTTCTTGTCGTCATTCTTGGAGCGGCTTTGATGTTTTAATTAGACCACCACCTTTGGCTCTGTGACTCACCAGCCTCCACTGGCGCCGCAGATGGAAGAGAGAGAGAGAGAGAGAGAGCACTGGATGTGGAGTAGTAATGTGATGAGAGGTTTGCTGCTTGCCCAGGTAAACACACACACACACACATACACACACACACAGATAAATACCTCACACACGATCACAATCTCTCTCTCTCTTTCACACACATACTGTACACACACACACACACTCGCACAGATAGACTCACGCACACAGAGACAACACTTGGCCACACACCTACACTGTCTCTCTCTCTCTCTCTCTCTCTCTCTCTCTCTCACACACACACACAGGCGACGGTGCAGGACACGACACACACACACATAAAAAAAACGACCTTCTGAAGCCTGACTCATCCAACCGCAGCTTCAGTTCACTGTGTGATGGCGGAGCTGGAGCTGGAGCTGGAGATGGGGAGGGAGAGATGAGATGGCCTGAGCACAGAGTGCTCTGATGTGTTGATGGCCTTCATGTCAGATTGGAGTGGATTGATCCCACACGAACCCAGTGGGCGGACAAATTAGAGGAATAATAAAAAAAACAAACACATTTTCTACTTATCCGTCTCTCAGTTTGTCATTCTTTCTCTCTCTCTCTCTCTCTCTCTCTCTTTCTCGTACCTTTTCTTCTGATGCTTCCATCCATTGCGGGAGGTTTTGAGCGCGGTTTTCCCGATGTAGATCTTCTTCATGGTGCCCCCTTATCTGCTTTTTCGCCTGCTCGCTCGCATGTGTTCCTTCGATTTTCTCTCTCTCCTCTCTGCAGGCCCCCCCAGGTCTTCCTCCTCTTCCTCCTCCTCTATGCTTTTCTCCCTTCTTCCCTCTCTCCACTCCTCCTCTCTCTTCTCTTCCACCCTCTCCGACCCCAACCCCTGCTCCTCTCGCTGGCGGTCCCTGCAGGTGGGATCTTATTCCCGGGGGAGGGTGTTCGTGTTTGCTGGTGGCGCCCGGGGGAGGAGGGAGCTGTCTACCTGCGTAGAGCCTGCTGACGGAGCACGGGGAACAGGCCGCTTGGTTCTGCTGATTAGAACGCCGCCGACGCCAACCGTGCCGTGCCAC